>NC_045573.1:5787500-6107500 GCF_009819795.1 Aythya fuligula
CTCCGGTGGTCCGGCTTCGGCCACCGCTTGAAGTTAGAGGGAAAAGGCGAGATCTAAGCAGCCCTTCTAAAAAAATGCGTTAACTGTTTCCAAAATCTACATCGCCGCTTAATTAAATATGTTATCCTGTTTATAGGATCTGTGGCTAATTATTTAGAGTCGTTTAATCTACGCGATTTGCACGTTAATTAAACAGCACCGGGCTGCATTGTGCGCGCTCGGAGGGCAGGCAGCGCCTGCTAGGGGCTGCCCGCAGCCCTGCAGCCCCGGCCCCCCGGGAGCCCAGCTTTGGGGGGGCGAGGGGGGGGCTGAATTTGCCGGGGCAGAGGCGAAAAGCCGAGGGGGGAGCACCGGCAGCGCCCCCGGGGCGAGCGGCGGCTTCGTTTGTTACAGGATCAGAAGATGCTGGGATGCGCCCGGCGAGGACCAGCAGGGGTTTGGGGGGGGGGGGGGGGGGGGGGGGCTGCGTGTGGGGGGCACCCGATGGAGAAGGGGGGGGACTGGGATGGAGGGGAGCTGACGGGAAACGGGGGGGACCCCGCAGAGCTCGACACACACCCCCCCTGCCCTATCCATCCCTCGGCACCTCCCGGTGCCCCCTCCCCAAATTTCCGCCCCGTGTCCCCATCTGTCCCCTCGGAGCTCGTGCGCCTTTGTGTCCCCGCCTTGTGCCGCCCCGCTCCCATCTCCTTCTGCCCCATTAACCCCCGGCACGAGTCCCGGCGACAAAGGGCTGAAACCTGATCCGGGCTTTATTGAATCCCTATTGTTCTCCCGGCTAATTCCCCCTTGTCCTCCCTTCCCCGCCACGGGCAGGGGAGGCCCAAGGGGGAGGGGTGTTGGGGGGCGGCTGCCTCTTAATTGCTAAAAAACGCACTGCCCCACCACCCGCCTGCCGGGAAACCCGCAGCAGGTTGGGGAAAGGTCCCTGGGAAATTAATGCCTGGGATTCCAAGTTGGGCCCTGGGAAAAGGCTGCCCACCCCTTGTCCGAGGCACGTCAGGAGGAACCGCGGGGCTTTTCAACAGGGGATTAAGGAAAGTGGTCACTTTTGACTCAGTAGGAAAAATCCCTCCATGACGGTAATGAAAGCCGGGATGATATAAGTATCTTCTGGTTCACAATAGCAATTAATATGGTAATATTCTACTATTAAAGATGCTAACATTAAGATGGAACTCGTACACGGTTAAAACATTTAATAGAGGGGAAAATGCATTCCTCGAGCATCAGGTAACAAAGTCAAACGGAGAAGGGGGGAGTGAAAGTCTCTTGAAATAACAAAGGCCTCTGTATAATTTGGAAAGGCTTTGAACACCGCCTTCCTCCTCAAGGAAAACTCGAAGTGCTCTGAGAAGCGGGCATTAGTGACTGCTGGGGGCAGAGCTCTCCTGGTGGCAGCCAGCACCAAAGGTTTTGGGGTCCCCCGGGTCTGAAAGTGGCCCGCTGCTGGCCCCCGCGGAGCTGTGCTGGGACAAAGGGCCCCGAGCATTGCAGAGCCAGGGGCTGGCAGGCGTGTGCAGAGGGCTCTGATCAAACCTCTGCTCCTGGAGAGGCCAAGTTCAGTGGCAAGCCGGGCTTTGTGCATCGAGCTGAGCATCCCCAGAGGATGGAGGAACCGGGACCTCTCTGAGAACCTTTCCAGTACTGCACCATGCTCAGCCTGGTTGTTTTCCCCAAATGTCAGTCCTCTGGGACCTGCCAAGAACACAGCTACTTGCTTGTCCTTGTGTGCCTCAGTCACCCAGAGCAAAGGCCGGAGCGATGTGGTTTCAGGCCGCCAGGCATCCCATTGCCCCGCTTAGCTCTGTCCATGCACCCCCAGTTTGCGATGGATGCCCAGTCCTGTGCAAACACCCCAAAATCATGGCTGTATTGTGGGGCATGGTGGAGCTTCCAGTTTCTGCCGGAGAAGGAAGAAAAGCTAAGAGCTACTCACCTCTGCCCTGAGAATCCACTTGGCTCTGATAGGATCAATTTGCCCAGCAGAGGATAGATAGCATTACACAGAAATACCCTGTTATCAGAGTTTTTTAAGTATGAAACTACATAGGGGTAAATTAGAAAGTACTTATTTAAAGTACAGCCCATGGTTTTATTATTTTTAAAGCCTTTTTCCTTTTCTTCTCTTTGTTTTCAATTAAAAACAGTCTGGATTTAGCTTTTTGCTTTTCAGTAGAATAAAAGTAATTTGCAAAGATAATAGTATTGTGGGAATGGGGGAACCTTTCAGCTGATCACTAGAAGAAGCAAATATTTACCAGCTGGCTCTGGTGATGAATTGGAGACTGCTGTGGAGAGCATGGTCTTCGTCCTGCCTACAGCTCTGCTGACTTCATCAAATCAGGCCATCTTCATTTTACAGTTATTTTTTTTTTTCTCTAAAATATAGCATTCCTGGGAAAAAGAAATTGTCTTCTAAAGCTTGTGCTTCTGCAGTTTCTTTAAATAAATTCTGCCTGGATGATCCCAGGGATTCATGGAGGTTCTTCAGCTCAGGTTCCTGGCTCCAGGATTCCCCCTTCCTTGTCTCTTCACACAGAAGTTGCACACACAAAGACATTCCCAGGGTAAATCCTCTGCTAAGTTTGCAGCTGAATAATGTCACACAGAACAGGGAGATGTGAGCTATCTCCCACCTTCTGCTTTTGCCCAAACCAGAGAAGATGGAAAGGAAAATGGGTGCAGAGCAGGTCGATGCGAGGCCAATGCTAGCAAAGTGCTTCTGCCCTGTGCTATCCCACACTGGATGTTACCTCCTTGTAACCATAACACACACCCAAGGGATCAAGTCTGGTTACCAAAAGCTTCATGTTTAACCTCCTGGTTAATTCAACCACACGAGCCAGCAGCAGGCAGGTCTACAGGGACAGGGCAGAGAGGGCGAGGGCAGGCACAGCAGCCTCTTCAACTGGGGCACATGTGCTGGTAGCTGCCCCTTGACTCCTGTCTTTGTTGCCTTTCTCACTACCTTGTCTCTAAAAAAAAATTCCTTGCTATGTGCTCAAAATTGGCTCAGTTGCAAATAATAAAGCGGTGATGACACAGCACAGAGCAGTGGATTTTAATAGAAGAAAACTAATGATTGAGAAAAAATTGGTAACAACAATCACAGCTTAATTCTCTTTCTTCACCGTCTGCCACTATTTCAATAGTAGTTAAAGCTGAAGACTTCAAGGAAAACAGGGACCCTCCAAACAGCTGCTCAGCATGGTGGGAATGCTGAGGGGTAACCTGCAGCTCTGTCCCCAGCTCTGCTGCTGGGTGTTTATTTGGGGAAAGGGGATGCTGTGCCTCGGGGTCACCTCCCCGCCTGGCCGGCTTCCCCAGCCCATGCACAGACGTCTCCTGGTGGGGTCCCTCTTGCTGTGCGCTGATAAAAAAGTAGGAATAGGGAAAACAGCTATTAAAACTGAGCTGTGGATGACAGTGCCAGAGGAAGACAAAGCCTGAAACTTTAAAGGCAGCATTAAAACAGGGCATGCAGAAAGTGAAGGCAATTAGGCAAAAGAATCATTTGCTGAAGGAGGTCGCCGGGCCGAATTCCTAAAAGGCTTCATGAATCGACTAAAAATACCCTCGGGACAGTTTGAGCAGGGACTGAGTTACTGAAGGGCAATGCCCCAGCTGACCCAGGAGACCCCTTCCGATCCCTCCGTATAAACAATGGTGCCATTAACATCTGCACTAACTACCTGCCCCTGCCCGGCCCGCTCCTGCTCCTCGGCGCTGCACCCCAGCATCACTCCCGACCTCGGCCCATGGGGCTCCCTCCAGGCCATCGGCGTTTGCTCTGGTTTCTTAGCCCTAAACCCACCCCTGTAGAAGGGAATTAAGGAAAAGCCCTCGTGACAATGGTAGGAGCAGCAAGAGGCCAAAAAGATCAGCGGAAAAGCCTGGCAGAAACCCTGCAGAGCTGGAAAGAACAGCAAGGGGAAGGCTGAGGGAGAATGCTGGTGAGCAGGGGGACCCACATGGAGACCTTGATGGTCTGGTAATGCCAAAGGAGCACCCATGGGGCACGAGGCAACATGGGACAGCCTGAGGGATTTGTAGGAACGTGTCACAATCATAGAAGCAAAGCTGGTTATATCAGAGGGGACCAAAAAACCCCAAAGTTTGGGTACTGCACCAGCAAATGTGGCAGGACCGTGGGACTCACCGCGATGCTCTGGGTGACCTTTGCCACTGGGATGTGCCACCCCGCTGGGACTTGTTGGTGGGCAGACCCCACATGGTCTGGGAACCATGTAGGGGGCTTATACCCACCATGACAGGGGCATTCATTTTGTTGTTAATAATTTCTCTTTCCCTTAATGTTACCCTCATGACTAGACCCAAATGAGGCAGCCACCCCCTGGTGTCACTTGTCTCCTCCGTGTCACCCCTGGGTGCTGTCCTGCTCCTGGGAGCATCCCTGAATCTCATGCTGGTGTGCAGCTCTGAGCTAACATGAAGGCAAAACTTTAGCCCTAAGTCTCTACTATGTAATTCAGGTTCTGAGGATAAAAATGAACACAAGGTTAGATAAAAACATTCACTATCAAAACTTAATTATGCACCCACAGGCTGGGGCTCATTATTCATCCTCCAACCTGGAAACAAATTAGCCTAATGAAGCCATGAGTTAAAATGGAGAAAAGATGTAAAGGCTGGAGAATGTTTGTATCTGTGTCAAAACCTGCAGTGAGCTCTGGGTGCTGTATTTGTCCCCAGAATTGGGTGTTTCTGTGCACGGTGGCATGTCCTGGCCCTGAGTTTTGTTAAGAGCAGTGGGCTGCTGCTGGTACTTGGGCATCTGAAGCTGACTGATCTGGGTGAGATGTGGGTCTCTGTGAAGCCACGAGGGCTCATCGGGAGCTAGAGGTGGTCCCAGACTATGGATCTGAAGAAAATCAACCACCAGCATCACCTGCCACAGCACTGACCAAACCTCAGGGACAAATCCAGCTCCGGCACAAGCCAAGCTGAGCCCTGTGGGCAGCTTGGCCCCAATGAGCTTCAGAAAATGTGGAGCCAAATCCCATGTGCTGGGAGGAAAAGCAGCCGGTAAGTGTGGTGGGACGGCAGCTCTCCATGGGCTGATTGTGCCGGTGTTTAAGAAGCTGAAGAATATAATTAAACTGCCCGGGAATGTATAATCACAGCAAGGAAGGCCTTTTGTCCTGTTCCTTCCCTGCAGAATTTGGGGAGAAATGAAATTACATCATAGGGAAGGGACTTGATCGGCATTTAATTAGCAGTGTGGTGAGACTGACGAACCCCTCGCTGTATCGCTATGCAGAGCCTGTGCTGTGAGAAGGGTCAAGATGCTCCCTGCCCTGATGCTGTGGTCTGCTCGCTCTGGCCATCTACAAAAGCCACCTACAAACCATAACCCCCAGCAGAAGCGGGAGCAGCCTGGGTTTAGGGACAGCTAGGGGCTGACAGACAGCACCCAGGGGCGTGCTCATGGTGCTCATCCCAGCACTGAGCGCTGCAGCAGGACACGAAAGGTCCAAGTGACCTGGTAAGGGCTGTGCCAGTGCAAGGAAATGAGTCCCTCCCGGCCCCCAGCTGAGCCATTCCCGCCGCTTTATTCTCTTGTTCCCATCTTAATGTGCTTAACTATAAATGACCCCTTTATGTTTTATATCTCCATTTCATTTATTTCCTCCGTCTTCCCAGGAAGCAGTAAAACAGGAAAGGTAAGAGGCAGAGCTCTTATTGTAAAGTGAGTGCTGGCACAGAGCAATTCTGGGGACTTGGTGGCTCGCCTTGGCCATTTGTATTGTCACAAGGAGGTTTTTGAGCTTCTCCTCCCAGATGAGAGCCCTGACCCTGCTCCCAGGTGCCCAGAAGAAACCTGCTGGGACCGTGAGGACAGAGGTGAGATGGGTCCAGCCAAGCCCAGGAGGACCTGGCATCCCTTTCATGAGCTTTGTACCATTTCCAGCCTCTCTGGGTGTTTTGTTCCACGCTGTCCCGTGGCTCATTGCAAGGATGGTGGAACAGGGGTGAAAACCTGGCTGAGCAGAGCCCCCCCCAGAAACCCTCCTCCATTGTGCTCTTTGTCTCTCATAGGCAGAGGATGCTCAGCCACCCTGGGCAGCAGGACAGCAGCTCGCTGTTTATTAGTATAATTTTTAAAGGTGCCTCATTGTATTTATTTGCTGTGTGGTTAAACATTTATTATTTATATTTAATTTTCCCGGACTCGGAGGGGCATCACCAGTGGCTGAGTGTCTGCAGATTCAGTGCAGCTCCTTCGCACGCTTATTTATGTAACCTTGGCCTCTCCCGAGGGGCTCCCGTTTCACTATGTGCCACCGGCCTCTTAATTGGCCTCACAGATCACGCCTTCTCCTTCAGCTCACCCGGGTCCCCGCGACTCGTAATTTCTGGGATATTAAATGTGGCTGAAACAAAAGAGTTCAATGAATTAAACCAGGAAGTTTCCTCTCCCTCCTAAACCTTCACTTTCAATGCTCCCTCCTGGGCGGCAGCAAGACCCAGCTCATGGACTGGAGGCTTCCCCCAGGGCCAGGCTGTGTCCTGGGCAGGAGCTGGACAAGCCTTTTCCAAGCTGTGTCCACTACAGGGGACTATGAGAAGGGCAGGATGCTCTCCTTGGGACCCTTGGCCCAGCTGGTCCAGCCCCCTTGGGTGGTGGGATGGGGAGAGCCGTCCTGCTGCTGAGGAGCCACCTCTCCTCTGTCTTTTCAAGGGCTGTAGCTCTGGGCCAAGGAAAGGGAGTTCCACAAATCAGTGAAAAAGCAAAGAGGCCTGGAAAACTCAACCAAACAAGTCTTTCACGGGGGAAACTCAATCTCTAGGCTAGAGGAGTCAATAACCCTAGTACATTTTTACCCAGTTGCTAGCCACTTGGGTTTAAAAAGAAACTTTACTCCCACGAGTAGAGATAGTTCACAATTAATGGTTTTGTAACTTCTCCTTAAATATATCACAAGCTACAAACCGGGGATACAGTTTGGGAGTAAACATTGTCATGCCGGAGCTGTCACCTGTGAGTAATCACAGACCTAATTGAAGCTGGCCAGTGTATTAAATAAACATTCAGCGTAAACGAGGGAGAAAAGAAATATCCTGTAGTTTGGTAATGGCTGAAATGATGGAAACCAGCACCTAAGCTGGGGATGAGGCTGGAGCAGCAGCGGAGCTGGGTTTCCCTGAAGCAGCTGGCAGCAGCGTGCTGTAGAGCAGCAAACAACATGAGCCAGAGGGCATCAGCCACCGGCCTTTTTGGGGACAGTGAGGAGAGAGCCTCCCTGGGGAGGAGTGCTGGCCACGGAGGGGCTGGGTTTGGGGGTAAGGAGGTTGCAGGCTCAAGGAGCCTGCCCTTGGTTCATCCAGGGAAACTGGCTTTCCACAGCTAATAGCCGGGCTAACATTTGCAAAATGTCCTGCTAGCAGAAATCGTTCTCCCAGCATCAACTACTGCCTAATCGCCCCACCAAAACGGGCAGCGATACAATCTCCTGCAGTGTTTCTTGTGTTCCTTGGGGAACCACCTAATCCTCCATGTTGTCTGCCAGCTTCTCCTTGTCCTTGGGAATTTCACGTGCAGAAAAGGCTGCAGCTTTCCAGAGGCAGCTCTGAGAGCAAGGCTGCTGGTGGCTCCCGCAGCTCACTGCAGTGCCACGGCCAGCACCAAGCCTCGTGGACATCCGAGGCTGTGCTCCGGGGCGTAGAAGGCAGAATAAACATCTTTTTTTTTGCCTCAGAAAATCTCCAGGCTGGATCACAGCACCCCACCCCTCCTCATCCTCTCACCAGATGTTGCACGGACGTGTGCGAGCGGCGCTGCCTCGCTGGGAGGTGCTGAGAAGAGGGTGATGCGCCAGGGTGACATGCTCAATTTCCCTCCAAGATGGTGCAGCCACAAGAACATTTCTCCTGCTGATGGCGTCCATGTGTCTCTCCTTTCTCACTGGAGCTCTGTTACACGCCAGGACGTGGTGTGAGCGTGTGTGCACCTTCTGTTCCCTGAGCCGTCCCTGCCTTTCTGGGGAGGACGAGGTGCCTGCCCTGCCGTGGTTAGTTTAAGAAAAACACTCTGCCAGTGATCAGCGCCTGTATGAAGTAGATGTATGGTTTCAATTCTGTCCTTGAGCCATGGATCATTTAATGTTGTCAACACATATACATCCTTCTCAAACATCCCACTGAGAATTTCTAGGGACTGTAGACAGCTTAAAGCTAGCGTTACAGCAGCAGCTTCATATTTGCTTTCATATCTACGTGCATTTTTTAATACTAAAGCTTGCATAATTGCTGCTGAATTTCTAAGCAACTTCTTCAAAGGGACGGAGGCACGGCAGCGGCAGGAGCACTGGCAGAGCAGGGACAGGGCTGGGGCCTGTTGGTGGCTTGTGGCTGGCAGCAGGAGGAGCTGAGCACGTTGGAGGAGCCCCAAAGAAAGGCCAGGTCGGGACCCCCCACTTCGATTGAGCACATTATCGGCCTGACCACGGGTGGCTGGGATTTAGTGCTGCCTACCTGCGTTAACAGCATTTTAGCTGTGCATGTATCTCACCAGGGAAGTTTGCACAGTGGAATAGGGCACCACTGGGCTTGTTTTCCAGGGTCTGGATGTGCCCAGAAGCACAGCGAGATGCCACATGCAGTGGAGGTGACCTGGCGGGTGAGGGGTTACTGGCTGCTGCCTACTGTAGGGCTGATGGGGCAGGGTTATAAAAAGGGAGATAAAGTGGTTTCTCAGAGGGGTCTCTGATCTTTCCCTGATGGCTGGGACAGAGTTACAGCTGGATGAGGGGTTACTGGCTTCTGCTTTTGGGTTCTGTGGGGGAACAAACCCAGCAGGACAGGACAGAGCAGGGGTATTTCACCAGGGAAGGCTGCAGGCTTTCCCTGGTCTCTGCTGATGGAGCTGTGGGAGGTGTGCTGCTGCTCCACAGTCATGCCCCAAGCTCTGGTTGTGATGCCCATCCCCACAGTGGTCAGTGTGCCCTGGGTAAGGAGCAGGGACCCCCCTGGGGAGCAAGTCACCCTCCTCTTCATCAGCTCCCAGCTGATCGTGGGTGTTGGGTAGAGAGGTGGACAGGAGGTGGTGATGGTGGTGATGTCTGCTGCTGGGCTGTGAGACCAGCAGGCTGAGGGTTTGCTGGAGAATCTGCAGCAGCTGCTGCCTCCCTAGAGGTGCTGGTGAAGCCAGGTACCCAAAGCCTTCTTGTGCCTTTGGGAACATGGAGGAGCTGAGGGTGATGATTGCTCCTGGGGGCTTTGCTGCAGGCGGGTGGGGGCAGCTCCACCTCTCCCCTAAGAAAGGGCAATTCTGGGGCTGACACCAACCCCAGGCATCCCCCTGTGCTGAGGGAGATGTCCCCTCTCCATCCTCTGGCTGTCGCAGCAGCATCACTTCTAAGGCACCTGGTCAGCCAAACTCCATTTGCTGTGTCTATGTATTTATTATGTTGGAGCCCAGCGTAATTACTTTACAGCTCTGAACATTAAATATCATTTGTCTTATTCCAGCAGGTCCAAATCTTTATGAATTGTATCTGACGCTTGCTCCCTTCAATTATCTGCCATCAGAAAAAGTTTACTGTTGTTGCAAAAATACCAATTTGCCAGAGGTTGCAATGCATTTACTCTCCACCTCTGTAATTTACAAACTTACATTTTATGATTAGAAAGAAAAATGGCTAATAGAAGAAATAGTCATGCAAAATCAATACTGAATAAGATGCTGCCACCTTTTGGCTTAACCTAATTCTACATCTGGGGCCAAATTCATCCCTGGTGTTGCTGAGTGAGGAGCTACCGCTGGTACTGAGGGATGGGGTGGGATGGGGAGATGCAGAAGGATCGAGGGCTCCCTCTGACCATGGATGGGGCAGGTGGAGCTGGTGCTGGGGGATTTGCAGGCTCTAGAGTAAGGAAATTTCCCATGGCTGTGCTTCTGCAAGTGAAGTTCCCTTCTTGCATGTGCAGAGCCAGAGTAGAGGTTCCTAGGAGGATTTGCTCTCCTTTTGACCTCCTGGGAGGCTGCTCCTGGAGCTGGATCCTGGGTACAGGGACAGGCACTGGGGCTGGTGAGACTCGGCATGTGGCTGAGGGTGTCAAACCCAGCTTTGAACCTGGTAGATGCTTCATCTGAGCTTGTAGGCAGCCTGCACACCACCGGTCTCCAGTACACGTACACAGCAGGCAACGCAGTGGGACTCAAACACTGTCAGTCTTGGTAGCTATTGGATGTGCTTCTTCTTCAGTTCCAGCTCACTGCAATGGGCTGCGGAGCCCAAATACCAGTGTGCTTATAAATAAATAAATAAATAAAACTAAAATCCTACCCCCCAAAATATTTTTATTTCTGTGGTTCTGTAGTAAGGACACTCCGAAGCGCTGAGTCTCCTGGCAGAGTGATTGCAGCACTGCTCTGTCTCCTTGCCCAATGACACAGGGCTTTTCAGCTGAATACCAGTAAGCATGTGATCAAAAGCCCTCAGGATTTTGTGGCTGTGGGATTTCTAGCCAAACTCGCTATTTTTCTCATATCTTGCCCCTTTGTTTCCCAAGTCCGGGGCAGAGTCTGAGTTCTGTAATTGCCACCTGGATTTGCTTTGCTGTCTTCCCTAGGAACTTGTTTGAATAAATTGAATTGGCAAATGTATTGTTCAGCTGCAAAGCGTTGTGTGGGGAATAATGTCAGTATTACCAGTCCATTACGGCGCTAGGTGCACTGTCAGGGACAGCAGACCCATCCAGCGGAGCTCACTTCAAGCAGCTCCCTCCATTTCCTTTCCAGCCACAACTGCACGGTTTTTGGTCTGTTGCTCAATGCTCTACAGCAAGAGCAGAAGGAATCTGCAGCTTCCTAGGCATGTGCAGAAACTTTCCTCCGTTGGGGAATTTTCTGCTAATAGGTTTCTATTGCTTGTTCTCTATTTTCTTTGCCAAGCAGGGCTGGGGTGCAGCAATCACCTTATTTTCCACGGAGCACCCAAGCAGTCAGTGCCCACGACCACAGTGTGAGCCCCCTGAAGCCAACAGGACATCTGTGTCAGTAGAGCTCAGGGCTGTGTGGTGGGGACGTTCAGGTCTTGGGGCTCTGCTCCCTGAGCAGAATTGGGCATTCAGGGCTTTGCTGATGGACCCCAAGGACTGGGTCAGGCTGTGAAAACTTGGCAATCAGGAGCCTAATCAAGGTGTTAATTGGGTGCTGGGTAAGGGCTTTGGGTTGGGGATGTCACCTGCTGCATCTTGTGCCTGCACTGTGGGGTTCAGGCATGGTTCTCCTTGAGGTCCCTTCTGCTGTTACAGTCTGGATTTGTTTTAGTGCTGCTGTTGAAGGGTCCAAACTCCAAATGACAGACTGTAGAACAAGCACTTTACTAAGAAGCTTTTTGGCAAAATTCTTTGCTCTGTTCCAGTGTGTGTCTGAGGGGCCAGCCCTGGCTGAGGGAGAGGTGAGAGCCTGAAACCAGGACTGCCAGGGTGCACCCCAAAACAGATCAGAGACTTACAGTGGGAACCTTGCTCAGAAAAAACTACTCAGTTATTCCTTCCTCTAGGATGCACATAAGCTCACAAAATGGAGAGCTCAATGTGCCAAGTCAAGAAATGTTAATTTCCCCAGAGGTCTGGGTGCATGCTTTGTGTGGTCAGACTCTCCCTACCCTGAAACAACTGAGATCCACAGGAGAAATGAGCTCCCCTGCGAGGGGAGTCCCTGGAGGGCTGGTGCAGAGCCAGCACAGGCACAGCCACCACCGTGACACCGCTGTCCCTCCCAGTGCCAACAGCCAACTGTGATGGCAGGGTCTGGAGCCCAGGAGAGCTGTAACCAGCAGGAGATGGCACCGTAGCCCTGCAGACGTTGTCCCCTTGGCTGCAGGGTGGCCAAGCTCCTGTGGGAGATGCTGAGGCTCTCACAGATGAGTGCTGCTGCAGGGAGGATGCTCCATGGGGCAGGGTGGTGGCACTACCGCCTCCATCAGCTGCATCTTATGGGACTGTCCAGTTATTTGGGGAAAAAAATGAGAAGGAAAAAAGCTCAGTGGGGGGATTTCAACCTGACAAAGCCCAACCAGGTTAGTGAGGTCTTGAAGAAGCCTCTTGGCTGCAGGAGTGACCCTACCACGCAGGTTAGCAGTGACATGGTGCCACCTCGTGGCACGCGGCTCCCAGTGTCACACAGCCGTGTCCCTGCCGTGGGGGGACACCTTTCCGAGGGGAGCATCACCCTGTGGGTGCTGCACCTCCTGCTCTGTGCTGCTGGGACCTGGCCACACCGTGGGGACAGCCACCATAGGATGGTGGTAGGGACTGATGGGCGAGGGAGCACGATGGAAAACGAGGGAAATAGCTAAAACCTGTCCTAACCCCTAATCTGGGTATTGGATGCAAGGAAAAGTATGACCCAAAGTGTGTCAGTTTTCAGTGAAATGCTAATCAAAACCAGCAGGGCTTTGACTAGGCAGGATTTGACTAGGCGTGTCAGAACCCAGGGTCACTGAGACCGCTGGCTGGCTTTCTGCTAGGTCTCTGCAGCTGATGCCATATGGTATGTTTAATCTGTGACCAGAAATCACCCGAAAGTGGACTATTTTTCCATTGCTGTTAGAAAGTTGCTTTATTCTGCTGGTTTTTTTGTTCCTCCTATATTGTACACAGCGATGCTAAAGAAGGAGAAAATCTTCTTTCCTCTCTGCCTGCATGCTCCAAAAGGTTGGATATGTAACAGGTGTCAGGGAGGTGGTGGGAGGTAGGGTATGGTGGGTTTTACCTCTAAAACATCAAATCTGCTCCGCCTGGCAGGCCTGAGGTTTCCCCTGGAGGGCTGAGAGCACGGGATTAGGAGCGCTTGTTCTCTTTAATTGAAGAAGTTCAGCCTACAAAGCAAAGCTTACTTTCAGTATAACCCAAGGAGAGAATTTAACATTCCCCTACAGGTACATACTGCTGAAAATTACCCAGCAGACAAGGCCCTTTCCAGTTTGCTTTGTCATTTAGGAAAGGAGTTTAAACAAGAGACTCTTCTACGGAAGAAACGAGCTCATGCTGATACAACGATATCTGTGTAAATCTGGTGCTTTTCTGTGGAGATGAGCCTTTAGGCACTTAGCAGGGATTTGCCAAGGAGCCTAAGGCCTGATACATACCCAAAACACAATGAGATTTAGGTGCCTAAATGTGTTACACTGCTAGGAAAATCCCAGTCTTTGAAGTTTGAGGAGGCACTAACAAAAACGGGCTAAAAAGTAAAATAAATCTGGCTAATACTACCCTGAAAGCTATGGATGCTCTGAGTTTTACACCTAAAAGACAGCAGCAGGAGGTGGCCACCCCTGGCAATTGGGAGGTTCCACCAGCATGAGGGTTCAGATCTCCATCCTGACCTCTTCTGCCCCTCCAGAAACTGCAGCCTGGCCCATCTGAACCATTTCTGGCCCCTCTTCTGCTTGCTCATGCCAGCGGGTGTTTGCTTTCACGGGAATTGTCCAGGCCACTTGTCTGAAGACATCTTATGAAGTGAGACCGTATGAAGGAAACAGTTAAATGACTGTTGTTGTTGCTGAGAAGGATCTTAGGACATTAAAAGTTGGAGAAGTCATCTTCATTATTTCTCTTTAAAGTTACTTATGAATTGAGAACAGCTCTGCTCATATTTCTCTTTTATTTGCTGTCTCCCCAGGCTAAAGTGTTGTCTATTTATCTTACAGATTAGGTTACTTTTTATGGGGTTCCTGCTATTATATTTCACCTCTAACTTTGTTAGTTTGTGTTTGATATTAAATTATGTTGAATAAAATGTGCAGCTCAAGGACATTTTTCAGCTTCATCCTGAAATGAGGTTCTTAATCCTGCTTCTGGGTCTGCCCCTGTAGCCCAGCCTATGGGGACAGTTTGGGGTCTGTAGGACGGGCAGCAGAGAAGTGTTTGTATAAGTGATGGCCTTTGAAGGTGGAGCTGCAGGAGACGTGCCTGTGAAAGCAGTTGGTTCATATACGGTGATTTTGGAGACAACTCTTTAGAAATGGGTTCTAATAATATTGGCATCATCACAAGATAAGATCCAGGACTAGTTAAATCACAGCCTCGCAACTCGGTGCTCCTTTGGGGATTAGAAGAAGTCGCTGAGCTGTCACTCCAAAGCTGATCATGGGCTCGTTTAACTATGTCATCCCATAAGACAGCCCTTTCAATTATGTCAACCTGTCTGCTCTCCCTAGACTCTAATTTTAGAGCAGCAGTAGCTAATATTCTTGGAAAACTGATCCGCCTCCACAGATCTCTCCTCTCTGTCTGCTGCTGTTAACGGAGTATCCTGTGGGGAGATGGGCCTGCTTTACTTCCCCTTCTGTAATAAACCTAATAAAAATAGGTACCATTAGGTTCCTTTGTGTGTGGTCTCTTTAAGACACTTATCTGAGCTATGTAATGGAGATGTCACGTCTCCTCCACAGAGGGATCTGGCAGCACCGTGGGGTCACTGCAATAAAAATAAAATTCAGTTTTAAAAGCCTGGTATGAAATTATGAGCCAAAAACCAGGATGATGGGATGGGAGTTCAGAGACCTGGAAGAGTGAAATGTGAGCTGGAGCCACCTGGATGTTAATGGAGTCACCAGGCTGCTCCCGGCTTGCTCGGGAGGACTGTGGGTGACAAGGTGGCCCTGGGGACACCAGGGACAGGGGACTTGTGTGTGTGTGCTGGATGGTGTTGGGAGGAATTTGAGCACACAACGGAGAAAGGAGGTGGGTGGGCTCAGGATGTTTTAGCCCTGGGCATCTCAGGCTCATCTTAATGCAGCTTGGTGGGAAGGGGATGTACATTGCCCCAGAGATATGATGGAACCCACCAGGACTCCAGCTCTCCCTCCATGCTGAAGATTATACTATATATATGTAATTACTGTTAGCCACATTACACATTACATACATTACATTACACACATTGCATTAGCCACATTATAGGGACTGCCACAACAGGGGTGACAGGGAAGGTTTTTGAAGACCTCCTCTCTCTCCTCTGGGCACTGTGGTGCTCCTTCAGCCGGGTTAAACCTCCCTTGGCTGTTGTTCCTCCACACTTGGCCTCCAGTAGGCCTGTAGGACAGTGCTGGGCAGGTCTGAGGCTGCCATAGGGTTTTCCTTCTTCTGCAGAGCATTCCTGGCCTTCTCTGAAATGGAGCCTTGGGGGCCCTGTTTGAAGGAGCTGACATGCAGAAAGCTGAAGAGCGCGAGCCTCTTCCAAGGTGTTTTATTCCCCCTTTAGGCTGCAGTGTGTGTCTGAAGGCAAACCACACACTGAAAAGGAGTAGAAGGGATGGAGGGAAAAAGAGGGAGAGTGTGCAGAGCCAAGGTGACCCCATCCACCCCACCAAGTGTTATCGCAGCAGCAGTGAAGGCCAGGCCTTCCCTTTGGGGATCAGGCTGTATAAAATCTACACGCCGTGGAACAACACCTCCTCCCCAATGACCAGCAAGTTAGTTACACGTAGTGCTCCTTTCACAAATCCACGTTGGCTGCCCATAATCAAATTCTGCTTCTCAAGCAATTTCCCTCGTTAATTCTCCCCGAAGCACTTATAACCAAGCTATCGCCGTGTCGCTGAGCCGGCCAGCCTCTACCCACACGCTGCTCTGTGTGATCCCTTCCTGAGTAGTGCGGCCTTGGGCACGTTCCTCCTGTTCTCAGCAGCCTAACCTTCACGAGCAAACTTCTAAAAATATCACTAAAAACCTCAGCTAATTTTTAATCCTCGTTTCCATTAAGATGGCTGCCTGTGCTGTATGGGTTTCTGGACTTGGGATTTGCAGTCTTCCTTAGGAGTAACTAATCTGTGCAGAGCTGTTTCTGTTGTTATCCGTACGGACTCCTCCTTCCCCACCACAAAATGTGATCCCTTCGGCAGCGGTTCCCCCAGCTGCAGAGCACCGTGAGCCCACCAGCAGCACAGACACCTTCCTCTTCCTCCTGCCTCGCTCACCCCGCTGCTTTAGGAGATTACTGGGGTCCCAGTCCTCTTAGGAACTGGACAGGTGCTTTGTATGGGAAAAAACAGACTGACCTCAGTAGGACATGTGATTTTCTTTGTGCTTCCCAAGTTCTGGAATATTCTATAACAGTGTAATGGTGCTGATGTATAAAAGTTTAGTGGAGCAAAGGGCTTGAAGTTCCTTGCATGGCTGGACTTCCCGTTGTTGTTTGTATTTGGATATTTTTTCAAGTGCTGTTTACCTAGATGGGGTGTGGAGAGAAGAAACTACATAAAGTCAAGGACAGCCCTGCCGATGGCCAGGGAAACTTTTAAAATGGAAAGTTGGAAGATGTGTTTTTGTCATGAGATCAGTGAGGTAGGACAGCCTTCTGATGGGAATAACGAGCTAACACTAGGTTTGGTTTGTTCCTGAAGGGAATTACATGAAGTAGTCAAGTGTTCAAGGGATGCTTGAGTTTAATGACTTGAGGTCTCCTCCTGTCAGGCTCCCACATCTGTGCTCCTGTAGCCATGCCAGGCACAGGGACGGGACTCAGCGCCTTGCTCCAGCACTGCCACCTGAGCCACAACCTCGCCACAAACCCCACATGTCATGGCAATGTGGAGGACGGATGAGTGGCACACCCTGTTCCTGGGCTCTGACAGCACATTTTGGCTGTTTCAATCCATCACCACACACCTTCCTAGAGCCCCTCATCCATCTCCCAGCTCCACTCCACATCTGAGCCGTGTATACGCGACAGCCACGTGTTCTCTGGGGAGAGCAGAGACGGGACAACATGCCGTCATTTCTCAACCTGGTCACGAGTGTCATTAAGTCAATAGTCCCTCCTCCGCTGATGAGGTAAACATTATTACACACAGCCAATGGGTAGGGGAAAGGTCAGCATTTCTAAACCACACCTCGGTCTCCCATTGCCTGCCAGATCAGCTTTCCTTGAAGTGAGGTGACCGTTTTGGAGCAGAGACCAGCTGAGGCACTTGTTATCAGCTGACTCATGCAAACCCCTGCTGCAGCCAATGCTCGTCCACCCAAACCAGTTGGTGTGTGCTGAAATCCTACAGCAGGGTCCTGAGCATTAGCCTGCTGGGACAAAATCACCCCTTCCCCTTGCCAGCACTGAACCCAACCCCAACCCCAACCCCAACCCCAACCCCAGCCCCAACCCCAGCCCCAGCCCCAATCTCAATCTCAATCCCAAACCCAACCCTCACCCCTATCCCCATCCCCAATGCCCATCCCTATCCCCTGTCCCAATCACAACCCTCATCCCCATCCCTATCCCCAATCTCCATCCCTAATCCCTGTCCCTATCCCAAATCCCCATCCCCAATCTCTATTGCCAATGCCCATCCCTAATCCCCATCCCAACTCTCATCCCTCTCCCCATTCCTAATCCCTCTCCCCAATCCTAATCTCTAATCCCCTTCCCTATCCCTAATCCCTATCTCAATCCCAACTCTTATCCCTATCCCTATCCCCAATCTCAATCTCAATCCCTATCCCTATCCCCAATCCCCAATCTCAATCTCAATCCCCAATCCCAGCCCCGCCCCATCACACCTCCCCATGACTCAGCACAACCCCACCCCCGCCCTCCGATTGGCCGCCCGCCTAGCGCGCGCAGCAGCCGGCGCCGGCGGCCCGGGGATCCCATTGGCTCTCCCCTCCGTGACGTCATCGTCGGGGGCCGGGGCGGGCGGGAGCGTGACTCAGCAGCGGGCGGGGGCTGAGTCAGCAGGAGGGGATAAAGGCGGCGGGGCCGGCGGCGGGCGGGCGGCCATGGAGCTGCCGGGACTGGGGCGGCACTGCGCCGAGAGAGCCTGCAGGAGGCTGGGTGAGACACGGGGGGTTGGTCCGTATTGGGGTACGCTGGTTAGTGCCAGATATTAGGGCTTTAACACCTCCTAAATCCATCCCGTGGAAGAGTGATGGTTAAGGCTGTAGCATTTCGTGCTGGGGTGTTGTTGATAAGCCTAAGGAGCTTTTGTGTTTGAAGGGAAAAGTCTTTTGAGACAGGATTTTGGTTTTGTTCTTCAACCCCAAGCTTCTGGCTAATGCCTTTTGAAAAGTTTGTGTTTTAGGAGCTCCTGGGGTACTGATGGTTTGTGTTAGCCTAGCATGGGGGGGGGAAGTTTTCAATCTTAACTTTTGTCTTTGTGCTTATGAAAAATAGCATGCTCTTCCTAGAGTTACCTGGGTTGTGACTATACCAAAATGATGATTTGCTTTAGGATTTATTTGTCTTCAGTAAGCGTGCTGTAAAGCTGTTAGCTCTGCTGTATACAAATCTGTTTTCTCTTTTCATTCCTTACCCAGACTTCCTTCCACTGAAATGTGATGCGTGTGGGGAAGTCTTCTGCAAAGACCATATCCGTTACGATGACCACAAGTGTGGCTCTGCCTACAAAAAAGTAAGTTCCTGTACATGAGTCAGTAATTGACACTGCAGAATTGCTAAGTCATGCAGCAAGGCTGCTCTGAAACTTGACCTGTGGTTTCAATAAAAACAGGTGGGAGAACCACAAGATAAGCTACTGATAGAGCTGAACTTCAGCTGCAATGGGACAACACTTCTGAGTTTACTACTGCTGGATTCTAGTCTCTTTCACTTATTCTGCCCCTTTCTAAAGAGAGGTGCCTTATGCTTTAGCGTAGTGGGGCCCAGAACTTTCTACAGCCCATATTCTTTTGAGCTGCAAGGCAGGATAACTGCAGGATAAATAGGAAAAGTGGGGCTGAATGTTAATCTCTAGCTCATACTTGGGCTGTGTAGTGTTCATGACTACACTTTCAGGAAGCCTAGAATCGCATCTAAAGTGAATTTATTGTATATGTTGGTACACACTTACTTGGCATAGCACTTCTGGCTTTTTGGTTACAAATCTGCAGTTACCTTCTTGAAGGACATCTTTAAGAGCATTAGTAAATGAGTGGAACATAAAGCACTTATAAATATACCATCATTAGGCATGGTTAAGAAAAGGAGAAGGACAGAACAATAATCGGGTCAGACTTCTAATCTGTGTGGTGTGTTCTTAGAATGTGCAGGTTCCGGTGTGTCCACTCTGTAATGCACCCATTCCAGTACAGAAGGGGGAAATACCAGATGTTGTGGTTGGAGCCCACATGGATAAGGACTGCAAATACAATCCGGCACAGCAAAAGGAGAAGGTGAGAAAACTTGTTGAAATCTAAGCCTAATTCTTATGAAGCTTGGTTTTCTGACAGCACAATGTGTAGAAGCTTATTCTGTTTCTTTTTTTGTTCTAAGAGCACTTGAGCATTCATGCTTCAGCCTGGTTGCTACTTGGAAGCTGATCTCAGAAAGCAACCAACTATTGCTAATGTAGTTTTCTCTGTTATCTAGATCTTCACAAACAAATGCTTAAAGCCAGGATGCAAAAGAAAAGAGATGATGAAGGTAGTTTGTGAACAGTGCAATGGGAACTTCTGCATAAAGCATCGGCATCCTCTGGACCATGACTGTAAAGGGAGCAGCCACCCCATCTCCAAGGCTGGGTAAGCTGTAGCTGTGGTACTTTGAGATTAAGCTGAAGCTTCAGGGCTTGGTGGGAAGCTCAGACAAATAAGAAATTCTGTAGACTACTGGTCACTTCAATAAAAAAGTTCCTGAACCTTGGACCTAACTTCCGAAAGCCTGAGCCAAGGGGGGGAAAAAAGCTTCTTGTCAAATGCTTTCCTAAAATTCTTCCCACCTTACCTAATTTGATAGTATGCTCTTTGAAAATAATAATAATAAAAAAAAAAGCCCCGAGAACAGGTGCTTGCCAACCCAAGTACCTTCTAATGTCTTGATCTAAATACTAGAACCCTACTTAGAGCCTTGAATTAACCAAGAATAAACTGCGGCAAGGTATTGATTTTAAGCTTAACTTTAATAAAACATCTCTTGCAGGCAGACATACCTTCCTTGCTCTGTGCAGTAGGAATGTAAGACTTGTGCCAGATGTGGATAATTAAACTGGGTGGAAGAGTGAGACTACTGGAAGCATGCTTAAGTGGTGCTTAGCCTGGTTATATTTCTTTGTAGGTATGCAGCTCTGATGAGAGCATCTCAAACTGCCTTCAAGTCAACAGAAGCAATTGCAGTGCCATCTAATGGGAACCGTCAGCACAACAGGTATAAGCTGTGGAACAAGATGAGATGGTTTAAAATAGTCTTATGTCAACACAGCATGGTAGTGCTGCTGTCATACATCTAACTGCTCTAGGCTTTGTAGTTGACCTTTGATCAGTGTTGGGAATATAGCAGAGAGCTTTCTGACAGCACAAGCGAATCTTTATTTCTCCACACTGTGAGGATTAAAATGGCTATGTAGACACAAGCATTAGGGCATTAAGTTGTTTATTGTACCAGCAGGTTGGTCTCCCACCTGCCCAGAACGAGGCCTTTGGTCAAGTTTTGGAAGACTGGTGCTTCAGTGTAATGCTGAGAAAGCACAGCAAATCTGAATGACCCAAGTCCTTCCCAGCCATGGTTTATCTCCCTTTGACTGCAAGTTGTAATTGAATGACTCTTACAGTTTACTCTTCTGTCTTTCAGATGCAGATGATAGAAGCTCTTCACACTGGATCAAGCATCTGCCTACTTAAGTTGATCTTGTCTGAAGCTCTTTAAACTTTTTCTATGCAAGTAACTTATTTTTGTGCATAATCTCTTATGGATTTAATAAACTGTTACCCTTTCTAAGCCAACTTTTTGTTTCTATATTTAGAATAAGAGCTATAATACAATCATAGAATTACTAAGATTGGAAAAGACCTTCAAGATTATCTGGTCCAACCATCACCCTACTATGAAAAATGCTTGGAGGAAACTGGGGGGTGGTTTTAGAAAACTAAAATTAGGGTGAAACAGTGCTTGTTTTACTTAGGTCATGCAAGGCTAAACTGAGTCTCATAAGGTGAAAGACTGAAATACATGTTAATGTCATAGCTCTCAATTCTTTTGGAAATGATCTGGCACAATGCAGCATTGTGCTTGACGACAACATACCAATGTGAAGTCAGTTTTCTATGGTGTCTCTTGGTTTCTGAATGTTGTTGGAAGTACTGATTTATAAAGCCATACCCTGTCCTTCTAGGCCCTCCATAAGCAATTCACTGTAGGGATAGTGCTCACAGAGGCATGCACAGCGTAATTCTTCATAATTTATTGCCCCCAAGGTAGAAATCTAGACTTGTATTGGTATTTTTCTCGCAGTTGGGGCAAAAAGGAAAACAAGCTATTAACTGTTCCGTGTCCCACATAATAAGGCCAAAATACAGCACTGTCAAAGGAGCCTACTCTTGCTCCTTTCCTGAAAGGCTTAAACAAAAACACATTTTTGTTATGTCTATTGTCTTCACCAGCAATCTTACCTGAAGGCTCAGCTCTTTGAACTGCATGAACATCCAGCTACTTAGTTTGGGGCCCAAAGTACTGTAGCTTGAGGAAATGGAAGTGTGCAGTTAATGAACAATGCTAATTCCCCAGCTGTGATCTAAGTAGACCTCTTATCCAACTAATTGTGAGAAAAATGCCAAAGCTTACTGATGATGTCAGGGGGCCAAGACCTCAATTTCATGTGTCATTGGAACCATTCCTCTGCATGCTGGGGCTCGTAGGCTGGAGTATTGGTTTAGGACTAATGGATGGGTAATTGCAGTCTATTGAATCACCTGCAGTTGAGTTCCCAACCCCATTTTCTTGAGGTGGGAGGAATAGCAGTTTGTGTAGCTGAGAATGCTGTGTTCTTTGACCTGCCTGGAAAAAATAATCTTTAATACTGCAAGAGATGTGAGCATGATTGCAGTTAACGCGTATGGTTTATACAACCTTGGGGCTTACTGCAATTGTGCAAATGGTGTGTGCTTCTTGTTTCTATTTGAAGAGGCTTAATTCTTAGATTATGAATGCTCCCTGAAGAAATGCAGATTTATGGTCCCTTACAGGAATAACACAGATGGCCAGCATATTGACTTGTAGATCTTTTATCAGAAAGGGGGAAGATAATAAAATTTCTAGCAAATGCAGAACAACAAAAAAAAAAGTGCACTACTCCCTATTGTCTAATGTGATTTTTTCTCATCCACTGCCATGTTTTTTGGAGAATGGTTAAAGCTATATGGAAGGTTATAGTTGGCCAAACTGAATGTCTAAAGCTGGCAGGTACAAATTGCCACTGCTAGTTCCATTTAACCTTGTTTTATGCAATCCTGTGGTCTAAATAGTGATCTAGCAATATTTGTAATACTGTGTTTAACCACAGGGTGTCACAATAGGATGTGTAATAAAACGATTGTTATTCTAGGCACTCTAAACAGAAAACATGCTTTCCCCATTCACATTGTAACAAAAGCCTAAATTATGGCTCTAATTTTAGATACCACCACCTAGTGATTATCTTGTGTGCTCTAATGCTGTAACTCATTCCTAAGACAGCACTAGTTATGGGACTTTTATAATTTTTCTGTATAGTATACAACTGGACATGTTTCCAAACTCTGCTTTGTACCCTGCTGTGGGAAGAGTTTGCAGGGCGAGCAGCAGCGGGTCCTGACAGCACTGTGATAGGTACCCCATAGTGTGGGGAGCAGGTAGGTGGAAGCAGCAATAGTTGTGACCCCAGTCTGGTCAGGAGAAAGAGGTACAAAGGTTTACCTCTTCATGTGGGTATGTGTAATATATTGAGCTATTACTGCCACAACCAGCACCTTAGCTACTGGGGTCAAAGCAGTTGGAAGCTGAAAACCCTGCGTCAGGCTGTCACTTAAAAATGTTCTGGTGACTCATTTGTTTTCAGTAAATATTCCTGCCCTTAAATCACTGGGGAGATGTTTGTGCACAAGGTAAGTATTTATAGCAAATGGAAGCCGGTACATTTCCAGGAACCTGTGTGCTAGGCGATGTTTGTCATCCACCCACACCTCAGCGGCTCCCTGCCCTCAGAGCCCCACTGGGCTGCTCCAGCCGCACAACACTTATGATCTGCTGACTGAAGTGGGTGATACTGGTCCCTGGGGAGCCAAGAACCCCTGTGCTAGCCCACGAGTGGGTGGCAGCGCTGGGTTGTCTGGGGGACACCGGGGGTGGCCGGGGCGGGAGGGCTGCGCGGGGTCTGCAGGCCTCGGTGGGCCCCAGGCCCGGCGGCCATCACCCTGGCAACGGTCACCATGGCAACGGTGGCCGGGGCGAGCGCTGAGGTCCCGGCGCGCGGAGCTGACGTCACACAAAAAAAGCCGGCCGAGCCCGCCCTCAGCACGCTCCCTCCGAGCGGGCGCTCAACACCACACCTCGCCTTCCTATTGGCTAGTTAGCGGATTGGCAGCTCCGAGCGCCAACCGGACGCGTCCGCTGCCTTTGCTACAGCCAATAGCAGGGAGGGGGCGGGCTGCGGCGGGGGAGCGTGAGTGTGAGGTGTGTGAGGGGGCCGCGTGCACCCCGCTCGCGCGTGGCCGCTGAGGGGCGGCCGGGCCGGGGGGGGCTGAGGGGGATCCGTTGGGAGCCTTTGGGATCTTTGGGGATCCCTTGGGATCCCTTGGGATCTCCACGCCCTCGTGCCGGTGTAAAAGGCAGAGTAACGGCCGCCGGCAGGCAGAGCCGGGGCCGCGTGGCCGTGCCGGCTTCGGGAGCGGGCGGCCCCGAGGCTGTGGGGTCCCGGGGGGAGCGCAGCCGGAGCGAGATCCTGAGGAGAACGGGGAAAGTCAGCCGGGCTGGTCCAGGTTCGGTGCTAGCAGTGTTTTCAGTCAGATGTACCTCTTCAGATGCAGTGGTTATAGGGTAGCCTGTCAGTATATGCTTCTCTGGCATTTATAATAAATTAAAGTTATTTAAAATAAATAAAAGGATTCTAATTGCACTTCTGTAGTGGCATTTAAAATAATTAATTAAAATAAAAAGGGTTCTAATTGCACTTTGGCAGCTTCTAATTGCATAGCGTTCTGTTCCAGAATGGCAAAAAAGAACACGCAAAGCAAAGAAATGAAGGAGGAAAAAAGGAAAAAGCTAAAGCAGCGCACGGCCCCAAAGGGAGAGCTGGAGTCAGAAAGTGAGCCAAAGAAAATGAAACAGAGCCTGCAGGTAGGTCATCCCGGCTTCAGCTGTTTAATTCAATAAAACAGTTACCTGTGCTGCTACCTGTGGTGTTCAGCACCGACCCTGAACGTACCATGAGATTCCATGCAGTGATTCCTTGGATATGATTTACCTAGAGTGAAAATGAAAAGATAAACTCAGCCAAAATCTTGAGGTCTGTGTGATTTCTGAATGTGGTTGTAGCACTCAGAGTACACGGTCTCTGTTCTGAATGGTTCTGTGAAAGGCAGAGGCTGGGTGGGAGCATGTGAGTGAAAGGGAAACCAAATGCCTTTAAGCAACTGTCATATGGCAGTATAGGCGTAGCCTAAGTCTTCATGTGATTCTGAGGGGTTGGAAGCACATGAAAGATTTCATGGAAATCCCGTTGATTTTTGGTCAGAATGTGAAGTGGCCAGAAGGTGTCAGCAGTCTCTATATTACGGAATATTTGATAAAGTAGTAAGAATGAAATTAGTGATATTGAGATATCGTTTAAGTGGAAACTTAAAAGTAAAAGCCTTTTTTTTCCCCTGAAGAAAACAATACAAAAGCAGGGCAGCTTACCTGTGGTTTTCTGAGTAAGTTAATGCAAAACATGGATCAAAGCATCAAGTGTTTGGATAATATAGAGAACTGGAGAATGAAAGGCAAAATTCTTTTTCTTAGGAACTGTAAGAGTGACTTTAAGCCATGGTCCTAAAAGCATTCCTTGTTTACTGACCTAACATAAAATAAATGTAAAAGGTACATATTACTCATTTATAGTGAGATGCATAGTTCAGTGAAGATTGTAACTAAGAAGCAGTACTTCTTATTTTACTGTTACACTTTATTGAAGTTTATTGGTAAGAATACTTGTTTTTTTTTTTTTTTTTTTTTTCTGAGAGCTTTTGCATTCATGTATAAGTGTCTCTAGCTATTACATTTAGAGTTTGTGAGACAGTGTAAGAAAAGCAGACCTATTAGCAGTGGCTATTTGGAGTCTCTAAATTCTTGCTGTTTAGATCTCAGCAGAAAGGTGCTTAAATAAAGTCAGGGAAGAGTACATCTTTGTCTACATCAAAGCAAAAATGGAAATTCTTGTATTTATTGTATGTTCCCTTAGTACAAGGGAACGCTTATTTCCTTTGTTGGTTCTATATTATAGACTTAGATCCACAGAAATATAATTCAATTTGTGTGGAAATAATTTTCCAGGATAAAACAGTATGAAATTGAAATGCCAAAATTAAAATTTTATTGCCCGTGACGTTCTGAAGCATTTTATGTACAAGTGGAAAAAAATCCTAAGAGGACTTCAAACCCCTGGCAAGCAGGGACTTTTTTGACCATCCGATTAATATCAACTGGTAAGGTCTTAGAACCCCCAAATTGGTGTTCCTTCATTATGCAGACTGTAGGACTGTGGAAGAAAGAGCAAATATTAAGTGGAAAGCAGGCTCCTTAATACTACTAGGGAACACCACTAGGCACAACAGCTCTTCTAACTATAAATGTTGGTGTCAGTGGGTGGCTTAAACATGTATCTGGTGTTAGTTTTAGGGAATACCATATAAGGTCTATGAGAAGCCATTTTTTGGCATCAGCTTTATAAACTGTGACTGTTGATAGTAGGAAAGTGTAAGTTAGTAGACCCCGTTTTTTGTTTGAAATGGCTGTAGGGGATGAAAAATGTTAAGCAGATTTTAAGCTATTTTACTTTAGGAATAGTTAACGAATGTCAGCTGTTTACTGGTTTATGATTATTACTCAGCATGTGTACCCTCAGCTTTGTGTGAAATAGTTAAGTCATAGTGGCATTGGGTTTTAAAATGCTTTTGATGATAGTGCAGTGTGGAAAATGTAGTGGGAAAAAAGGTAAAATTCCTTTACATATACGGGAAGACCAGAAGGAACTCTGAAGCTGCAGAGAAAAGCGCTCAGTTGGCTTGGATGGAGCAAAGATTCAGGCAACTGCTGAGTGTGCTTGTTCTGCAATCTAATTTTCTTTATATATTTTTTTTACTTTAATCTGAAATTTTGATAGAGCTACAGAAATTCCTGAAGGATGACAACTGGTTTCTGATAAACTGTGACTGACTTCTAATGCGCTGATTTAAAGCCGATTTTTTGGCCTTTAGGCACAAATGGGTAGGTTCCAGTTTCTGTTAGTCTCCTATGTGATGGAAATAAGTCAAAAGATAGTAGCATAGCACACTGCTTTTGGTGGCGGGGAGTTTTCTGTGGTTCCTTAAATCACTTTACTTCCCTGTGGTTTACTTTCTTCCTATTTTACTGCAGCACTTTCAGTCTCCAAAGTGGAAAACGTAAATCTCTAATTGATTTTGTTAGAGCTGCAGGCAGGCACGTTGAAATGTGTCTTAAGTGACTGAATTTAGTATACATTGATCATTCTTTTATGGAATTTATTTCAAAAATTCTCACCAGCCTAAGATTAAAGCGTTTTTCCTTGGAACAACTTGACCTTTCTGAGTAATCTTGATGTTTTATTGATTTTCATCTACTCGATTTCTATTGTTTACATTAAATAACAAAGAGCAATTCAAGTCCAATAAAAATGTTTTCATGAATGATCTTAGAACCACACAGCTCTAGTAAAGCCGAACGATACAAGTTTTTAAACTTAAATCAGCCTTGTGTTTTTATTTGACAGATCTCCCTAATGTTACTGCTTTATTTAGTTACTTGGCAATAAAACCCACGTTTTTAACATTGCTTTTTAAAATGCCTGGGCATTAGTTTTACTAGTTTTTTAATGATTTTGTAGTTTACTAACGTACTCACATGTCAAACCTTACTACAGTTGGAGATTATTCTTTTGAATTATCACATACTATAGGCATTAAAATAAGAGATTGAAAATGTGCTGTCTAGACTGGTGGTCTGAAGTTAAATACTGGCTTTTTAAGTAAGAACTTTCTGATGGACCTTGTCTGTGACGAATTAATTTTGTTTCAGTTCTCTGAAAAGAATATTTACAATATTGTTATCTGTCATGTTCAAATAACAAAAGCATTAGAAGTGCTTGTTTGCAATTACTCGTGTCTTGCTTCTGTTTATGGATTTCTTCACCCTTCAAAGTTTCAGCTGCCTCAGTGCCACAAAAGCTTATCGAAACAGTGTACCGACACTTCCAACATTGTCGTCAAGGAACAACATGTTGTGGTTACTTTGTTCACAAAGGCTATTTGAGTTCTACTGAGAATGACCTTACTGTACCAAAGCATCTTTTAACCTCATAATTTAACAGTAGATCTTGTTTCTCCAGTGTTGTTTTCAGAGCTGCAAGCTTTCCACAGAACAGTAAAATTCTTCCAGAGTTGATCATCTATTAAGCAAGAGAGACTCGAATTTGCTAATCCATAGAAAACAATATTCATTTCCTCTTCCTTCCCAATTTAGTCTAGCAAACATTGTAACTTCAAGGAAAATTGAGTAAGAGCCAGTCAGTCTTTATAAATCAAATCCCATTGTTCATGGTTGACGGGTATTTTAGGTAATGCTAATAGAGTATGAGTCTTTGCCTGTTGTTATCATCAGCATTGCAAATGGTTGGAGGAGGAGGAATCAACATTTTCCCCAGATGAAGGCAAAGTCAGTGGGAAAGGAATTTAATTTTTGAGATTCCATACAGATAGTACAAACAATGGCAAATAAACAAGTAGCTCATAGTGTTTCTTTAATCAGAGGGCTAGTGTGCAGGTGCCCAAACAGTAAGCTGTATTTACTAGATGGGAAATGGCAAAATTACTAGGGAAAGTGTTTCTCTGTTCCTTTTGGGGATTATTATAAAGACAAATAAGGAGTTATTAAACTAGTACTAGAGCAAAGCAAGCTACAAAGAATGATTCTTTAAAATTGTTTTGCTTGTAGTAGTGGAAAACCCCATAAAAATCATGCTGTTTATGCCATGGAGATAAAACATTTTGTCATGAGCTTGGTGAAATAGTTAAGAGTGCTACTTTGATGTGATCTCTAATGCTGCTTGTAATCAGGTAACTGTTTAGTAGTTTGAATGTTTAATGAATGCAAACCACGCATTCATGGTACAAGACCTATCACAGATACTGTAAAGCTATAACTGGAAAATACATTTATTTATTTGAAAACCCACTAATTCATACTGAAGTCTGTTTTGGAAATAATGGGTTGTGGATGATTTGCAAACAAACTCTAAGTCCTATCTTTTTACATTTATTTTAATAGGAAACTGATCATGTAACCATCAAAATAACTTGTTTTGTTTTTTCCATCCTAAACAATGTTGGGAAGTTAACACTGCGTGATGTTGCAGGATGTTCTTCTGATTAGCTGGCTACCGGTATTTGCTGTATCTTCACTTCTATACATTAAAATTTCTTTTTGGAAACTGTGTTCTGAATTGACCATCAGCTCTTTCTGCATTTGTGTAGTTTTGCTTTACTATGTTAATCCTGCTTTGCGTGCCTTAGCATTACCCATGTATTTACTTTTGTTTAAGAAATATGTAGAAAACCAATCTGATATATTGAAAATAAATTACTAAAAGCTTCATTTTGTTTAGCATAACCTCCTAGAATAAGAATCTTGACTTGTACTGTTCTTGGCTGTTTTGCTTGTATCTCTAACATGCAAATAGGGTTTTATCCACATTATGAAGAGAAGATGACACAATCTTTCATCCTTGCCCTATCTTTCATCTGCCCCCTCCCCCTTTGATCTAGGGATACATCAGCAGTTAGCATTTTGCTGGAACGGATACCTCTGGTAAATTAATGTCTTCTTTCTCAGAATGGTGAAGTTAAATGTCAGTATGGATATTAGATCACTTCTGTTAGTCTTCTGGGTTTGGTCAGTCTGTAATTGAAATGTTGGGCCTATTTCTCCTCTTTGGGCTACTTGCAGTTGATTTTTCTATTCTTTTTTTTTTTTTCTTCCACAAAGAGCTTAGTTTGCTGGCCCATTGGCTTCTGATTGCCTCTCTGCGGGATGGCGTCTTGATAGCTGAAAAAATTATGAAGCCATAAACCCACTTGGCATTTATGACTTGCTGTGTGGGATCTCACTCGGTTTGTCTGCTTTCTTAATATCTATGCAATATTTTTCAAATTAGGAAAAAGAATAAGAAAACAAACTTAGAGGGCAGCTGCTTATGGGACTGAAATGTTTGTTTCCCGCTAACACTTTTTACTCAGAATATTGATAGAGTTGCTTCAACTTATTTTATTGAATTAATGATGCATTTATTTATTTATTTAAGAGGTTAAATTCATTGCGACACTATATAATGTTTATAGAGAATACCGGGCCTTTTGTAAACAGACATGTCTAAGAAGGTACAAAATAGTGTCTGAAATACGGATATGCATAGATTAGGCTAAATAATTTTACATTCCTTTGAAAATTATTTTTGTAATGGTAGGAATAGATTTCCCAGGAAGGAGTATTCACAGCTGGGAAAACAGTTGCTACTTTGAAGATGGTTTTCCCAGGCGAAAGGCTCACGTCCCCGACTGTGTTTGGTATAAACAATACGTGGTGTATTTCTTACTTTTGTTTAAAGGGATTGTGCATTTTTTATTACATATTAAACAGCAAAAATTTCATGCTAATTCTGGGTTTTTGCCTTAATCTATCTACATTCAAATTTAATTCCTTACTTTTGCTCAAAAAGCTGGGATATTAAAGTGATGGGGAGTTTGGTGGTGAATGACAACTGTCCCTTCTTCCCTGTCAAGAGGGGAAATTCTTCTGTCTCTTCTTGGAGCACATAACCGATGTTTACTTTCAGCTCCCATTCTTTCCTTAGTGGTGAGAACTTCCCTTGACTCTTCTTGTTAGCTTTCCAATATAAATTCTTGCTTTCATGACTTAGCTGCATGTATTTTCATGAAAATTGAAACTCGGCACAGGATTCCCACTTGTGGGCTAAAGTTGTTGAGGAATGGTCTTCAAGCAGTCGCTGAAGTGAGGAGTGAGGGCTAGGTCTGCTGGAGTACGTGTCACCCAGCTCCAGTCAAGTGAGGACACTGCTTTCTTGCCATTGTTAGCTCTTTTTTTTTTTTCTCTTTTCTTTCTGGTTTTACATGAATAAGTTCTGGCTCATCACAGAAAGAGGCACCATAAATTACTAGAAAGGCCCAAATTGCTTAATATAGAAAACTTGGCACAAACCCCTCAAAAATAAGTAGACACTCAGTTAAAAGAATGTGTCTGATTACATGTTTGAATTCTCAAAACACGTCCTACTTGGCAAGAAATTATGGTGTAAGCTTGAAAGGATAAGCATTTGCTATGTTCTGATGTATGGTAAAGACCAAAGCAATGGGCATTCAGAGGCAGTTGTTCTTGACAAGGCTTGAGATTTGGAGCTTGTACAGTAAGTATAACTTATTAGTGAAAACCTGAACCTTGTGGTTTGCTCCTTCCTGTTTATTGCTCTTGGTACAATTTTGTTAATGTTAATCTGTTTAAACAAAAAAACACACAGATTTGGATATTTAAAGCATGGTAGTTCTAAAAAGCAACAGCTTTCCCAGTCTTTAACAGAATGCTGCTGCTTTTTTAAACAAAATAGGAGGCTTCTATAAGGCTTTTAAAAAAATGTATTAGTGTGTTTATGGAGTATATTTAAAAATAAAAAGCCACTCATTTTGAGCAGAATGGGGTGGTGATGGCTACTTCCATGGTATGAATGATGAACTAGAATTATTTCACCAGAATTTCCCTCCTCTGAAATACCTCTTGTGTTTAGAGGCAATATTGTGAGCTACATGAAAGATTAGTGTATATTTATATATGTTAATTAATAAATCGCTGAATAGATGGAATGGCTCTTGTGTATTAGATCAAAGCCAAGCAGATTAATAAATACTTGTAAAATGCTTGTCTGTACATCCAACAGGTAATTAGAAGACAAAATTAATCTTATGACTTGTAGAAGCTGCCTGAAGTAATGAGGGTACAAGCATGAAGATATTTGAAAGAGGAATCTCTTGCTTAAAGAACCAGATCCTGTCTTTGAATGCGTTTACCTTTTTCTAATTGAATCCCAGTAGAGTTCTGTAGGACATCAAGCAGAAGATCATTGTACAATGTTTTATTAAATTTTCGGCATTATCTTAATAATTTGCATCTGTATGGCAGGCTTTTGCAAACAGCGTATGTACACAAGGGACGACAGAGCTCTGCTCCTACAATCGTACTGCTTGAAACACGTCAAAACTGTTTGGAGAATGTACCCAATGCTTAAAGCTGCATCACTTAAAAGGGAACACAGAGGTTATGTAAAAGAGGAAAAGAAATCTCAAGTATGTGGGGAAAATGCATGTTTTTATTAACTGTCACTCTATTCTACCTTTACATTTTTTACATAGTAGATAATAAATGGGAGAAATTTGTGCTTTTTATTCTAAAGGCTTTATTAAAATAAACTTACGTTCTTTTTTTCATGGTTCAAGTTTATCACTCTCCATTTAAAACATGTTGCTGCCTTTACAAAGATTTGTCTGGATTAAGTCACGGATCTAGTCTGGGTTTACAGTTAGAGTGGCCAACTGTCCTGAACCTGTAGGTAATACAATGAAGCCACCAGGCCGGGGGCCCAGAAGTCCTACTCTATGGCAGTTAGAGTCAAGAAGAGCAGGAATCTTGCAGGGGTCAGGATTTCCCCAGATCCTCACGCAGCCCTTGTTAAGGGCTGAGCACGCAGTTAGGTTCTGTGTGATTTGATGTCAGCTTGAGCAGCTCCTCAGCTGGCAAACTTGGGCTTCTGACCCATGGCGTGTCATCAGTGCCATACATCATCAGACACTTTTACAGTAGAATAAGGAAAGAACACATCAAGTCTTAGTGTAATGTAAGAGTTACAAGCTTTAAATAATATCAAAACTAATTCTTCTGAATTCATGTACTTGAACGCCAACAGAGCTCCTAAATTAAGTTTCCACAGGTATCACTATCTGTATCTTCTTTTGTCTTGCTACCTATCCCACAGTTGGACACTTGGAACATAATTTAAGTGAGCTCTTCCCTTGGTTTCTTTCTGGTTGCTGAGTGTACTTGTATCTGAGTGCTGGAATGAGTTAAATGGTTTCTGTAGTCAGGTTAAGGCTGTTGCTCTTTAGTTCTTAATGGAGAGAGAATGAATGGAAGGAAATCTTATTTGCTATTGTATTTCTGTTTCTATTGAGAGAATGTCCGGGAAAGGAAATGTACGTTTTCTGCCTCAATTGCAGAAACATCTGCACCACTATTAAGCAACTCCATCAGTGAGCTCTTCTTGTTGAAATACACTTAATTCCATTCTAAAGGATAATTTAACAACATTCTAATATTTTCCCTATTTCTCTAGTATGTTGTTTTTTCTCCAGTTTTTCTGAAGTCCTTCCAGAAACATACTCCATGCGATTTGAAAAGGTTCTAAGCCTGGGGAATAATAATTTGTTTGCAGGTCAAGTGAGTTGGGATTTCTACACAAAGTTGTTGTTCTGGAAAGGCTTATCCTGCTGCATTAATACTAACAATTAAATGCTTTTTTAGGGTAGTTATATTTAAAAACACGTTTGTGGAGCTTTCTTCATAACACGTAGCTCAGTAGTTTGTGAACTTAGAACTGAAGTTTCTGCATATACTTTTAGCAGACACCATTTGAACAATTTGGAGAAATAGGTTGAAAAAGTGGATGTGGTTTTGTCCCTGGAGCTGAATGACTTCAAGAGCTGTTCTAAACACACAGGCTACATCATGAGAGTAAGACAGTCATCTCTAAATCTGGTTTAGTGGAATTAAACGTGTGCATGTAAAATAACTGAAGCAGCATATAAGAGACTGAGTTGAAAATAACGAGCTGGTCCTGCAGTGTCTGAAGTCCTGAGAAGGCTTTTTTGTTGTCATCTTGGGTGGCTGGCTCAGTATGCAGCTGTTTATTCTTAGCTTCTGGCAGTGTCATGCTGCCATATGATGGAATGGAAGCCTAAAAGGAAGCTAAAAGCCAAGGGCTAAAACTTTAGTGTATCATATGTCAATGGAGAATAAATAGTTTGGAAAATACCATTGAAGAAAAGATACCTAGATTATAAATATGAATGGAGAGTTCAGATTTTCAAATCTAGTGTCTCTCCTTAAAATATAGCACATGGCATGGATCACAAGAGTGTACAGGCGAGATGATCTGTATACATGGCTTAAAAATGACTTGTTCCCTGTCATCTGTTATTGCAGATTAAACATTAAAAAAAAAAAAAAAGAAGATAAAATGCAATTCTGAGATGGAAATGTTTATTGGTGATATGTTTATTAAACAGAATGTAAAAATAATAATCGTCCCTTAACATAAACAGTCTCTGAACAAGAAATGGCTAGGTCTAATTGTGGATCAAGGGGTAAATGTAATTGGTAATGTAATGGTAAAGTTCTGTTGCAAAGACATAATTCAATTAACTGACTTCAACAATGAATTTGGCTCAGTGCTCTTCTTTTATAAGAGACCTAAATACTTGTATGCTGGTCTGAATGTGTAGGGTATGAGTGGGAGGGAAGGATGCTCTCTTAAATTAAAGCTGCAGCCACATCTTCGTTTTCAGCCCAAATCAAATGAATTCATTGATTCATCTTCATGCTATTAAAATTCAAACCTGTCTTCTTCATACTCATTTGTTTTTCCTATTTATCTAGAATCAAGTTGAATGTAGAAACAAATGGAACTATATGGTAATCTAGGTTAAATTTGTTATGCTTTTATACTTGTGACAATCCTAACCAGTCAAAATTGTCCAGGTAACTAACCTTTTCCCTTTTGTAATCATAGTAAACAGCTGAAACTACAGCAAAATCCTCCCCTGATGAAACATTATTAGCTTCTAATGTAACTTGATGGCTGGAAAAAAGATGAGAGCATGCATTATACAGCCAGTGAATTTTGTCTAAAAGATAGGTACTTGGTCTGAAATTCAAAAAGCATTTTCTGATAGAAGCGATATTGAAAAAAAACATGTTTTAAGAATTCTGGTTTTTGCTTTTAACATTTATTTTATAACATATGTTCTCTTTTGTAGTTGATGGATCATTCATTTTGAGTGCTAGCCTTCTGGTGTTTTTGTCGAACAGAGGGGAAGGAAGGGATGACTTGTCTCGCATCTGGTTCGTCTTGCTGGGAATCTGGGGCCGCCTATTGCATCTGATTCAGCCTGCTGCTAATTTGTGCTATTGGGATTTAATTTTTTTTCTAGATACCCAGTAATACTCTGTTTCCAAGACATTTTCATGTTAAGATACTATTTACAAAAGCAGTTAAGGATTTAAGGGATTCTTTAATTTTTCTGTGTGCATTTCCTAATGATACTTTTCTTGTCTGGAGACTTAGTGTAGGTTATTGTAGCAAGGATTGTAAGCATCTGTGATCTGCAGATTTTTCAAATCTCATAATTGTGGGTCCAGCATTTTAGAAAGGCATACGGAATCCTGTCCTTAAACTAAACAATTTGTGAGAGACCTCAGAGAAACGTTAAATGAAAAAGTATCCAAATTCTTGCTCTCATTTCCACTTTACCCTGCACTCCTGAAAAGCTTTTGTTTAATGATTATCATGCTCTTCAATTTTAAAGAAAACCATATAAAACATGGGTCTTTTTGGTTCCTGGATGAGCCATAGCAAGAAGTTATTACAAGATGATGGGCTGCAGAAAACATGTTGATCAGCGTCTGTGAAAAATACAATATAAAAATGTATGAAAATCATGTGGCATTTCCTTAAATATCAATTTGTTCATAGTTGCCATTGAAAAACAAAATCTGTGAAGCAGTGTGCTGTTTTTTTTTTTTTTTTTTTTTTCTTTTTTACTTGGGAGAGGTTTCTTCTATTTATTTAAAATATATAGCATGTTTAAATGTAGTCATTTAGGTTCAGTTCAGTAGGAAACTACTCAGGTAGCTCAGATTTGTAATGTGCTTTTAAATGTGTAATAGGACGTTTCAGGTTGAGTAGCTAAATGCTGTTTTCTTCATTCTATAATAATCTGATCTTTCCTAGATTTTTCTGTGGTATCAGGACATTACTGAATATGATCATGCAGAAAAATTTCATAACATGTGCAAGCAGGCATTTATTATTACTATCTGTTTGTGATAAATTTCTGAGCAAAGAGGTGTTTGTGACTTGTTACCTGCAGTGGTGTTAAAAGGGCTTCCAGCTTGATGAAAAAATATTCCTATATTGGAAAGGTGGAGGAGGGATAAGTTTACTCCTAGATGAGCAACAACTACAGTTGGGAAATTGTATTGCTGTAACCCCAAATAAGTTGCTTTATTCATGACAAGTAAGATCACACAACCCCAATATATCTGCATGCTCAGATGGTGCGTTTTACTTCATGGAATTCAGCTGCTGAAAGAATTATCAGCTCATTTAGTTCTGTGTTGTCTGCAATAGCCATCTTTCCAAGGTGTAACTGATGTACACTGGCAGTCAATAGGACATGGAGAATTGTGGCTAATTCCAGACAAGAAAATAATGAGGGAAACGGGCTATGTGTAATGCTGCAGGATAGTTTGAGACTTTTTGGTATGTCTTGTTTAGCAACTTGGTCTATGCAGAGGAGGCATGGCAGTGCTTGCACCTTTATGGAGAGAAATTATATTTAGTGTTCTGCAGGAAAGATGGGACTGAATGAAACTTTTCCTTGGGTCACGGTTAACGGTCACTTGGAAATAATCAGCAGTTGCAGCAAACTCCACCCTGCAGTTCCTGTTTTTGTTTCAGCTATTTTGTCCAGCTATCTATTTCAAATTCAGCCATCGTCATGGGGCCTCTGATTATAGGTCAAGTCTTTTGTGGCTAAACTTCCACTAAGGAACTTAAGTATTTCATGAGAGCTGAGGGCAATCATTGTTCTTACTGCTTTCTTTACTGGTTAGAGCTCTACTAGTTGCTTTAAGCGTCTATATTTTAGAAATCCTCTAAAAATCTTTTTTTTTTTTTTTTTTTTTTTTTTGTGCTAATTGGTTCATATATGATCCAATATATTAAAAAATTGGGTAAAATACCTTATTCTGCAGTGTTCTGGTGCTTTACTCAGTGAATTAGTTTGTGTATTTCCGAGATGCAGCGAATGACGTTTTAATGGTCTCGAGCACCAATCTCTAGGAACTTTATAGCCTCCTCTGAACAAGTTCAGTAGTAACCTGTGCTAAACCTCATCCAGATTTAAAACCCAATTATCTCCTGACAGAAATCAGAAGCTGTTGTTTCCATGTGTATGGTGCTAACATTTGTTTTCTTAGTATAATTTGTCTTCAGGTGAACAAGCAACCAACATGCACCTTAAAATCCTGAAAGACCAGTGGTTTCTGGAGGTGGGATGGACAGAGTGCAGGTCTGATGACAGCTAATCACGTTCCCCTTTACAGAAAGTTTTTATTAAAAAAAAAATAAATAGATTTTGTCACTTTCATAAGCAATCCCTAAGTCTTTTTTAGAAAGTGCCTTTTTTAAAGCCACTGGATTCTGTTCTGGCCATCAAAATAGACCTGCAAAGTGTAAACAGATCTCACGCAACTTTCATTTAAATCTGAATGTGAATGAGCAATCATGTGCACTTGCATTTTTGACAAAAAGCCCAGTAATATCTGTCCTGGGAAAGACTGTCTTGGGCAATCCTTAAAAGAATGAAGCATTATGTTTTGCTTCTATTAAGTTCCTTGAGATGAACAGCCTAGTTACAGATGATTTCAGGTTTGATCAAGTACTGATGTAAACAGATTAGATTTGAGACGAAAACTCATCACCATTCTAGATTATATTAAGATTTTAAAAAGTTAATTGTGGAAGACGTGCTGGAATACAATGATACTATATAGTTCTGGAAAGCAAAGTCATTTAACTTAACATATTTGGATGAAAAATAATTGTTTTCTGCATCTCCATATCAATATGTTGCAATGATTTTTTTCTCCACTGTTATGGCAGCTCCATTATTTAAGTGGAAGTACCTTATCTACACCAGCAAAATAGCATCTCTGATAATCAAGTTAAATCTAGAGTCTTCCTAGCTTGATAAAATTTTCTTCTATATTATCAGTCATACACATTTAATATAAAATAAAGCTCCTTCAGTGCTCAGCTTTTAATAATCCTGTTCATAATTAAATATAAATCTGCCTGAAACATTCTTCTACTTTAAAGTTATATTCAAAATGTTTTTATGACAAACCTTCAATACTCAGCAGAGCAATATAATACATACGCACGCAGGCGCGCTTTTTTCTGTTAGTAGCAAGCATCTTGTTCACTATTTGCACAACTTCACAGTTGTATGTTTTCTACAACCACTGCTAAATCAAACCTCCGATTGCTCGTTACTGTCAGGAATGACAGACGTTAAGGCAGCCTGACAAAAGCGATGCAGCGTTGACATTTTGGTTTTCTGTTCAATGTACAGTCGCAGTTTGTCTCTGAAGGTTTCCCCTAGAAAACTGTAAATTAAGGGGTTCAAACAGCTATTAGAAAAAGCTGCAAGGTTCACAATATGTCCTGTTAAGGGATAATCGTGTCTGAAAGATGGGCTGCTCGAAGAGACAGGCTCGCTTTTCTTCTGGAGAAGCTGAACACTAATGAAGACGTTTTCAGGTAGCCAGCAGATAAAGAAAACCAAGACGACAACGAAAATCATCCGAAGAGCCTTTTGTCGCCGCAGACGAAGACTCCTGTGCTTGTGTGCTTTTATAAGAACTCGGACAATTAATGAGTAACAAAGACCGATGATCACAAAGGGGATAATAAACCCCAAGGTTATTTCTAGCCACTGGATTTCTTTTACATCTGCAAAACAAAAATGGATCTCTCCGGTGTGTTGTAAGTGCACAGCTGTAAACGGAACTAGTGCTGCTGAAATAGATGCCATCCATATGAGACCACAGCTTAATCTAGCGTGTTGCATAGTGCGAAATATGTTGGACCTCATTACTTTTGCCAGTGCTATGTATCTGTCAAAACTCATCCATGTCAGAAAGAAAATGCTGCTATACATGTTGATCTGAAGGAACAAAGACATAAAGGTACATATAATAGTGATATCGTAATACTTTTCATCAAGATTAAAAACCTCAATGAGAGAATCTGCAACTAAAATGAGATCAGCTACTGCAAGGTTTATAAAGTAAAGGTCTGGAATAGTCATTTTTTCACGAAAGCTTATGTTCACAACCAGTATCAGAATGTTTCCTACAAAACCAATAGGAAAAAGGAATATTGTGTAAAGACACGATAAGAAAAGACCAATAACATATTGTTGGTGTTCTGATTTATCAGCTAATCTGGAAGATAGGCTTTCATTACACAAATGCGATCCGTTTAGGTTAAAAGTTGTACTGTTGCATATAACAGGTGATAGCGAGGCAGAGTAAGTTTCCATGGTTAAAGTATCTGTGCAAAAGATAACAGTACTCACAGTTTGGTAGTAATGCCCCAAAAATCGGATTTTTTGATGTTTTCAAAGAAGTTCATTGTAAGCATTTTGATTGGAATGGAAAAAGAAACACTTTTGTATAGGAAATTAAAGTTCTTGAGAAGCCAAATTAATTATACTTGAAAATGACTGAAATGTGACAGTACAAAAAGTAAATTTCTTAATTTTGTTTTTACAGGCCACTATATACATTGCAAGTGAGAGAGTTTGCCATTCCTATATGCCTTAAGATCATGTAGGGAATCTTTTTACCATAATGGTACTTGGATCTCTTTAAAAAAGGCTTTTCACCAAGTGTTCCTTCACGCAGGGTGGAAGATAGTAGAATATTAGCTCCATTTGTTTTCTGTTAATAATCAATGAACATCCTTGGACCTGCAATTTGTAAATGGAAAACCATTAATCTAATACTCCAGCATTCTACTATGCACCATATGTTTTTTTCTAGCTTACGCAGCTGAGGTTGTAGGAAGCATGTTCAAATATATATACAAAGGTTCAGTTAAAAGGATTAAAAGCTGTTTGTGATGTTACTATATTGTGAGGTAGGTCTGTAAATTTGGCGAACGTTTTAGGGATTCAGTACTGGAATATATAGAAATACAGAAAATCAGATGAGTGAGTTTGGCCTAATAAAGACAGACTATCTAAAGTTTATATAGTGTGTGTATATATAGTGTGTGTGTATATATTCATTTCATCAGCAGCTAGTAAGCTTATTAAGTAGCAGAGCCTGTGGCTGAGAAAGCAGCGGAGACGAAGAGCAGTTGGTTTCCTCTGCTTTCACTGGGAAGGCAAAGGCAAACTTCAGAAACAAAGGTACTATAAGCAGCATATTGATTTACACCCACAGTATTAAAATCAATTTGCTTCTCTTTGCAATTAATTATGCTGCACTGATTGCTGGAAAGGAAAGGAAAACATCGGTAATCCCATTTGTTTACTTATAAACACTGAACGCTTTGGGCTTGAAGCATTGCTAGAAGTTTATTTAAAAAATATCTCAAACAGAACAGTGAGAAAATGATAACCCAGGATATTTTGTGTTAAATTTTTCAAATTGATTTAATCTTCATCTTACTACCAAAGCCTTCATTGTAATTGCACTAAACTATATTTAATTGTTTATTAGTAAAATCAGTGCATATTTCCACCTTTTAATAATTTAAAATACTGCGGATGCACAGTCTGGGGGAGAAGGAGCAGACCACCAATGGAGTTAGGAGTATGAGAGTATTTGTAGTCAGAAATGCAGGTCTGAGCTTGCTGAAACATGTTCAGGTTGTCAGAAATAGCTACTTAAAAGAAATCTGTGTAGTCCCAAAGCTTTTATTTCATAGTGCAATAGCAACACTTACAGAGCACTTATGCCTATGTTTGGAAGTATTTTCATGAGGTGAATCTTTATGCTAAAATATACGTATGAAGTGACATGAATTTGAAGGTTTGGTGTTTCAGGCAGCTATCAGTCAGACACGAACCCCTGCCTTTTACGTAACATCCTTTGATTTTTCAGGAAGGCAGTAAAATGCTTTAAATACAACAAAGGTTAATTACGAATCTGAGCAATTGATTTTAAAAGGCAGGTCTGTGGTTAGGTTTTAGTTCCAACTGAAAGCCCACCAAACAATTGCAAAATTACAGGTAACCACGCACTAAACGCTCCAATTTACCTTAATTCCATTTTTCCAGAGCTGATTTTCCTCCGGACAGCAGAAGGCTGGTTCTTGCTCAGCTTCACGCTTAATGCATGTGTCAACTTGGCCGGCCGTGGCAGGCAAAACTTGCCTTTAGGTGTGCAGAGCTGCAGTGAATGCCACCTGTTGACAATTTGGTAGTAAAAAAAAAAAAAAATCATATAAAAGTCTCTTCTGTTTTAAAACGCCTTAAATAAAGGATAGTTTACAACAGCAAAATGCAGATCTTGCTGCATGCCCTTGGCAATAAAACAAGCTTTATAGATTCCCAGGGTTGTTCTAATTTGTGTTCAGTCGAAGTGCTGCTGAACAGCCTCATCAGGCTGGGATTAACCCTGTTTCTGCTGGCTGCTTTTTTACTAGAACCAGTCAAATGGCTTTTGTCTCGGATATGTCTATTTTATTTTGTTCATTTTACCCCCTGCCTGCCTTCAGTGTTTTTTCAAGTTATGCCGACCATTCAAACCTGCAGCTCAGCTGATCAATAATTAAGAGATTTATTTTCAAATCACAACGAAGCATGATTTACATGCTTATAAAGCAGCAATTACTGATAGGCAAGTTATTTTTAAAAGCCCCTGGATAGTCTAAAGAGAAATATTAGATTAAGAGAGATCTGGGAGCTGAGAAGGGTCATTTGCTGAACCGACAGTATAAATCTCGGTTTTCCTACCTTGAAGGCGATCCCATTTGCCCATTCGTATTTAAATTTTCAGGTACACATCTTTGTCGCTTCTTAGGATTGTTCAGTTCCAAGTCACATGGATAAAAGAAGCTTATTTTGCAGAGAATGTGGAGCCTCAGTCTTGCATAAAGCCACCAGTGTTGCAGGTGGAGTTGTGCATTTCATCTGTAGGGGAAAAGAAGTGCTTGACATTTCCCGAAACACCACCTACTGGTGGCTAGAGTTCTTAAAATGGAAAGCAAATTCATTTCTCTCATGAAAGAGCAATATTTTGTATGCCTGAATTTATTTTTTATGATTATATTTATCTGGTAACTTAATGTTAAGTGCCATTAATGCTGTGCTTCAGTGCAGTATTCTGCTACTGGAAAAAGATGAATGGGATCTCAGCAATTCAGATTTCAGGAAACCGATGTTACAGTTTCAGCAGTGTGGAGTAAACAATTAGTGTGCCTTTATAATGGATGCATTAAATCTGTTACCATGGTCAAACACTTTAGGTTACAGAAGATCCCATCCATAGAAGAGCGAAGAAAAAGTTCTCACCCAAGTGGCTGTGGGAAAAGAGGGTACTTTGCCTCCTGGTGCCATTGAGCCATGCTTTATTTGCTGGTTTTCTTGCAATGTGTTGTCCACAGGAGTTTTGACAGTGTTGCTGAAAGTGCTTCTGAAGGTGTTTGGACATGATGATGCTTCATGAGTAGTTTGGGAGTAAATCTTACTAACTTAAAAGAAAGTTTGTGCAAATCAGTACTGGTAAGGATTTCCTGCATAGACTTGGAGTGTCAGTGGATGGCCTTCTGAAGTCTTTCTAAACAGGATGACAAAGACAGAGGGCCTCAAGTGTTTTGGTTTGAGAAGTGTACAAACATCATCGGGTTATGGGACTGCAATAACTGTAATGTTAGAAAATCTTGTGATACCAGCTTTGATGGTCTATTTTTTTCTGTCTTTTGAATTTATCTTCTATAAGAAGAGAGATATAAAGAGTCTTTATTGTTGTTTGTTGATCATGTGGTTTTGCTCTACTTAATTCTGCCCTTCAGAGCTTTCACTGATCTTGTAAGGGCCAGAAGGATTTTTATTTTTCTTTATGTGTAATATTGGCTTCTGGGTGTTAGTTGCTTGTAATTACGGGGGGGTGGATTTGGTAATCAGCTGCTCTGTCTGTCCTTGTTTTTCGAGCTATGAGTAGTGGCTGGTTTGCTATCAAAATGTATAATTCTGTTATGAGTGCTAATTTTCTGGTTTGAATTCATGACAAGAAATGTGTCATTTTGCCGTACTTCAAGAATGGGAAGGGAATTTTCATTTGAAAGAGCCCAAAAGTAGCTGTTTTTCCCGCTAATAGAACCATGAAGCATAATATGATACCAAATCTACTATTACTATATGGTAATTAGTGAGTTGTGTATTTCACTAAATATTTTATGAGACGATCATGTGAATTCTCTGAATTTTGTTTCCTAAAACAGATGACAACATCTCCAGGTTCTTGTTTATGCAGGCAAGTTATTGTTACTGATTAATCCATCTTAATCTCACTGTTCACCACTTCCATATTGAAAAGGGTCATAAAATGCTGAAAACAAATTTTAGCAGCTGCTGAACATTGTACTCTTTTCTTCCCGTCATTTGCTGATATTCTGTGGGACTTCATAATGAATGCCTTCATGATCCATCTTTAGCTGCAGTTGTGACAGCATTAAATATTACAGTTCTGCCTTGTCGTACCTTATCTTGATTGTTGCTGAGAACATGCAATGAAAGCAACTGGTGTGATAGCCTTCATATCACGTCAGAATGCAATAATCCAGCATTTAATTTATTTTTTTTTCCTAGCAGTTTAATTTTAAATCTGTAGTGGTCAACTTCCCAAACACTATATGCCTCAATAAACACTATAGGGTGTTTAAGGAACAGTAGTGTAATCAGCAGAGATGTACATAGGTGTACCAAAAGGCATAAATGGGGTATAATGTAAGATACTCTCTACATAATTTAGCAATCTTCAACGTATGTGCTGACTGCTGTGTTGAAAAAAGAGCAGGACAGCTGAGGAAGAAGGAAGGAGGTGAGCATAGGAAGAGCAACGTAAGAGGTCCAGCACATCATACCTCTTGACCCTGGTTACACGGTAGCCCTCCAGCAGGGTGGTAAGTAAGTAGGATTAGGCCTGTAGGATTTAAAAGGTGTTAAATTCTGCCAGAAGTGTGCAAGAGCACGAATTGGACTGAAACTGTTGATTCCAGGAGAGACTAGATCAGAGCCGGGATGTAGAAAGCTGGAAAAAAAGTAAGGTACTGTACAGCATCAAAGAGGAAAGAGGTATGATTTAAAATTATGTTGGAGAGCTTTACAGTGTAAGGCAACTATGTGCAGAAGAAATAAGATCGGTATCAGTATCTCTGCTGAAATTATCTCCAGAGGACATATGGATGCTGTTGTAATGTTCTTGAAGTTGTACAAGCGGATTGATCTCCACCTCCAAAAATCTCTCTCATCTTTCTACTAGCATGCATACCAGTTCTGACCTTTCTCAGCTACTGACTGACGTCTTCTGCCCGGGCCTGTTACCGTCTTCTAGAGCACCCTGGTATTTTATCCCAGCCACTCACAGAAACTCTCCCTTTCTTACAAATAATCAAGCTTAGCTTGAGTTGGAACAAGTAATTGTGTTCTATGCCTGCAGAAAACCTTGGATAGGGTGTATTTTTTTTTGTCTTTTCAGTTGCCAGTAATTCTGAGAATGTGTTTTTCTTACTAAAAATAATTTTTAAAAGTTCAGCCTTTTCTTTGCAGGGACACCACCTGTACCCATTCAAACTATTCTGGTAAAACCTTCTTATTTCTCTTAAAGTGTATATTGCAAAATGCTTTGGGGGTGGGAGAGGCACTCAAATTTTATGAAATTGGACCACAAAGCATTGTAAAGTGAAGGACTTTCATCATAGGTCTTCAGTCTCTGTCCAGATGTGATAAATAAAACTGAGAAAGCAGCAGTCCTTTCTGACTCTGGTAGTTGAGTCTGGCAGTCCCTTGCTGGACATTTCACCTCTCTAGTTGCCCAGATGAAAGGGTCACTGCAGTTGCCACTAGCTGCTCCAAGATGAGAGAACAAGAATTACAGTGCCAAGGAAGCAAAACATACTATTTCATACCAGTCATTTAGTGAATCAATTTGTTGTGCAACATACATAGTATAAATATTGTATACTGTATTTGTTTTGGATAATTTTCTTGAGTTTTAACTCTACTCCAAATCTGTAACTACCCCAAAATCAAGCTAAATAATGCTGCAGCCCTTTCCAGGTCTGTAAGTTTGAAATTTGAATGCTTCTGAGGCTAGACTTAATAACACACATAGGGGTATAGGAGATAAAGTTGTGATTCAAGTGCAAATCCAGTCTCTCTTCAGATCAGATGTTGTTTTGCAATGGGATCAGATCAGATTTGAGCCAGCTGGTTCAGCAAAGATGAGTCTTTAGTCTCTACATGTTCCTTTCCAAAACTCATTACCAATTCAGAAATTCAGTGCTTAAATTTCAGCAGTCTGCTCATTTCTCTTATTTTTCTGAACGGAAGGTGTTTTTTTTTCATATGAGCCCATCTTAGATACAAATGTTACTGGTACAGAAATAAAATACTCTTATTTGAATTTTCCGGTATATGGCATTAGTTAATTTTGACAGTGCTTGTAAAAAACACATGCTCTCTTCCAGAACATACTGGTCAAAGCTAGGTGAAGCCTGGAAGAAATTGATCAACAAAGTTGTTGCTGGTATAGCTGGAAAGAAATTTGAGCGGTCAGATCTTATTTTGTTCTTAGAAAATACATTTCAACTTACTAATAATTTAAAAATAATTACTTTTAATCTTACTCAAAGCTGCTCTTCTACCTCAAATTTGACCATTTTATAAAGCTTTTTTGGGATTCCTTCTGTTCCTTTCCTATTGCATGTAGAGGTGTCTGCCCTCGTATTCTTGCTGAATCAAAGTCAGTCTTCTCTAGGACTACATGTTCATTGTCCTGAATTTTAATGGGAATTGTGTAAGTTTATCGAGAATTATAGCAATACAGAAATGTTTGTAAAATCAGGTATTCATAACAGTTTGGATTATTGTTATACTTGTCCACCTCTTCTCTCCTGATTACCTTTGTTTTCTCCTATTAAGTTGGTCTTTTCATTGTATGAAGAGATTTTTTTATGACACTATAACCCACCATCCAGAAAGGACTCTGTTTGTCTCCATGGCAGGAGCTGTGGATAGGAAAGAGACCAGAGAGCAATGGTTCACATTGTGCAGATAACAGCAAGAAGCTACACGCAGCATCACTCACAGATTTACAGCATAATTCATTGACAAGACATCATCGTTCCCAAGCCTTAGATCTGACAGTAGGTCCCTACAGCTTTCATTTCTCTGAGACCTTTGGTGTGGTTCTGGTTCAGCTCTATACCACACTGGAGTTTCATCATGTGTGCTGCCCGTGCTGAACCTTCAGGCTCCTGCAGGTGCATTGTTGGGATTTGCTCACTGTTAGACCAGTTTCCAGGTCCCAGCCAATGTTACCTAATGAGGTCATACTTATTTTCAAACTTCACTTTCAGGCACCTTTAACAGTAACTCAGGACTCGGAAACAATACAATATTTATTCTTTCATCCTCAAATATAAAATATATGGAAGCATTGAATAAAGTAGAATCCTTTGCGCATAATTCACATGCTAGAAAATAGCCTACTTAGCCATGAACTGATATTTTCCATCAGCTTACATCTTTTGACATGCTCTGTCACTCAGTCTGTGGGCTTTCTTTGCTGACGTGCTGCTCTAACAACTCCTCTCTTCAAACTTCTTTCTGCAGGGCTGGTGTTTGGTCCATGTTATTTCATCTCCCTCTTCTCAGGTGGGAAATGAAACCTCTGATGCCAGCTGAGAAGTCCTTGCACAGCTATGAAGTTGACTCTTGAAGAGATGGTTCTGATCTACGCATTTCCTTTTCGACCAGGTTCTAATAATGGTCTAATACGGAGTGTTCCTTAGTTATCCATCTGTTTGTGCTGGCAGCAGAACAAAATTGAACAGGAAAACAGACTGACAATGCAGTGCAGACATTTCACCAGTTGATTTGTACATCTTGCAGAAACACTGGTCCTTATGGTCATAGTGAGACTATTGCCCTCTGTTTTCCTGTGATAGTCACCATCTATAAATTTCTGGACTTGAATATCTAAAACTAATTCCATATATATACCTTATCATTATGGGGTAAAATGTCCTTTAGTCTTCCATTTACCCACCTGTCTGTTTTGCAGAAGGTGTTCCTCTTTGTAGACCAGGGCCCACTGGTCTCTTGTCTCAGACAACCCATGCCGATTTGCACCAACTGCACACAAATCTGGACCCCATCAAGAAGGCTTTCCAAAGCACACAATTGCTATAAAATCTCTCACTTCCTTTAGCATCCATGTGACGTGCTTAATCAAGTATATTCTTGTCCTCTTGAATGCTATACAAAGGTATGCATTTTAAGCACCAGTGTTTTTTTTTTTCTTTAGAAAAAAAATCACCAAAAAAACACCTTCAGGTCCCTTGAGCCTTGCTCAATACATCACTGTGCTTTTCTTTTTTTTAAGACTTGCAATCCAAGTCTACATCTGTATCCAAGATCTAGCACAATTTTGTGCCTTCCCTGTCATTTCTGTTCTCTCCTCCATGAAAGGAAAAGCTGAAACCGAAGCCAAATATCTAAGGTGGCTCCTGGCCAATTTGTGTCACAAACAACATGCTCAAAGCCACCATTTAAAACTTTGCACCTAAGTCTCAGCCTGCATTGGCAACTACTTCTGGAGGGCTACATCTGAATTCCAAAACTGCAGCAACTGTTTCATTCTCTGATTTGGATTTTTTTTCACCTCTTTGCACCATTGACCTGTAAATTCTCATGTAGATGTATAATGTTCCTATCCTGTCTCCATCAGAGCCTTGATTTGTGTCTAGATCTCGGGTTCTGGTTTTGTTTGCCTTTTTAAAAGCAGTTCTGCTGTTCTGGGCCTGGCTTTTCTCATTTTTTAGTTAGGATATTATTGAATGTGACTCTTCAAGGCATGGGACCTTACACTTCTGAATGAACTCATCAAGAATGGCTTAAATCAATAATTGCTTAAAGTCTTTATGCAAAGTTGAAGCTGAGCGTACTTCAACAAAAAGCTTTCATTCTTGCACAAAGTTTTAATTAGCCATCCTGTCGATCTTTCCAGTTCAGTGCCTCATAAAAGACCCGAAGCTCTTCTTTATGGACCAGCGTTTCCATTAATTTGAGCGTGGGGTTTTTTGGCACAATAATTCAGATAAAAACCTTCAGGGTTTCAACAAACATAGAAGAGGAAAATGGAAAAAATGAAGGAATGCTTGATCTTGTGTATGGATGTGTGTATAACCCAAGCAAGCAGTGATATTTACAGTATCGCAAACTATTTCAGGATTATAATGGGCTCAAACCATACTTCCCTGGTGTTGCTACTGGAACTAACCGGCGTTAAAAAATAAGATTAGTTTGTAGGGCAAGAAATCCCAGTCCAAGGAGGAAGCACACCTGCGAAAATGTTTTGGCTGCAGATTTTTACCTTTGTTCAAAGTTGCCTTTGGTTATGTTTTTGTTTGCATCTTTATCAAGGCATCAGTGCTATTACAAAAGCAGACTTGTATGGCAACAGTACTTTTCCTTCTGTTCACCTTTGAAGTAACACTCACAGAATATAGGAGATTAAAAAACATTTATATGGACAAAAAACCCCACAACTATCCCTACATGCCTTCTCAGAGATAACTGCAAATACTAGGCTGAAGATAATTTTCCTGTGATGCTGCTAGCTATAAGATAGTCCAAGTTCGGGGTCTAAAGAAGGACACAGTTTTCCTTCATGAAGAAGAAGGAAAAAAAAGTAGATTGTCAGTTCTTAGAACAGCAAGTATTACTGAGATGTTCTTTCAGGGGTTGTAGACTACTGGTATTTCAAGGTGATTGTGGGTGGTATTTCTCCTTCGGCAGTTGTGTATGACTTGAAGTATTCTCTCCTTACATGGTTTGTGAAAACAAAGTATAAATACCAAAGTAGTACAGCTCTCCGCGAACAATACTATTTCTGCAATATTCATCATGAGCTCATTCGTTGGAGTTCCAATGCTCTTCTGTAATTTTAATGTTGTCCTGAAGAGAATCATAACGTTATAAAATAGATGGCATATAAATATTGTTATGCTTATAATGAACACAGCGGCGTACGTACGAATGTGCTGCCGTAAGTCTTCAGCTTCAGCAGGTGCTTTTTTAGCAAAAAGGACAGTAAAAGAGAGTATCTGAAGAAATGCTGGGATTCCAAATCCAAAGGTGAATTTAATGATCTCGTACTCAGGCCATGCAAATAATGGGTCAGACTGGCACTCTGTTTCCACGTGGTAGTTATCCGTGCCAACCAGTACTGCTTCGGTCAGTGACAAACAGAAGGCATATATAAGTACGAATGCTACACACGATACGGGATTTTGGGTTGCTTTGCAGAGAGCAGCCATTGGCAGAAATCTCTTGAGTAATAGTATGAGGAGTATGAAAAGCAGAACATACTGAGAATTGAAATAACTGAAGTTGAAAAAAAAGGACAGGACGCTACATGCAAGGCGGGTTGCTTTTAAGTAGTCAGGTCTAGGAATGACTGTAAATGATAAAGAAATCATTATGATATTGCTGATGGTGAAGTGCAGAAGCAATAAGTCTAATTGTTCCATGCTTTTGTGTTGTAAATAATTCTTTATGAGAACAATCAAAATGCATATGCCAGCTGTTAATCCTGTGGGCACAAAAAAGGCGATGTAGCAGTGCATGAGTCTGGAAATGATGTTCTGAGATGCTATGAACGCTTCGATTTCTTCTGGGGAGGAGGAAGCAAAGTTCTTGCTCGGGTAGCTGAGCCACGTCATGTTGTGAGAAGCCATCCCTCCTGCTGTCCCCTGCTTGCCTCCGTGTAACTGAGTTTGGAACTGAAATGGAAAGGGAGGAGAAACAGGTTTTAAAGTACAGCTTGTGTTGTCTCTGATTCGTTGCGTCAAATACCTTGTGTGGTCAGGAGGGTTTATTCAGAATAAATGCAGTGCTTTTTTTAAGGGGGGTGAAACCAGATCCTTAGGTTCATCTCAACATGCATGGCATTTCTAGCCAGAGAAATCTGGCAGTTAGTTTTCCATCTGGCTCCTGCCCTCACCACCACTCTCTCCATCGTCCCCATTTGGCGCAGACAGGACTTGGGTTAGCTCCGTGCAAATGGGACCAGCCCTACAGCCTTACTCAGTTTTAGTTTTGTTTCCTTTCTGTTACAGGAAAAAAAAAAAAAGCCTTTCACAACTGCAGTCTGTTGTACTGAGCAGCCCATGTAAAATTAATGTGGATGTTTAAGGACTGTGATGAAGTAACAGTGCTTTCATACAGAAATGTCTCTATGCATTAATAATGCTATCATTTTAGATGGAGCTGTTGCATAAAACTGCAGAAGAATATTTTCTGCACGCTCCGATTTGAGAAAATGATTGCTGGTGCAAGCCTCTTGATAAAGTTTTGGCAAGGCACATTTTTTAGAACTGAGTTATAAATGCCTGAAAATAGGGAATTTTAAGAGTAACAGGGGTACGCTCCTAGCTGTAATGACTCAAAGATACATTGATATAATAATTCTGCTACCACATAAATGTTTGGAGGATCCCTTTTTAAGACGAAAAGCCTTGCCGGAAAACATCATGTATACTCAACAAAAACTAAGTGTAATAAATACGTGTATATAAATTTCCTATACCACCTACATGCACAATTGACACGCTTTCTATAAGAACATTTCCATGCAGCTTGTACTGGTGGATTCAGAAAATAATGTGCTTTTTTTTATTATTTTTTTCAGTTATAAAGTTATATTTTTAAACATGACGTAGTGAACTGACTATTCCTAAGGAGTTTTGAGTATCTGATTAAGCACGTTCCTTAGTACTGAAAAAAATCACACATGCACACTTTTACAGTGTAGAATATTGTTTTCTGGGAGAAAAGAAACAAATGCTTTATTTGGAAGGATTTGAATTTTGTGTTAAAGTTGAGTGCTTTTACTTTGTTCTGTTGCATGCAAAGCTGGTCTGTACAAGCACTGTGTGTAGAAAGTGAATCTGGCAGAGAGGACTGGAGTTCTCCTTATAGGAGTTCCTATTGTGTCACATTAATAACAAGAATTATATACTTGGTTGTACATAATGCACTTTTCCATAAAGGGATTCCAGTGATGTTAACTCTTAATGTGGAAGTAACTTCAAATTGGTAAAAGTTCATAAAGATACACGAATGTTTTTAAGCAGTGTTCATTATAGATAAGTCGGGGTCTTAATACTGCTTGACAGTTCATTTATGGCTGTTACCTCTGACACTACTTCATATTTCTAATCTCTTCTCAAAATTGGAATTCTAATACTGGTTTTAATTAGAAAAGCTGACTTATCAAAGTGACTTTGATTAAGTATATATATATAGTCTCATATAATTATTTCATTCACATAAAACCACGCGGTTGTTTTGATTTAGCAGTGTTCTTTTTCCCTTTTTAAGGACAGAGTTTTTCCTTTCCAGAGGAGGCTATTTCTGGGGAGGTTCCACTGTAGGAAGAAGCACTGATGATCACAGAGAAGTTTTGTTACAGGTCTGCTCACAGCAAGGGAAAAGTTGGCTGGGCAGAGCCTGGCTGCGGTCTGAGCTCTCCGCTTGGGTGCACCAGGTAGGAAAGCATCGGTAGGCCAAACTAGTACAAGTCTCTGAAGCAAACACTAATTATTAGAGTCAGTATAGGTTTGAACTTTAAAAATAGACTGTTAAATACAAATAGTCTTGAGAAAAATGGGGTGAAAATCTTCTCAAAGATGCTAGGTTTGGGGAGGACGTATGGCTTGTTAGTTGAGGAAATGTCTCGTAAATGCTTGCGTTAGAGCTTTTGTTCCTGTTGAGGTTATTTTCACTATGGGCCACTAAGAAAGCATCGTGTTTGTATTAACATGCTCAAACTGAAGAGAGAGGATGACTTAAAAAAAAAAAACAAAACACAACAAACCACAAAACCTCACAAATCTAGTCAGTTGATTGGCTCCTCAGTGTTCCCTTGTGCTGGTGATTTCTCCTTTCAAAATTTTAATTCCAGAGTATCTCTTTTTGAAATAAAACTGACTAGTCTGAATTACACTTAATTTTAGGTGGTAGTTTAAGAAGTTCAGAAAGATTTGGATCATGTCCGTGTAGAGTTAGATGCAAAGATTTTGTTTGGTGAACCATGAAATACTGAAGTGCTGGGGAATACATTCAGAAAATGTCTTGTTAATCAAGTAGCTGCAATGCTGTCTTACTCCCCTTTGGCTCGTGGCTGTGCTTTTTATGCGGATATGCATAAAAATGGTCGACTGTGCTAGTCGGTCAGCTGCAGCCAGGCCTGCTTCTCCTGGCCTCCACTGCTGCTCTGATTTCTCTTTAATTCCTGGAAATCCAAAGACCGTGAACTTCCAGCTTCTACAATTCATCTCTTAAATGCTGAACAGAAATCTCGTGAGTGAAGCAAACAGTGTAAGTTGAAGTTTAACCTTCTGTTGGAAGAGATCTGAGGCCTAGTGCGCTTCTCAGCTTTGCAGAGGATGTGGCACCTCCTGAGCACCTGCAGCAAGCTTCTCACTGCTAGCAGAGGTCAGCAGCCCACACAGTGGTTTCAGGAGGTTAAAGCATATTTACATTTTGAGAAGCTCTTCTCAAAGATTGGCTCCAGGGTTACTTTCTAGGCCCGTTAACCCTTTTGCAGAACTGAAAGTTTCCATTTAGTCCTGGCCCTGTGGAGGTTTCCATTATCTTCTCAACAGCTCTCACCCCATGGGCCAACTCAGTGCACTCAGCACAGGACCTCAGACTGTGCTCAGTCAGTATCATTCAACTTTTAGAGTGGCATAATTGCAAAGGAGACAAAGGAAGCGGTTTTAGGTTTCACAGGAAATCATGGGGCCTTGCATCAAATTACAAGAAAAACAAGATGCCAACTTTTGTTTAAATTTGTTCAGGATCTGGCCTTGGTACTGATACTGGCTTCATTTTTGATGGAAGCAAGGTATTTTTTATTTTATTTAGCTACTTTTTGGGTGTTTAAGACAAAGTAAGGACAATTAAACTTCAGACAGCATGTTTCTGTAGTTGCAGCTCATTGGGGGGCAGGTTAAACTAAACCGAAGTAATCCATTCAATTTAGAAATAAACATTCACCTGGGGGAGAATAACACTGCAATGATGTGTGTATATTTATAAACAATGTAAGTATTAAAATTTTGTTAGAAAAAAAATAATAGGTGCGGTGTTTTAAAGGGAACTTCCAGAATATCGCTTTAGGTTTATCTACATTAACAAAGTCGTACCAAAGCACCAAGCTGCTGGCATCTTTGCGGTGTTGTCCATAACGCTTGCTTGCAGTGAAAAAAAATGTTTATCACTGTGTTTATCACGGTGTTTATTCACTCATCAGTCACTGAGACCAACATCAAACCAGCATGTCAAAGCTCTCATGTACGGAAACTGTGGCAGAACTTGTTTTTTTTCCTGGTTCTCCTCAGGTTAATTAGTGGGGGAAATCCACACTACGCTGTTTGCATCATCTTTTCCTGTATTATCTTACTCCAAAAGCCCGTTATCCCTTCTTCGCTTCTGCTCCCCCACGTTTTAAATTTAATTGTTTTAATGGATAGTAATTTACATGTTGTTAATCCTTCCCTAACTCCACGTGGCCTCACCGGTTACTCTTTGGGTTTTCCCTCTCTCTGGCACAGTTTCCCCACTAATGACTGATCTGCCTTTGTGTCAGCTGTTGTTGACGTGGATGCGTTTGATTTTCACTTTCTGAACCACAGCTTGTACATTCTCCTTCACTTCCAACAGATGGAGCTGAGCAAATGAGCACAGCCTTCAGAAGGCAGCTCAAAAATAGCAAGTTGTGAAAAGTCGACTTCTCAGTGTTGCGAGGATCTAGTCTGAGGTTTCATTGTTTTGTTGCATACACCCATCCACACCACCCCATCTATTTGATGGTTAATTCTTGCAAATGGAGGGCTTGGTTTCAAGGAAACTCGGTGATTTAAAGTCTAGAAATAAGTGTTTCTAAAACAGGAAGTTTCTGCCTGGCAACCCAAACTCTTCCTCTATAAAAAGCTTGGCAGGGCAGCCTCTCTGTGTTCTGCCACCAGCCTTTAGAAGGAAAAAATTCTTTCATACACCAATAAAGCAACATATGTAATACTTCTTGTGAAACTCGGCTCTTGGTAGGCGTGGGCTACATCACCCCGTGAAAACAATGCAGCAATTTGGTAGGTGGAGGACTAATACACACACACGGATTTGTCCTTCCTAGGTCTGACAAGTTGGGGGGGGGAGTTGCACTATATGAAAGATTGAAGTCTAAAATACTATATTTATTTTTCTTGTGATGTCACCGTGACAAAATTCCTACACTTTGGAAAGTATTTGCGGTTCAGGACTCAAGAAATCCTAATCTCAGCTTCTGAAAACGATCAGTTTCTGAGAAAATGAAAGCTGCTATTTTTACTTTCCTAGAATATAAGTGAGTCAGCAATAACTGAACGTAATCTTCAAAGTAGCATTGCTGACGTGTTTCCTGTCCTATGGAATTCTCGCAGTGTGGCCGGGATTATCCAAAAATGTCTGTCCTTTAAGCGACTACTCTTTGGCAATCAGAGTCTCTGGTCCAGACCACTGAATAGTATTTTATCATCTAGCTGCTGTCAGTTCAGTGGGAGTTCTGTATTTACCCAAAAGCAGTCATTAAATTTACTCTATTTAATGCTCAGCTTTATGAGGCTGTTTCCCAGAGACAGCATTTTATATTGTGTGGTTCCAATCTTGCTAAAGAAGCAAACGCTAACAACTTTAAATGACAGCCATAGCATCACAATTTGGTCCTCTCGTGATGAATAAAGCATTGCATATTCAAAGTAAAATAAAGCACTTACCTTTTTAAAAACGTGTTCCCCAGATACAGTTGACTGAGACTCTATGTAAAGACAGACGAAATATTATTGTTCGGAGGATACAGCCCTTTTTATTTATGCAGAAAGCAGCATGTATGTATTATAATCACTCCTTCAGCTGCTGTAAATAACGGTGAAAAGTCCAGGCGCTGGCTGACTACAAAAACACACAGTTCTGCAAAGGAAACAGGAACTGGGCTTAAGTCATTCAAACCATACACGTTGCATGTTTAGCAAACCTATGGCTTCATCATGTGACTCTAAAGTTCAAATTATCCTCTGCAGTGAGAAGTTTTAGAACAGAAAAGTAGTGTTTGTCCCAGCCATTTCTAAGTATGTGAGGCCATCCAGTGGTTTTTTGCCTCTTCACGAAGGAATCCTGTGCATGCTGCCCAGCCTTTGCAATTACGTGTTTTTTTTTTTTTTAACTGTGCTGTTGTAAGTACGAGATGTCTAGAAAGGAAAAGCTAGTTGAATAAACACCGAGCAAACCCCTTACTAAATGAGACAAAGACTTAACACAGAAGTACTCCATGTCAGAATTAAGAGTCCTTATTAAAATTAAGGTGATTTCTATTTTTCCATGGGTTCTGGCTCTTGGAACACTCCCAGTATTGTACACATGCAACAAATTATTTTTCCAGATGCTCTGCAATGACCATGAAGTGTTAAAAGCCAGGATTTTGGGTCTGTAGTATGTTTTGGGTCTGGCACAGCATCAGTCTTATTAGCGACTTTTCAAAAGTGTTCTTAAAACCTCAGATACAAGTGCATGCAGCCTTCACACCTCAGGTACAAGTGCATTTGGAAAGCAGCAGCTACGTCGTTCTTTCTCGTACAAGCACAACCATGGGAAAGCACTTTCTTGTCATCTTTTAATAGTGATCAGTGCTTTCTGTCTTCAAGGTGTTTTACGTGTTGCATTTTAATAAGCTTTATTGATAAACGTGAAAAGAGACCAAATGCTTCAATGAAATAAAATTAAACAAATGTACTTGAGTCTAGATTTCAGATACCAGCATTGCATGTTGCCTGGAGAAAATATGTCAGCACTAGGTCTACATTTCTGCCCAAAGGCTGGCATTACTGCTCCAAACACTTCTTGGGAACTAGAGAAACAAGTGCGTGGCAGGTCCCGGGTTGCAGCAGTGGCCCAGAGATGTTTTAGCTTTCAGCTAAAAAGTTCAAGTTTCCAAAACAGCTCTTCAGTGGGGCTCTGTGAAACGTGGTTTCCAAAGAGGTTACAAGTGTTATTCAGAAAACCCCAACTCCCATGTTGGTTTTCGTTTTGATCATTTTAGCATAGTTGTTTGCTAGACTGAGGGGGTTGTTAAATAAAACAAATAAAAAGTAGTTCTTCCAAATTGCTACTGAAAAGCCTGAAGCTGGCTGTGTGGTGTACCTGTTGGGTATATGGCATTTGGGTTTAAGGTGTACCCAAATCCAGGTTCCTTTTGTTGCTATCAGCTTTATACAGTTAACAAGGACAAAGAAAAAATGCATTAAGCATGCAAGTCAGGCAAATATTTTTTTACTGTTGATTTTCCATGAAAGATACAAATTTGAAATGTCACCTTATTCTTTCTAGGACTTGGCTGTGTGGAGAACACACTGAACTATGTAAACAACCAACTTATTGTTCTGGAAATTGCAAGAAAATTTCAGAAAGTATTTGGTCCTCGTCTGGAGGGTACTAAATTGACTTTTTAGGCTCTAGAATGAATTGTGTGCTTATGCTGAGCAGCTTTGGCATCAGTTTGTTGCTGCTTTCCACTAAAGTGCTCTGGATGGGCACTTGATCTCCTTTCCAGTCTCCTCCTGGATTGATCTCCTCTGCTTGGCTCAATTTTTGGCTGAGGACCACCAGCGACCAGCTGGGGTTTGTACTTTTGCGGGTTGCACTGGGTGGGTGTACGTAAAGATATTTTACTGCACCTTTTGGGGTTATTAGTAAACTACAGGAGAACCAACATCTGCACCAAAATTTTCAGGATTATTCAAACTACCCTTCATAAAGGTTTAAATTATTCAGAGTTAATTAGCAGTCAGTGAACAAGAAGTAACTCAAGTGAAGATAAGCCTTAGCACATCAGTGTTAAGACTGCATTTCCTGTTTTTCAGTAAGTGCTTTTCTGACGAGGCTCACTGTAGTAAAAGAGAAGCTCAGAGCGAGGTTGTCCTCTAGCAAGAAAGAAAATAAAATAGAATCAGAAAAACAAAAACAGAAAGTTATTTCTTACACCTCCCATCTTAAAAAAAATAAAATTAAGAGAGAGCTTCCATCTTGAAAATTATGTTCACATTTATAAACATTATTCTGTACCTTGAAACCTGTAGTAAGTGTTATCACTCAGGTTTATTTAGAGGGAAGAATGCTTATTGTACTTCGAATTGGGAGCAAGTAGCACGTTACAATTTCAGGATGTGTACATAGATTCAGAAAACATCCTCATTTTACTGGTGGAGGACTGCTGAGAAATACGTTCTTCCAAGCTGATGAAATAAAAGGAAAGCTGTAACAGGAACAGAGTTTAGAAAATCAAGGTTTGCCAGGTCCATATTCCTTATTCCTTTTAGACTACGCTGATAGGCATCTTAACAGAGTGTTTTATCAGCAGCTCATTGTGCAGTTGTTTTCACAGTTGATGCATTACTAAAAGAAAAGCAAGATACTGCTGTTGTAAAATCAGCTGTGTCCTTTCTTAAACAATAGAACAGTTCAGTTTGCTTAAACGATCACAGGGCACGAGTCATGAGAGCAGTGGCAAAACGAAGTAGTGTTTAGCTGTAAAAACTGCAAAACAAACTGGCTATGACAGTATTAAGGGTTGGCCAATAACATTCACAATTCCAAGAGCTACCTGTAGTGTGCTGCTGTTGGCAAAAGTCTTGCTTGGTTTTTGACCCAGCTTATTGGTCCTATGGCAAAATAAATGTATCTGGTACCGGGTGGGCAATGATCTCGTAAAGAAAGCAGATGAGAGCTGCTTTGCTTTTGACCAAAAACTTAGCATTTCTCTTAATTGTCCTGTGTTACTGATGTCTTCCGCAGGATACGGATCCTTGATGGTAGGTTTAATTTGAAGTGGAATCCCTTTCTCTTACGTATGTATGCCAGATGAGAAACTTACCTGTGTTCTGTAACAGGCACAGTCCAACACTACTGACTTGTGAGACACTGAAATACGGAGGTTTCAGTCTGAGCATCTTCTGGAGTAATGCACATCCCTCCAGCTAAGTGCTATGGAGATGCCAATGTAAGGTACTTTTTGCTGTAGGGTTATTAAGGCAAGTTTCCCCCTGTGTAGAGGAGTGTTTTGGAGTACTCAGTGGCTGTCGCTGCCCGCTCCCAGTGCTCTGTAATGAAAAGCAACTGGCGTGTTACTGGAATTTCGAATTGAGAAATAGTCAACGTTCATTGCCAGAGATATTTTTCACAAACCACTGTGTATTTCCATCTGATTTTTTCCTCTAGTGTAATTATCTAACAAAAAAATAACTGGTGTGGGATATTAGCCGCAGAGCCTGGGTGGTTAGAGGTGCCTTGATGCTGTATTCAAAGGCTGAGCTTGCAGGCTGGAAGCTTCTGTGGTGGCATTTGAGCACCTTAGGGCTTCTTGTATCGATGCAGTGACTCAAGATTCCCAGAGAGGGAAAGAAAACAACAAATCACCTTTTTTTTCTTTTTTTTCTGAGCATCTATTATAAGCCTTTTGTTATATTGATGCCCAGTTGACATTCACTCTGTATAACTGTACTTGTGAAATGCTTTGCTTTTCATTTGAATGGAAGTTTTGTCTTTTGCTACTTAACAGCAAGCAAATTTGTGTCCTTGATTAAAGGAGTATGGAACTTTGGGCCTTTTAGATAAAACATCAAAACAAAACACCAAGGGAGCTTGTACGCAAAAGCAGGAATTGATGGTTTGAAAAGTTAATGTAGTTTTGCTTATAGATGAATTTTAGAATCAGGTGGTCTATGTGAATTTGTAAAATTTGATCATTTTGTGGGCTCTGCTTGAACTGTCTGCTTCGATGGGGTTAAAAAAGCACAGGCTGGAGATGTGGATACATAAGCAGTGGTATTAATAATTAGCTATGCCTCAGAGGCTGGTCAATCAACATTTCTTCCTCTTATTCTTGAAAAGCCATGCTCTGCGCTGCATGATTGCTGCCTCAGGATTGCTCACCCATGATTTGCCATTAGTGATTTTATATTGGCTTATCTGGGCATTGTTTGTAATGTAAGCTGTTTTATAAATAGTATTTTATTATTATTACTACACAGTAATGATTCCATTATTCCTTGTTATGGGTAGATCACCTAGGTACCTCACCCGTGAGAGCTCAAAAATTGCTTTATTTCCAAATAATACGCTAAAAAAGGATGGAAAAAACCTTTTTCCTAACGGCAACTTTCATAAAAGAGCTGGGCTCTGCGTAACGCTGCAGGTGCTAGAATGATTATTTAATTGTACATAGGCTGACCTGAAAAAAATCAGAAACTTCTGTATTAATTATGTATGAAATCTATTTCATTGCAAACTAGTGAAACCATAACTTAATTAGAAAGAATTACAATGCTCTGGAGCTGAATGGGAATGGCACTTCCTTTGATCTCCGAGCATCTTGTCAACCACAGTGACTAGTACCAGATGTTTCACAAAAAGTACAAGAAACATATGCTTTTTTTTAATAAATATTTCTTTTTTTTTTGTGAATAATCAGACTTAATAGTCTGGTTAAAAGCCTTCTGTTAGCTTCAAAAGTAAAGTTAACCATTGTTGAGGTTTCTTGCAACAGAATTTTCTCTCATGTACCTCGTCCTCACAGCAGCGTTTGTTGTAGAAGCTGTGCTTAATTTTGCCATGACATGTGCTTGCGGACAAAACCAGCTAGTACATATTTGTGTTTAACCAGAAATTGGAACGGATTTTTTTTTTCCAATGATTAACTTAAATCCTTTTAATGGTTTTACAGATCTTACTGCAGTTGTGAGCTGCGAGAGTGTTCTGCTAGTGACCACCAGATGGAGTTTCTAAAACAGTTTTGAGAACCTGATGCCAGGATTAACATCAAAAGTCTTTTAAAGGTTTTTTGGAGCTGAGTTAAGAAACAGTCTTGGAAAGTTTACCAACTTAAAGATGAATTTTAGCTTAAATATACAAATGTTGATGCAAGAATTATACCTTTTGTTTTTTTTCTAATTAGTAACATACAAGTGATAAGTAGAAAACCTCCTACTGGTATCAGTGGGATTTGTGGTAAAAACACTAAGATAGGGGATTAATTACATGTTTTTGAAGGTTTAGTTCAGACGGAGATGAGAATCTGTCTGTATTTTGATAGCAGAACTACTCCTCCTGTTGGCTCTGGGTATCCTTACAGGTACATTTCCTGCAGCACAGCTCTAATTCTAAACCTGTTCCTCTTCCTGTTGGTCTTCTCTCCAGGCCTCTGAGTTGGGAGTATTTATGCTCTTGCTTATTTATGTCTTCATATAATGCATCATCAACTACTTAATAACTGGAAAGAGGAAAGAGAATGCTTTTTTGTTTTACAAAACTTTTAGTAGGAAGGTTTTTCTTTCTTTTCTCCCCCCCCCTTTTTTTTTCCCTTTCCGTTATTTATTTATTTATTTATTTATTTATTTATTTATTTATTTATATTGGGGGGGGGGGGGGTAGACATTTGTATATTTAATCATAAATGCTCTGATAAGAGTCTGGTATTTTAAAAATCTTTTCCTGTCATGGTTTGTAACAATACAAGAACTGTCCGCTATAGACTATAAGTAGCTTTGCCTATTTTTGTAAATGTACTTAAAAGTGCCAGTTCTTTAGAAGGGAGGAATATAAGAAAATCACGCAGACTTCCCAGGTAAGGAAAAGACTTGGTGGGAAGAAGGTAGAATGACAACACAGATAATAAATCCACTGTGCTCCTGATGGGAAGAGAATGTATTCAGAATATGTCCAAGTGTTTTGATGTATGATGGAAAGTTAAAGGAAATACAACAGAGGAAACATTTCACAGTTCAAATTTGTTGCCATGGCAGTCTGCACAGCTGTTTTTGTACATTTAGGTTGCTTTTGCTTGGAAAAACTCTTGCATGATATAGTTAAGAAATACACAAGGTTTCGCTCACCAAAAGCTGTAAAAATTAATCTTAGAGCATATGTTTCAGATTCATCAGTGTGTTGAGCACCTTACAGCTGCAGAAACTTAGGCAAAAGTCAGTCCTTCTTGAAGTCCTGACTTAGCAGAAGAGCTGAGAGTGGCACTTAGCCAGGCTCTGCCTTTGTTTTCGGTTTCCCAAACTGTGCCACTGCAGCATACAGCTCATGAGAAGGTCTCCAGCCTGGCCACTCTCCTGCTTTTGTTTCTAATGAGCATTGGTAAGTAAGTTTTCAGCTAAGTACATATCCACAGCACACACACACACGCACACAAAAAAAAACATCAAACCTTTTTTTTTATGTGTGTTCTTTCCCCTTTTTTGGTACAGGTGTCATATTTTTGTGGTATCCTTGGGGCTTCTCTTCCTATTTGATAGTTCCTGTGACTGTTCCAAACTGTAGTTGTCTTCACCAAAATCTCTCTGCATTGACAGAAAAGGGCTGATTCTGATGCTGTGTTGGTCTGGCAGGCCCTAGTGTAACCTTGTTGACTTGCTTGCTTGTACCCGATCAGCTGAGGTTACTTGCATTTACGTAGTTCATTCACTCTTCTCGAAACTGTAGGCTTGTGAACTTCTCATGGAGCTGCATTCTCATTCAAAACCCTTCCCCTCTATGTTGTATAAAGGGAGTTCAACTGACCAAGATGTTAAATACAGCCTGTCTCGTTAAGTGTAATGGTTATATCAGAAAGGTCTGAGGAATGAAGCATCAGAAAGTCACTACTCTGCTTAGAGATGTTCTCCAATAAGAGTAATAGAAAATACTCTTTAAGCCTTTGTGTGGAAGTAAAGGCATCTTATCTGATACTAGTCTTTGACTAAGCAATAAAATATTACACTCCCATTTTGCACGGTTAGCATTTTGATTTATTTTTCACTGAGACAACACCCAGAAGTAGTGCCTTGGCCTGTTTTTTTCTACAAGGAATGTACCAATAACCATTTAAAGTAGTTTACTTTTACATGTCATCATCTTATGCTTTACAGAAAATTCAAAGGGAACTAATTAATAACTTTGAAAGTACACCCAAGAAAATATTTTCATATGTTGTGTTAACTAACTGATCCATGGTGGCTGGTCTCTGGTTATGTGCAGTAATAAATGTATGACGGAGCATATTACCCTCCTAGAGCTAAGTTTTCTTTGGGGTGTCAGACGTATTGGTGGTTATATTAAGTTCTTCAGGGAACCAATTTCTGCAGGGAGCTGATTTCCAACATCTCAGTTGTGACAGCAGAGAGAGGAGGAAGCGACAAGGACATGGCCAACGTACGCGTTAGTCACCAGCCCTGTATTTCTGGCACAAATTACTGGCCCATGAGTTGCAGGATTCTTTATGCTGAAAAAAGCTGGGGCGTGTGTGCCTTTTTACCTTCATTCGCAGCTAACTTCATGCCAATGCATAATTAGATTTTAATGATGTAAAAATTATGACCTAGAAAATCTGATAATTTAACATGCCTGGTTTGACATCCAAGTCATGCAGCTTATGATGTTGTGATTCAGTGAAGCAGCACAGGTTTAACCTTGTCTACAACAGGCTTTCTATCAAGAAGGACCCCCAAAAATCACACCTCTTACTGACCACATAGGCTTTAATATTTTTTATTAAGTCTTATGAGCCAGTAGTTTCTTTGTGAAGCTTTGCCTGAAGTCCATTCCTGTAGTTTTTTGATATAACAAGGAAGACCACAGCTCTTTGTTTTAAGTAGAACCAGAAATTTTCTAGTGGTTGGTCACTTTCTTTCCTTAACCGAACATTGTGCCTTCAGAGACCACCTCAGCTTGATTCTCAGATGGAAACTTTGGAAGCCAGGGCCCCTGCTAGGTGAAGCAACATGAAACTGTTTTAAACTAGCTACATTAGTACCTTCAGCAGAAGCAGAGACAAACATCTTTGTTAGTTCACTGATTTGACTTAATTGGATAGTCAGGAAGAGGGCTATAAGCCATAGATCATCTCAAATATTAAGTTTAATTTTGTGAGAAAATAACACTGTTAATAATGGCACTTAAGTAGTGCTTTCTTTCTAATGTACAGTATATACACACAGAAACATACAGTACACCTTACTGTTCAGAGGTTTACATTTAAATGATACACTTTGAGAAATAATTTAATAAATTCTTTGCAAATTCTTTTTACATCAGTAGGCTGATTTTTATCTTGCATATATACAGTATTTTATTCATATTTAATTAAAAGCAAAATAGACAAGCCCCTATTTACAAAGTTACCAGAAACCTTCGGGTATTGAAATGGAAAAGGACCCGTTCTTGAGAACTTGGTATGTTAAAGATTTGCTCATAAAAGTTCCTCTATAGTTATGTTACTGTTCATTTCCTTGAGTATTTTAATGTACTTGCTCATGTACTGTTTTTATATAAATATTGCAAAGTTTTTGCTTTGTGGGATATTGCTTTTGAAGAGATACCATGTGAGGGCACTGAAATTAAGTTCTGAATTTCCTTACAGTAGCAGTCAGTTGCATGGCACAGTTTCTTTGAGGCAACTAATATACCAAATTAACTCTTAAAAATCTGAGTTTGTATCAGTTTTGTTCATTGAAATATAAAACCTGTTTGCCTACATGATTGCCATCACATTTAATGTATTATCAAGGATACACACAAGCATACTCAGCTCTGCTGCTCAACTCTGATCTTTCTAAAGAAGGATCTTTAGGAAAAAAATCACAATTGAGGCTTCAGGGGTAAATTATATAAAACTTGCTCTTTCTCCATCACGAGTAGCAGCTTCCATTTTTCTGAGCGGTTCCATTTGTAATGTCAAATCACTGGGTGGAATTTGTGTCGGCGTGACAGAGTTAGTCTAGCAGCTAAATGTGAGTGGTGCACAGTCTCAAGTGTAAAGGACCAAGCATGAAAGGCAGCAGAGGAGCAAAATAAAAATTAAATAAAATAGCACATTTAGATAGAGAACTGAAAAAGCTGAGGAAAAAAAATGAAGAAAGATGATGAGAGACATGATCTGAAACCAGGAATTTAGTGCGGGGAGAAGGAAACAGAAATAAATGCAACAGTCCGTGAGGCACAGAAAGTAAGGTGTCGTAGGAGAAGGGAGAAATGGAAGCAAGAAAGCAGCATACGAGTTAAACTTGCCCCTAGTGCTGCCTGCTCAGCCCCTCTGTCCTGGCAGGGTCCCAGTTCTGGGATCATCCACTCACACCAGATAAGCCAGTTCCTCCCGGCTGGAATTCGTCTTCCTGCGTAATGGGTCAGAATTTCTTTAACAGCTTTTACGTGAGAGATTTAACGTGATGCTTTAGGGAGCCTGGGGTCCCTCGGGTAGGATGAAGAGCCTATTTGTTCAATGGTTCCAAGGAAAGGTTTCTGAGGAACTTGGGTGGAAGTGAGTGCTTGAATGCTTACAGTGAGTGTAGCTCGCAATAGTTAGAACCTCTCAAGTTAAGAGAAGAAACAAAACAAAAACCCAATGGTTTCCAAAAAAAAAAGCCAGTATTGTGTTGGCATAGAGGCATAAATCAGTGTGTGAATTGGACACGGTGATAAGGAAAGGCTTCCTTCCTTGACGTGGTTTTAATCAGCAGGCTAAAGCTATGAAGTAAAGTGGTGTAATTGTGCTGGCTAGCTTTCACAGGGAGAAACCACCACCGAAATAAATGACTTACTGTATAGGGTTCTAAGGGTTAACCAGATTCACTAAGATATGAAATGCTCTTGAAAACTAAAGTCTTCCACTGGGATGTTGGTAACTTAAGGGATGATTGTATATGAATCAGATAAGCAAAAATGGCTGTGGGAACAAATGGCTTGGGTAACACTGAAAAGAAGGAAGATCTGAAAAGACTGTTCCTTATCCCCTTCCCACGTAAAACTGAAGCATGTCTCCATGCTGATAAATTAGGGTCAATTATGAGATAAGATCGTGCAATGGAAAAGGTTTAATTCTGTTTCAACTCCATGGTTTTTCCATACCAGAGGCTCAACATGCCACAGTTGTTGATTGAAGTCATGTGGAGTAAGCTGTGTTGTGATGGATGAAGTAATTAAATGATTTATTGCAGGGCCAGTGACAAAGATGCCTCGCTGTCCCCAGGCTGGTGGGAGAATATCAGTTTAACTTCTACCCTGTCCATTATTAAGAACGCAGCAACAGCTACGGGGGCAGCAATTCAGTTTGCTATTGTGAGTAACTTGAGTTTTTTTTTCCTGCAGCAACGTTTGTATTTCTCATGTATTTCATACACTCTGAACTGTAGAATTTGGCAATCTGGATTGGATTTCTTCATCCCCATTGTGAAATACAGAAACTATACTTTTACTGTGTATTCAAGAATCACATTGGGAGGCAGTCCATTTTTCACAGGTCAGCAAAAAGCTGATCTTGACTGGAATTTATACCTATGACTCCCATTTTAAAATCTTGTAAGTATTGAAGGATTTTGTATGGTTTCCAAACTTCCAGTGATGCCCTAGATTAAAGAGATTTCAATTGATTTGTTGCAAACATATCCCTTGAAAATACAAAATGTTAATCATAAACATATTTATTTTTAAGACAATTACTCTTGTTACATGAACATATGTGGACCATAACACTTAGCCAGACGTTCTTTACTACTTGAATTTTTATTTAACTTTGTAAACCACTGTGTCCTTCATTTTAATATGTGGGATAAACATCTCTCAGTTCCCCTAGAATTAGTTAATAAATATTTCTGAATTCTTGAAATGTCTTAGGATGCCAACAAAGCACTGGAAGAATAAACAAGTTTTTGTTAATTGTTATATCTAGGAAAAAAATGATTTACCGCACATGTTAAAAACTTAGGTTAGTTTGTGTGAGAATATAATTTCTGAAAATAGTAAATTAGAGATCTTTTAGAGGGAATTCAGTGATGGAGAAAGAAATTAAATAATTTAATTTATAATTAACATTTACTATTTGGACATGTATAATTGGATAATATGATCTTTAGTAAAGATCATTATATCATCTTCATTGAAAAATACTATTTACTTCATCAAGAATAGCACTGTTACTTCTTTGTACAGAAAATAAGGTAATACCTTTTCCTCTACAAGATACAAGGTGCTGTGTATTCGGTCAGTACTTCAATAAACTGTTTAGCGATTTCTTCAGACAAGAATATTAGAATGATGAAGACAGAGCTTACGCTTTGTAACCAGTTCAGTGCACTGAAAATATTAGGTGTCACAGGAATTACAGCACATAGGCCAGAGTCTTACAAGATCTCAGCAAATAATTAACTATTTGAAAATTAAGACTGTTTCATTAATTGAAGGCTCCTTCAAGTCTCCTGGTTGGGACTGTCACATCAGTGACTTTGGGTGCCCACACAGCAGTGGCAGTCTGAGTGCTGGTATGCTGGTATACTATGTCCTGCAGTAACAGCACCAGGGTTTTTTTTTTTGCCTATGTCATAACTTGCTGTACCACTGTGCGTTCGTGTGAACACCCTTGATTTCCACAGTGTATCTTTTTAAGCAAACGTCGTAGTTTGTTAGGAAAGTTTTTGTTAATGTATCTGTAGAGCAGAGGCATTACAAAGCTGCTTGAGAAAGCCAAGAATTTGGATAAAATCTTGGTAAAATGTAATATTCGACTGTAATTTTCATCTGCAAATCTTCCTTGTGCATAAGTAAATGTGCTTACCAAAAGGGTAACATAATAGGGTGTCCATAAGGTGAACTGTGTACAGACTGTGGCAATCAAAAGCCTGTGCACTGACGGATCTAATCGTCCAGTGTCTTGATCCAGTGGTGTAGCCTCTTTGCGTATTCGCAAGATCAATATAAGTGCATAGAGTACCGCGACAGCTGGTACAACATACCCGATAAAGACCATGATGGCATCTGCTGCCTCTTTGTTCTGCATCTTGGAACATTCAATTATTTTAGTGGATACGTGATTGCAGACGTAGAACAGAAGAGATGAGAAACTTGTCAGCATGGCTCCACCCCATATGAATCCACAGACGTGCTTGGTGTTGTACACACTTGACATATAAGTTCTAGGTAGAGCGCGTTCAATGTAGTAGTCCAGACTGAGTAACGTCGTAGAGTACATGGTAACTAAAGATGAGACGTTGAATAAAATAAGCAAGGTGATATAAACTTCGTTGTTAGAATTCCAGATGGCCCATTTTGTATTGGCAAGACCTAGAAGGTACATTGGTGCCAGGGTGTTGATGATGAGACCGGCAATGGCTATGTTGACGAAGTAAACATCTGGCATCGTCATAGTTGCTTTGTTATACAGATTAACCAGGACCAGCAAGCCATTGTAGCAAAGGCTAATTGGGAAACATATAATGAGGTAGAGTAGGGACAAGATGGAAAGCACAAAGTGGAAGTCATGGCAGAGATGCTGGTCCTCACTGTTCTCGGTACTGTTTAAGGTTTCACAGCTCCACATAGTGATTTTAGCTCTTTTATCTTCTCTGCTGGTTACCAGCTTTCCTGTGGAGAGAGAAATAGTAAAAGTAGTATTGAAATATTACATTGTAAGTGAAATGGAATGTTGTATGAAGAAAACATTTTAAAGATGAAGATCACACCGTTCATGTAACTGATCTATTTCAGGTCAGTGACTGAAATGCCTTTTCATCTTATTAATCTGTAAGAAAGTAATATATGAATCAAAATGTCAGGGGACTAGTAAATAAATGTACAAAAGTTTTAATTTTTTAAAATGAAATTAGTGGTGAATGAGTTGATACAGGATATTCAACAAAAGTAAACCATAAGCTGTACATCTTTAAAAGAAATACTGGTGTAATATATGAACATAAGTACTTTTTAAAAAATTATGAAACAGTGCCTTTAATGTATCTAATACAATGTTAAAGTATTTGCTGAAGAATACAAGAGGAACTACAAATCTCAGCAATAAGATGGGGAATGGAATTCTCTATGGTGTTATGTGGTAAATACAAATAACCTCTCTTAGAGAGCTTCCTAAGAGGCACATCCAAGGCAGTATGATGAATATATTTTGTGTCACTGATAAAGCTAACAAAGACTAGAGGAAACTTGGAATTGAGGTGGAGACTTTTTTTTTTTTAGCAGGTCTGTTTGTATTCAGACTTCTGTAACCATTTAGTTCTGAAAAAACAATGGACCTCTGTAGTTTAGGGAACCTAATATTGGTGCAGCCTGGCTTTCCAAAAAGGCAAGAATTAGTTATCATTTCCTCTCAAAATAGCTTGAATTCTTTAAAAAGTATGCTAATGTCAGTAGTCATTGTCCAGCTATCTTTGTTTTATCATCAGAAAAGAGATAACATTTTAACTGAAATCAGTGGACTTCTCAAAGCAATCATGAAAAGTCTCTTTCCAAAGCGCAAAAATAAGTAATCTCTAAAACACAACTGAAAACATTCAAAGCCTTAAAATCATGGGTATTATTCCTGCCAGGACATTTCTGGGACAATGTGGAATTTATGTGGCAGGTGATTTCCCATGTCAAGCGTAGCCTCAGATCATCAGATATGCAGCATTGTTTGCTCTTTCCTTTCAGCACATATAGAAAAGCATAAGTACAAATAAATGCATTCTTTCCAGAGAGAGAACAAGATTTAATCAAATCCACAATAAACGTTGTGCAATTACAATGAATGTTACTAGACAGCATGCTACACTCAGTGAACCATATGCCTAAATGATACAGTATGGGTTTTGTAAACATCAGATCTTCCACGGTTCCATCTCTCTAGCGCTAATCCTTTGACACTTAGCTGAAGTACAGGATTTGTTCCAGAATCATGTCAGGTTCCATTTTTATTTCCTGCTGCAATTACTTGGTGTGTATTTTTTTTTCTAAATACCACAGTCCATGCCAGATATCAGGCTAAAATGCAGTCATTTTAGCTGGCCAAACACACTTTTATTCCACTGTCATATATTGAATTTTCTCAGGTAAGGGACTTCTGTGGCAGTAGTGCAAGATACAGTTCTGATGTATTCAAAGCTTTCCTTCACCTCTGTGGAAAAACTTGCTTTTGTTTGTTTTCTCAAATCAGTTCTCTAGCTGTAGTATTGCATAGGTGTACAAACTCTAATATCATCATGGTGCCTTTCAATCCTCATACTCTTTTTTTTTATCACTGAAAGCAACCCAGTTCATTTTCAGGAAGAATCTGTTGTTTTCAAATCTTTAAAAAAGGAAAAGACAAGCTGCCGTGCCCAGTTGAAGGTGACCAAAATTATGTCTCATTGAACTGCTAAGGCTTAATTCAGCCAAAGCAGCAGACTGGAACGAGGTATTGCAAATATATGCATTACAGTGAGCGCAAGGGTGACTAAGCACCGGCACGGATACAATCACGTAATTCCATTATGCAGGTTTATCCTTAAGCACGTAACTTCGATTACTCCAGACTGAATTACATCAGCCACAGACTACCTGCCTGTGTATTGTCTCAGAAGGAGATCAGCACTCTTTGCTGCTAAGCTTTATATTTTACAGCGTGGTGGGATGTCTCGTGTCCCAGTTGTTTGTAGTAATTACCCCTTTTTACCCAACTCCTCTAACTGCAGGTAAATAAGTTCAATTTTAATGACAGCAGCGGTAGGAGACTTGTCCGACAGTAATGTTACGAAATCTTACAGATCTTACCTCAGAAACAAGCAAAAATGAAATCCCTGTTAAAAGTACTTTCTGAAGAGACCTTGTTAGCAACTTCTGGACGATGCCAGGCAAAGTTCCTACTGCTGATGTCCCTCTAACACAGCGTTCATCTGTGCGGGTGCTCAGCCCACGGCTCGCCAGCTCCTGCCACAGAGGCAGCCCCGGCCTCCAGCCGCAGCCTGGCCAGGGCCTCGCCATGCTTCAGGGGCAGGAGCTCTCCAGAAACCCCAACCGAGCGCTTCTCCAGCGCCGGGCACCTTCTCAGCCCCGGCGTGGCTGCGTCGCGGAAGCCGATGCTGCGGTGCTTGTGTTTGTACTGCCTTCTGGCTCAGCCAGCCCCAAACGCTTCCCCCTCTCGTTTCGGCCGGGTTTACGCTTTTATCAGACTGCGAATCAAGGTCAGGACTTGAAAGGTGGAACCGAGAGGAAGGCGAGTCCTCCTGCCCGCTGCTCGCGGCCCTCTTACCTCCCGCTCCATCTCACGTTCCTCCGTGCCGCGGGACCCGCAGGCGCCCCGTCTGCGATGAGGGGAGCCTGACGAGATGCCTCGGCCTTCTTCTCCGGGGGCACATCGCCTGCCGCCCCACGGCGCGCCGCACGCTGCACTTGTTTTTCCCCCGGTGACTTACTCACAAGTTTGTGCACCGCCAGGCCCCTCCCTTTCGCTGTTTACAGCCCTTTTTTTCCAGAAGTGAGAGGCCGGGCTGGCAGCCGAGCGAGCTGCTGGGGTGCGCTCAGCCTCGGGGCTTCACATTCACGGCGGGCAATGCTGGGGCTGCAGCAGTGAGCAAAGCTGGCAGGGGAGTATCAGATGGGGACGTTTGAGAGCCCCTTCCCTGCCACCTACAGCTCTTGGGCAAGAGCATGTGCTTTATTTTTAACCTGTGGTAAGAATATACAGCGTTGAGGTTTCAGTTTTCTAGGCGATACATCCTGAACAGGCAGAGTCACCCATGTTAAGAATCACCCAAGTGCTTGTCCTGCTTTACAAAGGTGACTTGTAGCAGGTAGGGAGACGAGTTTCTGGGTGTTTGAATGTGGAGATGGCTTTGGTGTTGAGAAGAGGGATTAAAATAAGACCGGTCCTCACTTTGTGATGGTGTTAGGGATTCCGCGCTGTCTCCTTTTTTTGGTAAGTTGAACAGCGGGTTGTGCTCAGTATTCATGCCACACACAATTAATGATGTATGTACTCTCTATCCTTAAAATGAAGCATGTCCATGCTGTCTTTTGAAAAGTTTTGCGCTGTAGGTTGATAGTTTATTGCATATTGAACTGTGTACTGTGGATGTTTTGTTGGTCGTATGAGAACTCCTCAGGCTCACAAACTGAAGTCGCTTCCTCCATCAAAGTATAGTTTAATGGATAGTGACAACTGAAACTGAGAGCTGCCCCCATTTTCCTAAACCATTTACCTTATATTTAGAGATTCTGAGTTCTCATTCTGCAGCAAATAAACAGCAAAAAAAAATCCACTAATTAAAAATTAAATTAAGCAGGTGTTATGGGGTAAACACCAGAGAAACGCTAAAAATGGTTAGTCTGTGTTGAGTTGCCCTTTTCAGTGCAGTTTGTTTTTATAGACAAGGTCAGTGCTTCTTGTTCCATACCTAACAATTCGCTATGAATGTTGTAAAGCCACTGTAGCTCCTAAATAGCAGAGGATTCATATATTTCTTTTTGATATGTAGTCCACAGACAAAATTAAACATGCCATGAATAACTGTGTTACAGACTGTGCCATCCAGTCTTGGCTGCCTCAAAACTTCAGAAGGACTTTAATCATCCGAAGTTCGCTGGGGAAACAGCAAAGTAGGCAAGGTATTAGCATAGAAGTACTTCTAAAGCTTGGATAGCTGGATGGAAGCCAGTTTTTTTACATGTCATAAAAATTAATGGGGATTTTATTTAGATAAAAATCTACACATAGACTTGAGGAAAATGTCTTACAACATGCAAAAAGTTAAGAGCACTTGGTGGCAAAAATTATTGTAGAAAAAATGCATAAAGTAAACTTCAGTTAATGAGTAAGAAAAAAATCAAGTGCTGCTTTGTTCTACTATAGAGTCCATAGCTGTAATCAGTTGTTTTCTTCAGAAATACATAGGGCAGCACCAAGTTGCAGAGCAGGTTGGTTAACAGTTTCAAGCATGACCATTCTGCACTGATTATTTTATTTGATGTAAAAAGAAACAAAACACACACACACACCTTTATCCTACTGTAGCACTGTCTCATACTGTGCAGTTTAGAAAAATAAATGCTTTAGTCTACTGGCCCTGTTGAGTTATCATCTATACATGAAATAGCTTTTACCTAGATAATCTGACCTCTGAATATGCATTTTGACAAGCTGTAGTATCATTACAAGCCATATGTAGCTAATAAAGCTGTTGCCAACAAATGAAATCTCTAAAGAGGCCTAAGATTCACGCTTTCTCTTCTAGAGTTCCCAAAGGATCTCTTAATTTGTACAGAGACCGAAAACAAGGAGTATTGCACAGGAAAGGCTGAACAGAGCTTTGCTCCACTGCACAGGCTTGTTCGGGTGGAAGATGAGAGAACTGAAGGGCTTTGCCAGACCTGTGCATATATGCATGAGCCATGACTTAGTAGATTGTCAGCTACTCATCAGGGTTTGTAAGGTGCTTTTAGAAAGTGACGCACTAAATATTATTTATGGATTAATCCCTAACAATTTAAATAATGGATGATTGGTATTTCTGAAAAGTAGCATACCTGCAATTAGTTGGGCCTCAAGAGGAGCACCCTCTGAAATCTCAAGCGCAAGAGAAAGCCATGTCATGCTGCTGTTACCTCGAAGTCTGAATAACATGACATTTTTTTTGGCTAACTAGTTTACATACATGCCATAGGGATTAACAGAAGAGTTGTTGGCTGGATATACAGAAAAGTAAAACTAGATTGCCCAGGTTAGATGAGAGGAGAAAAAATGCAGCAGTGCAGGCAAGTAAGGTCCAAATCCACCTTCCTTGTGCAGTCGCTGAGTTGCTATTGTTTATAATATAATGATACAGCTCAGATAAAATGCTTTTAACCTTAGTGTAGAAGAAAATCCTGCTTGATGCTGGGCTGAAAAACAGGCCTCTTCCAACCCTATCATTTATGTCTTCATGGTGCAATCATTGACCAGTTTGACAGGTGGTATACTTATAATTGATACCGGTTTCATTTTATAATGTAGTTAATTCCCTGCACTATAACGTGAAAGAAGCCATGACTAAATTACAAGAATAAATGATGTATAAAGTAGCATTAAATTAATCATTCTGTCTTGGTTGTTCAAAAAGTACTAATAAAAAAGCAAGAGGAGGTCAGTGGGAACAGGGGTGGTTTTCTTCTTCCTTCAGTCTGAGCACTTTCTAACACGGTTCTGCCAGAGGGAGCACAGGGTTGCCAGCCCTGGCAAGTGAATTCAGGGGCACAGCAGGCCTTGTGGCCACCCCCTCCCACTGACTGCACCTTTATCTTTGGCTCCTTTTTTTAGCACAGTAATTTGAACAAACAAACAAAACCTGACCTTTGACTCAGCCCATCCAACTGCTGCCTACCCCCACTTCGCTATGCGCAATTGGAGTCTGTGAGCCCGTTTCCAGCCTTGCAGCTTACTGCCTCCCTTCAGTCCCGTCTTAGTCCTTCAGAGTTCCTTCCGCCCAGATGTAAATGCTTACATACGTTTTCCTCTGTTTTTTCAAAAATCTTGTGTTTCACATCTGTCTGGCCCTTGTTTTCCCTGCTCTCTCTCCGTGATGGCTCCATTCCAGTTAGCACTGCACCCCCCATCACCGTTTGCTCATATAACACACGTATAGTATTATACCCCTCACAGGGGTTCTCAGTATTACATTCTTCACTTCTTCTCTTCTCTATCACTTTCTTAAGAGACATCCCAAGCTGCCTCGGATACATTCTTAGGCATGTCAAGCCAGCAACAAGACCTGCATCTCAGCAGCCACGGTGTATTTCTGTCACACGTGGAGTGAGGACACAGTTGCTCATGCTTCTGAAGTCATTCTTAGACATCGTTCATTCATCTCGCCGCTTTTCCAGAAACTGAGTACACGGCTACTTGAGAACACTTCAAAATTCAGCTCCTTCCCATGGGCCCCTCTCACTTGCTTTGTGACCCTTTTTATTGTTCGGCAGATGTTCGCAGCCACCGTCAGTTGTTTATTCTCTCATTCTATAAGCACCAGCGTTGTGGTAAATCACCCTGCCTTATAGCTGCGGTGTCATTCAGCTCCCACTTCTGTGATAAACTGCTTACTGCTGCTGGCCTGGTAGCAGCCCACTAAATAAATGCAATTTTTTTGCTTCTGTTTCAACGGTTTGTTTATATTATTTTATTATTGCTATATAAATACATATCATTCCCTCTAATATAAAATATTAACAATTTTTCAGCTGCACATTTTGTTTAGATTGTTCATTTCTTTGGGAATCTGAGTGCATTTAAGGCCATGCCAGAACTAAGTTCTCTGCAAATTGCTGTCAACAAATCAGTAAGCATCAAGCGAGTTCAGGCGCTCCTTTGGAAGAAAGAGGAAAACTCATTTTTAGGTAATGGCAACTGTTTTTTCAACACTGTGTCTTCAGGTTCAGAACTGTGTCTTCTGTCAGATGGGAACTGAAGGAATTTCTTCTGTCTTTAAAGTTCATAGAAGATTGCTCAAAAAATGTGTGTCCATCAGTTGTGGATAGCTGCATTTGCTTTTTTTTTCTCATTTTCCCCTCAATTTTTAGGTAGCTTAAAGCTTAGGAGAACAGATAAGATACTCCAGTATAGGAAGAATAAAAGATCAATTACTCTGGAAACCACGATAGAAGCTGCCAAAACCCGTTGTATCTGTCAGTAAGTAGTAGCATGGTAGTGGTCTGGAGAGTTGTGGTAACCGAGTACCATGGGATAGAGGAGAGAAATGAAATTCTTGCGAAACTGGGGAGGCTAAGTCTCGTGAAGAGATCTTCCATACAAGTCTGGAGAGGCCTTAGTGCTGGATTGAGTCCCCCATTCAGAGACAGATCTGCCAGGCACATCTGTCCTCCCAGCTAAATCCATCCCTTTCCCCCGTAGGGCAGCCTCAGCAGGAGCTGGGTTGCAGTGGCTGCCCAGGGCTCTGCAGGGGTTAACTCTGTACGCTTGGTTGTGTTGTTCCCTTATCGCAGTGCCCAAGTATCAGATGAGTGAGTATGACTGGTCTCCTGCTCCACCTCTTCCCGACTTTCGCTGTATCACTGAATTCCCAAAGAGTCTCTGCATGGAAAACATGACAGACCTTTTCTTCAGCAGGTATTACAGCAAGAAGGGATTTGCCAGAGAGTGGACAGTGCCACTTATATCATGGAATTGTTGTGGCTCAAGGTTTCATTACTGCAAGAAGTGGGATCTCTTACTTTTGTGCACTTGTAAAGGAAGGCTTATCCACTAGGCAAAATAATTTCATGTTCAAGTGAATCAGTGCATATGCAGTCATTACCTGTGTTTGTCTACAAGCCTTAGCTGCCTGGGTTTCTGAAATAAGTCACAATTTTTAGATACCCACATATCTACTCGGTAATATTTTTCTTTAAAAATCGAGTTATTTACAAAATTAAAAGCAGCTACTTTTCTAGTACTCATACTCCCAGTAACTTACAGTGTATTAAATAACAATAATAATTAGAATGAAGCTTCATAAGGTGTTCTGAATTCTGGATTTTATAAAGCTAATGGGACTATGCGAAATGACAGCTTCTAAATGTCAGCGGAGCAGACGGCTCCGTTCCACGTTCAGTGTGATCAGCCAGTTAGTGCTGCTCCTCCAGCTCCTCGCTTACGCTGTCAGGGCACATGGAAGCTGATTTTGATACAGCTTTCCTGCTTTAAAACTAAGTAGCAACAAATCTAAAGTAAAGAAAGTTCAGCGTCAATTCAGATGAATGAAAATTGTTTTGCGCGTTGTTCGGTTTTGTAATTGGTTCAGTGAAAGCCTTTAAGAAAAAAAAAGCTGTAACCTGTGGCACAATTTCCACTATGCTTACAACTGGTGAGCCACAGAAACCAGAAGACTTAATTGAAACGTACAAGTTCAGTTTCTTGGAGAGCGCACAAGACCTTTAGCTGTAGCAAATATTTACATTCAATTTAAAACTGAATGTAAGTTGCAGTTTCTTTTAATGTGAAATACTTAAGTCAGTGGGTCAGACAAGGATCACATACACCTTCAGAAAGCACTCTCAATAGCTTGAAGTTGCTGTTCAGAATGTAGCAGGGACTCGATAGATTTACACAGAAGCTGCAATTTGTCCCACTGTCTTTAGTGAAACTATTATTTTTTTTTCTGACTTAATGAACAGATGATGGGTGCATGATTCACTGAAGGATCTTTATTATAGGATAAAATTTAACTTTTACCCCCCCAGTATCTACAGACGCCTTAAACTGTAGAATAACATGTCAGTTTGGGGCAAAAGACTGGTTATGGGGGAAAAATGCATTTATGAAACATCTTTTGTGTGTGTGTAAAGATCAGATCTTGGAGACAAATTTAAAATTCTCTGTTGAGACCTTTTTAATATTTTAGAAGAGAGGAAGTCACAAGACAGCTTTATGCTAAATTTCTTTGTATAGATCATTTGCACTTCTTTGAGATGGCAAGTGGCCAGATCTCTGAATTTCCAGTGTTTTGGGAGTTGCTCAGGATTCCAGGAGGAAGGATTGTTCATGAACTGAACGTTATGATTTAAATCAACATCACTCCATTAAAGACCAATTCTCAGCAGTCAAAATCAGTGCAAATTATCCCTATTATAGATATCGGGGACTGAGCTCATCCCAGTGATGGAGCGTCAGAGGCACCAGCCCTGCTGGGACTGCCCTGTCCATGAGCCAGCGCGGTGAGCTGGCAGGGTGGAACCAGCAGCTCTTATCTTATCTCAGCCCGCTCCTTGCTGGCTTCACCCGTGCTTGGGGTTTGTGACGGAGCACTGCTCAGAGCTGGCAGCGCGGAAACATTCCTCGCAGATATTTTACTGCCAGTTGCAGACTGACAGGAGGCACAGATGGTAGTTTTCCTGGAAACTATAATATAATGTCATTTCCTATTAGAAGCATAAGTGAAAGCTGACTCGGTGACTTATCAACAAGAGATCACATTGGCTGTGTAGGACACTTGTGAAACACTCAGATTGCCAGGACCATGTTTCCAGTAAATCCAAAAATATTGACATAGTTCTTTCCCATATAACGCTTACAAGAGTCATTATGAAACTGGATTGAGTTTAGAGTTTGAAGGGAATAATCTGCCCCAGCAGTTGTAATGTGGCTGAAATGACTCCAAAAGCTGTCACATCCATTGAAGATAGCAGGTATCTTCCTGATCATTGTCAGCAAAAGTCTGAGACATCTTGTTCTGGATGCTCCTACGACTTTTCACTTCGCTTGCTTGCTGAAGGAAATACCAGTTCCTAGCTGCCTCTGTGACTGAGATGAACTTGCCTATTTGCTGATTTCATCTTATTCCATTTATAGTGTCTGGAGACAGTATTTTCACTGAACGTTTTAGGGAGGTTAGTATAATATTAATACTGATGTAAGGATGGCTATTATTAGACTGTAAGATCTGGAGCAGGAGCTTTCACTTATGAGGGGCTTGAAATTAACTGAGGCGTCTCACTGCCACAAACAGGTGGTGATTTGTGCTGCTTGTCTTGTGCAGCTTCCCATTCCGCTTCATCAGTGACAGGGATTTTTACCTGTTGTTCATCAAAATTTTCTGTTGATAGTCTTGTTGTCTTGTAGGGCTCCCTGTAGCACCTACATGTACGGGATGATCCATCAAACTCCAAAAAGCCCATAATGACCTTTACCACCTTCTGTTCTAGGATGCTTGCCAAGCCTTGGACAAGCGTAAGTATTTGATGTTCTGTCACTTGACTCCTTGGCTATGCTTTCACAGGTGTGTGGGTGGGAATGCTTCCTTGGTTATTTTTAACGGAGCTCAGTTCTTCTGTGCGTGTCAGTATGAGGCCACACAAACGTTTCCAATGACAGAAACCACACGTACTTTGTGAGGGCGAGCAATGCGTGAAGGGAGTCTTGGACCTGTGTAAACCTTGGCTCTCTGAATCAAGTCTCCCAGTACAAAGATATCTGTGGAGTTTTATCTCAAGTATACTACCTGTAACTGCCTATTACCCTGCATTCTGTCCAACCCATGGTATTTTGGGAAGCATTGCTTAGGATTTTTACACATTCCTGGGAGTACAGCCCAATAAATGACATTGAAATAAATTCTACAGTTTACTAATTGAACTTTATCATTTCACATGTCATTAAGCAATTATTGTTTTTTTTTGTTGTTGTTGTTGTTTGTTTGTTTGTTTTCTTTGAACAGGTTTATTATTATTATTTTCTTCCAGTTCCCAATAGGTATACACCTTAATAAAAATATTTCACACCACAGTAAGCCAGCACAACTCCTGTAGCAGATTTTGTTACTGCGGAAGCTGCATAGAGCCTCGATTATGAATTTACTTTGTATATCTGCTTCCTTCTGTGCTAATGGTTGGAAGCATGAGGAGTAATTACTTTGTCACAGAGCCAGTTTCTTAGTAATGATTGATAAATGATTGTTTTTACATAGCCCACAGATACAGGGTGCATACGATCATTAAACCACAGTTTGTGAGGAGGTCGCTGGAGCCAGCTAGCCTATCTTCACTTAAATGAACATTGCGTGTTTTAGCTGTTATGGAAAATTTACAGTATACTCTGATAAAGCCTTATCTGCTGTTCAGATCCTGAACACAGCAGTTAAAGTGAGTCATTCAGACATGAAGATCATGATCATAGATGTTCACATGAATCACTTTGTCCAGACGTTCAATCAACTTCTTTTTTCATCATTTCAGAATCAGTTCAAATTCTATTAAAATCCCTGCAAATCCAAAGCAAATCCTGCTTTGACTTAAATGATGGGGCCAATCAAATACGTGAAGAATATGATGCTGGCGTAAGAAGTAGTATGCTGCCTTTTTATGCTGCTTTAACATTTTTATAAAAAGGACATAAAGTTCAGTTGACAGAGCCCTAAAGCGAAGTAGGTCTTGTGCTAAGTACAGTAGAAAATAGATTTGCAAATATCATGGTGATTAGCATAGTTAAAAATGCTTGTGGAGGCTAAAAAAGACAGCAGTCATTCTGCTTATTTAAAGCTTCTGCTGAAAGCAGGAAATTTTTAGTGCTTTGAAGTTTGCCTTTGGCTTACCTTCTTTTGTAATATAAATGAAAATGCAGCTTAATTGTAATTAATTAGTTAATTGGCTATTTCAGTGTCTTCTAGCTGCTTTGCAGTAATATTTCACAGTATGGCTTGCTGTGTGTTTTATTATTGTGCTATGAATAGAAGATTCATAAGTATCTCACTTTCACTGATAACTGTTCTGCTTTATTAAAGGCTAATTAGATTAATTTTTGATCAATTCCTCTGCTTCATGTCATACTGTTCAGGATTTAATGTAAACTAAAATTGAAGATCTCCTATATTCAGAGCATTTAATAATAAAACCTTACAAGCACATTCTCAGTACATAAAAGAAACAGTAAGTGAGAAGTGCAACCTGATATACAAGAGAATGAAAATTGATATGCATAAGAAAGCCTACTGTAACTTTCTTTTAGACAAGTAGATAAAAATAGAAAGCAGTATCATGAAAAGTTTAAACAATTACATTTTTCCTAAAGAACAGACATCTAAAAACTGAACACTGATTTGTAAAGATGGAGCTACTTGTTTTCATTCAAGGTACATTATTACCAGTTGTTTCCAGACTCAAAAAAAACAACAACAAATAAACAAACAAACAAAACCCCACAAAAGTAACCTAAAAGTTGAACTTCTTAAAAAATCTCACCTGGTAGGTACCCCCTTGCAGCTTCTGGATGGCTGGCAGAAACATTTTGCCCATCGAGACAGAACCTTTAGAAAGTAACTCAGCAGAAACTCCAATCTCTCATTTCTCTAGCAAGAGTAAACAATAGGGGAGGCTTAGAAAAAGCCCGCTGACGGCTGCACCAGCCCTGTTCGTGGCACCGAATCTGTATTTACATGTGACTTCCCCTGCACATACATACACATAATCTTTTAAGCTTCAGCTGCACGCTGCTATTGGCGGAGAGGGCAGTTGCAAAAACAAGGCATCCACAGTGATATCTCAAAGTGATTAAGTCCGAAGGGTGAAGGGGTGTTAATCATAGGGCCTGATCCTGCCATAAGGCCTATTTTGTTTACTGTATTCACAACTGTCATAGGATTTTGTTTTGTTTTGTTTTTTAGCTGAAAGGACATTACTGTGGTTTGAGAACAGTCCAACCCTCGGTATAGCTGCATAGCAGGGGACTGATAGTGCTGGGGGGAGCTGCTTTGGTACCAGAAAAAGAATTTTTACCAGAGAAGTAGCTGTTCAGCAAAGCTGTGCATGCTAACAGTACAACAAACCCTGAGCAAAGTGAGCCAAACTGGCAAAAATACTGTGTTTGTAAAATTTGGTTTTCCTTAGAGCTTCTCCTCATGGCTCCATTTGTCAGGAGCCAAACCCTTCCCACCTTCATACACCAATGCTACATAGCAAAAGCCTGTAGCATCCACCTGGCCTCTGTAGAGTTTAGACAGAAACCAGCATTAGAACTGAAAAAGAGCCAATGTATATTTTAAAAAATACTTTAATGTAAACCTCGGAATTATTTTAAGCATGCAAAAAGAACATTTTAATTAAAACAAAACAAAAAAAAGAAAATGCCACTGCTATATCATTCTTACTTTAATGAGATGATAAGTAAATGTAAATTCCTTCAATTTGAATGAAAAGTGTATAATATCAGGATTCTGTGTACTTAGCTTGAATACAAATAGTCCTTAAATAATTTGCCTTTTAAAACTGTAGTGAAGTATTAATTTATGTGTTTTCCTCCCTGCCCAAAGCAGGAAGTGTAATGGATGCTTTTACTTATTAACCAAAAAGGAGTTGACCCCTAAAATATATGAAGAATGTATGTAACATGCTCTTTGGTGTATGTAAAATGTACGTGTTTTGTTATTTTATGCCACTAGTTGTTTATTTTTGCTCTTAAAGCACCTTGTAACCTTAAACTTCACAACAGGACAAATATTTCTGTGGACTTAAAGGTAGCACTTGCGAACTTTTTTGACTGCTAGTGTTTATGATCGATGTAGTTGCCTAGTTCAATTACATTTTCAGTTTGGATAAGCTTTTTTGTTCATATTAAAGTAAAACTTGGTTTTCCATTTTTTGTCTTTATAAAGGTAGTAGCACTGTCTGTAGATTCAACTATTAATTTTGCTGTACATATAATTTTCCGTGACATGCTCTATTTTGGGTATTTTGGGGGATTTGTCAAACTGATAGATAACAAAGCACTTTTGTAATCTCGTATTTTTATGGGGAGGCAGTGTGGGGCGGTCCAGAATTACGCTTTTTTTTCCCTTTTATTTAATGGTTTGTAATATTTTATATTTATCTCTCTTTTGGTTAAGCCATGATGTGTGGTTTGTTTTGAAACAGAGCAAATACCCCCAAACTGTGCTGATTTACGTTTGATGAAATATCAGTGATGGTTGCCTGCAGAGTTTAAGGCGAAGTGGGCTTTCACTTTGAATTCAGACCTCATAAACTTGAGCGTACGGGCTTTGTGCAGGAGCAACATGAAGCTATTGGGAGGTGGAATTAATATTCCTTCAGTCCCTGAGGAGACCAGCGGGTAATAACGTGGCTCCTGTGCGTCTGCTGCTCCCCTGGCGCTGACAGGCCGCACCACGCGTCCCTTCCCGACACTTCGTGCCTTATCCTGATCGGGTCTGTCTCATGCTCTTTCCCTGAGGCTTGTTGGAAGGTAAAGGTGTGTGATCCCTACATGCTGATGCCATGCAGTTAGTGGTGGCTCTGAGCATGGTGGTGGAGGCTGTGGTGCTTAGATGGTGTGGGTCCATCCCTTTGCCGATGCCCTTGGTGTCGCGCTCGCCCTGGTGTTGGTTGGGGCCTACCTGTGCGGCTTTGTGCTCAGGCTCGCTCCTGGCCAACAGGCGAACAGGGATGCCTGATGTTTTCCTTCAGTGACTTATTTTTTAATCTGTCTCATCACAAAGTAAGCAAGTGCCTGCCTAGGTGAAGGTGTAGCCCTTTCTGTGGCCTGCCCTGTCAAGAAATTTAGCCCATACTTCCAACACCTTTAAACACAAGGCAGGTATTTTTTCTGTGCACATGGTGGAGATTCAACTGGGCAGGAGCACAATGTAAGCGTGAGGCATCAACAAAACCACCACACACACACGCTCTGCCTCCCTGTGAAGGAGAAGATCCTGACCACAGAAGCCCTGGGGGTCTCCTCCCAGGCTTAGTTTTCAGCTACTTCATGTTGCTGATAGTGGCTTGATGATTGCTGACTTAAATACGGCCCCGAATACAGTTATCATTGCTGGTGGTTCCCTGAAGTTAGTGCAGTCATAAAGCTCCTAGTAAGCAGTAGCTGTGTTAGTGTGAAAGGCCTGCTGGAGCAGAGCAGCTTTCTGTGTACATATACATTGTGGTGGTTCAAGGGATGAAGTCACCACGAGTTTGAGATGCTGATGTTTCTGACACGCTGCTGCAGCTGATACAAACTGATAGACAATTCTGGTAATATTTTGTACTTACGGAAGCTAAATAAGACAAAGATTAGTAAGTTCTGTTCAGTTTTGTTCAGCAACATCATGACTTTCCAAGGTTAATCTGTTAGGAGTGCTTAATGCAGTAACTTAGACTTAGGTAGAGTTACTCCAGATGGATTAAACAAATCGTAAGGCTAAAGTAAAAGTAGTTATTTAGGACTGTGGTTGCTTGAATATTATTTTTATGAGCTGAAGTGGTTTTGTTGAAGCATCGTTATGACACTAGTGAATTAGTGGCTGTGCATCTGGGCCCTTGTTACCCATGCATAAGTTGTCAGTAAGGAATAGTTATTTAAATAAAAGGGTTATCAGAACTACTCCTCGAAATGCTTTTAGTCCTAGCTGAAACGATGGTACCTTCAGAGGAGCTCAAACAGCAGATCAGTTAGTGCACGATGGAGAGATTGTGTTGTGGGCAAAGATCTCCTCATTCCATTGCGCAGATGTTTCCAGTCCCTGACTGACACTTTTTCCTGTTTTTCAGTGCTGTTGTTTTAAGTATAGAACTAAAAAGTAATATTAAGGGGGATTCATTTAGGGCTGTTTATTTGAGTTTTATCTTAGCATGAGAATTCAACAAGTTTATAGTTGGTCATAACATGCCTGAAAATGCTTTGGTAATCACTTTAAAAAAGAAATAAGAAATTGAATTTGCAAATCAGCTGAAGTAAGGACGACTTGCGAATTTTAGATCAGTTGCTTTAGAGCTGTCTTTTGCATGAGGACAACTTTTAGTGCCTCTTGTTTTGTAATCTGCTACGACATTTCAGGTTGCATGAACTCTGATGGAAAACTTTAAAGACGAGCCTGCAGTTGTGCCCACGCTGTAACCCAGATACTTACTGCCAGTTCTTTCTTCAGAACCGGCATCCCTATTTTGAGAAACATGCGAGCAGCTTCCCCCTGCCTGGCGGTGCAGCCTTCCCGTTAGCAGGGGCTGCCAGCCCTGCAGCAGTGTCAGCGGAGGGAAGTGTGTCTGCGCTCCCGCAGCTCGATTTCAAAACAGGACCACAAAGGTGCACTCTGGTATGGTGCCTTATAGTGAGCTCAACCTGCTGAGACAGGTGCCTGAGTTTTATTTCCCTTGCCCCAGATGCACTGGTACAGGAGGGTCAACCTGCAGTGGGTCAGTGACAAACAGGCTGGGAGAGGAGCGATAGCATCTGCACCCATCACGGCGCCTTCCCCTGCTGACGTGACTCAGGGTGCTGATGTGGTTTTAGCAAAAATCCCTCAGACCTGCTAACCCAGCTAATTCTGAGCAGCTTTCCAGAAGTATTCAGAGCTTGTGATTCCTTTCAGAAAATGCTTTTTATTTAATTATTTTCAAAAGACCCCATTTCTGTTTCCAAAATCATGGTTCTCTGCCAAAAATAGGACAGAAACCAATAGTTGCGTACAAGTGGGAATGATAATAACGGGCAAGGCAGGAGTATTTCTGTCTTTTCTATTTAGCAGATCATTTCACTTGGGTTCATTTATATTTGACCTCTAATCTGAATGTCCAAAGCACTGAAATTCACTGTTATGTGGATGTGTTAGAGACCCTAATGGCATTTTCATGCATCTTTTGTTTCTGCGTACTTTGGATAATTTTATTAGCTATTGTTTGAAAATGTCATTAGACATTAAGTCAGTTTATTTAGCTATCATAGGCTAATCCAAACGTACAGAAGGTAATACCCTGCTCCTGACCTCTCCCTGCCTGCAGGCTTTCAGATGTTCTTTCTTCTGCAGACCTCAGGTGGTTGGGAAGGGGAAAGGGCTTTCACCCTTTGGGTATTTTGTGAAGACCACAGGAGGACAGGCTGCAGGTACCCCAGCTCGGTTCCCAGCACAGGAGAAAAGGGAGAGGAGATGATAAAGCAAAGAAGAAGTCAAGGGCTTTGCTGTCTTCCTTGATAAATGGTAGGGTGAAGTCTCCCCACCCTTTAACCCTTTTAAAGGTCTTAGATTTAATGCAGCAAGTTTGCATGCTTGAGACTGTGGTCAGCTAGCAGGATTTCATAGCCAGTTGACCATGAAGTACTCCCTCCTCACTTCTAAAATCTACTTGGTTGAACATTACCTCTTGAAGCTTTGCAGATTTGGGGGAAAATTCTTGCACAGAAATCTTTCAAGGTGAGGCTACAGGGGTCAAGGAACTCTTTCTTTTAAAGGATATTAAAAAAGAAAAAAAAAAAAAAGTAATATGCCTCAAACATAAGAAATTGAGTTGAAAATCATTTCCTCTAGTTATTCATTTTAATATTGCCACTTTGATCTGTGTGGATTTGCAAATACAATTTATTAATAAATCTCTCCCACAACAGGTATTTTGATAGTATAAATCTATTGTATTTGCTGCTAATAGCAAACTTTAAAGGGAAGAAAAAAAAAAAAAAACAGAGGAAGAATGCAACAAAAATGTTGACCTCAATGAATAAAAATTGGACTGTTTGTACCATGAGAAAATGAGATAATTATGGCTATAAATTCCTTTGCTCAAAGAATGAAAATAAACAACATACACGCTATGTGGAAACAGGAGAGAACCATTGCATTAGGACAGATTCCCTGTAATCTTTTCTCCATGGTAATTCTTAATAATGTGGGGATGTTTTTTTAGTTAAGGACTAAAACTGTTGAGAATGTTCCTGGAGTTTGGCAGCTTTGCAAGATGAAAAGGCCTGGTTTACAAACATTCCCGCCCAGGAACATATTTGGGAGCCAGTAATGTGGTGTTTGGACACTACTACTACGAGGAGCGTTAGATGCATTTCTTACTGCTGCATTACAGCCATCTGGCAGGTAAGGGCTCTGTTTGTCTCCTGTGAAGGCTTTTTAGAAAGTCTAACTTGGAGCCATTCCACATAAAATTTACTTGAAGGCTTATTCTTCTTTTGGAAAACAAAACAAAACAAAACAAAAAAAAAACAGGTAACAAAAAAAATACATGTTAAAGGGTTAAACCATCAGTTACATACAGCACAACAGCACCACAAGCTATTTAGGGCCTTTGTGGAGCTTGACTCTTTATTTCTAGATTGAAAATGAATTTTTGTTTTAAGTGATAGTTAAATGGTTTTCTCTGACACAGATTATTTGTGTTACACAAACCGTATCAGATCTGTCTATAAAGCTCAGCATTTTCTCTAGAGTGTCTAAATCCTACTACAAAGAGTACTTGCTCCTTAGTCTGACACCCAGTAGGGATAAAAGGCTGACATAACATACTACTAACTTGTTATAATTAATTGCATGTTTCTGTACTTAAGTGTGAAGGGTGGAAAGTATTGCTTTAAAGACTACCTACAAAACTGGTGAATGAGCAGCCACTTCAAAGAGAAACGTCCAAAAGAGCAACAGAAGGGAAGCTGCTTTTGAATTCCCTCAGTTCCTCCTGGCAGCCCCGAGCTCACAAAAGAAGCAAGAAATGGTGCTTTTCTGTTGTGTTAGTTACACAGCCAGCTCCCAGCAGATAAACCTGGAGGTGGAGCCGCCATATGAGGTTCCTTTTAATAACCTGTGCCTGACATAGATGCCGAAAGAGTCTTACCTAACTTTCATGGTTTTCTCTTTCTGGCAAAGGGAGGTTCCTCATGCCAACTCTAGACAAGAAACAGACACAATTCTGGAGCCAGTTGTAGCTCTCAGTTGCACTGGCACATACTTGAGATTGAAGCCTTTGCAGTTAATCCAGATTTACAGCTTTACAGCTGAAGCAGCAGGATGGATCTTGGCTTCTAACCCCTTTTTATTTTTCGGATTTCTCTATATACAGCATTGCTGTAGTTAAAGAAGTAGAGCAAAGCACGTGAAAATGGAAATCTGATTTTTACAAGAGTGCTCAGTTATTTCTTTAGGATAAGTTGAAGCTCCCAGAATTGTGCTTTCACACTAATTGTCCTACGCTTTTTGAGCCTTGCCTGTGCAGCCATGCCCTAGGTTCCTTTAACCAGCACTCCAGCTGCATGCAGCATGTACTTTGTTGCTGCAGATGACAGCTCCAGACGGTTGCCTTCATTCATTCTGGTAATTGTGCTCTGCCCCTGTCCTTCTTAGCCACCCGCTGTGCTGTACACCCTGCACTGACCCAGTCAGCTGCCCGATTGCTGTCTGTCTCCATCACTCTTTACTTCCCACAGCTATACCAATGGCTTTGTCTTGGCTTTGGCAATTCAGTTTATGATTTACTAGTTCCTTGTGTCTCAAATTCTGGAAGTGTATGTGCACTTCCATTGTCTTCAGGTGTCAACAGTGAATGATCAGAGTGATCATTTAAAGCAGGGTTAGGAGGCAATTGTGAGGGTAGCTATTCCTGATGATACAGTAAGTAAAAAGGATCAAGTGAGTGAATTTGTCATTTCTAATAATTTCTTACACTTAACATTACATGAAATTAGACCTGGAAAGGAGGGACTTGCAGTAGGTGTGAAATGCTAAAATGTCATCTGTGTCCAGCTTCTACAAAACCTTACCATCACTGATTGCCACTGTAAGAATTAAAAGTCATCTCATGTAGTCCACAGCAGCAAATATTGTCAGACAACGTATAATGGAAATTTGTAAGAGCTAATATTTAATGTCTTAAAATGAGAAGCATCTAGGATAACTCTTGAAATCACTTCACTTGAGTTCAGTATATATTAACAAAAAAATATTAAGGTTAATACTAAAGTACTTTCACCAGATGACTTTAAATTAATCTTAGGATTACCTTAAAAAAAAAAAAGGAGAGAAAAGAAAAGAACCTTCGAGTACTGGGGACACAGGGCATTCTTCACATTGCTATCTATCACTCTCAAGCATGGCATTGAGAGAAAAATTAGTCAGAAATAATGCCATTTCCATCCCTAAACCTGTGATTATTTGAATACTGAATGCTTTTAAATGATTTGTTTCAGGCCTTTATAGTACAAATTCACTTTTGATAGTTAGATATTTACAAAGAGGCAGAACAAAACCCCACTGAAGTTAGTAGGTCCCGTGGGACCCGGGGTTCTCTCTCACAGAGCTGGTTATAGTGCTTTTCTTTATCGTTGAAGTGTTTTAGAATGTCGTTTCCAACTAAATATATGTTCTGTATCTGACAGGTGAGGAGTACCAAACTTCAAACCGTCAGACAAAGTGGTTTTCCTTTGTTTTGTTTAGGGAGATCTCTTTGATTATGCTTGTATTAAAAGTGCACTGCTAGGTAATGATAGAACATACATCTGCTTAAACCAAATTCAAAGAGTATCATGAAGTGACACCTGCTTAAGTTTTTAATTAAAGTGACTTAATCTCTAGCGATCTCTACATACATAGGCAGAAAGTAGCTGTGTTTAATGTGTACTTTGAACCGCCATTCATTTAGAAATCAAAGATTTGTAAATGAAACACAGTATGCTAGACGTGATGATATTGGACTGGAATCCCTTTTTGTTGGCATAGCCTATTTTTTCTGATGCTGCCAGCCCCTGGGAATACATTCTCATTAAAATTATGTATAGAAGCAAACATAAAAAGAAAGTTATCTTAAAAAATAAATAAGTGCATATATAGAACATTTTTAAATATGCAAATATATATAGTTGTTCATGTAATGGGGAATTGCTCCTGCCTTTTGTGAGCAGTGTTCTGCCATTAAACAATTGCACTGTCTGATGAGTTACTATTTTGAAAAGTGACTGTAAAGCCATCATGTATTTTTTTCATCAGTTTTCTAAATTTCAAGTCTCTGGCGGAGTAGGTCAGGTAACTGAATGCTATTTAATGGTACTCCTTGTTCTTCAGTGGGTAGGGTCCTTAACAGGCTCTGCTTAACTCAGTCATCTCTCCCTGTTGGCAGTGGCAGCGCATGGCCTTCACTTTCCCTGCTAAAAAGGCAGGGGAAATCTCCAGCTCCTTTTTGTGGAAGTCGTGGGAGGTGCCATTTCCTCTAACAGGACTCTGATCTTTTCCTTGCTGCTGACTGTGTTGGAAGGCTCTGCAGAGGAATACTGTTTGTGTGCCCTACAGAAAGGGATCTGTTTTCCGTATTTTTCCTAACAGGGTGAATTTTGCTGAGGTAATATGTCTTAAAGACTGATCTTAGTTTAGTTGATATAAGTTCATATTGTCTTTCTCTCAGCTTTCCACCTACAAAAGTCCCTTGATATTCTTGAAACAAATGTACAGACAGTCCTGTATTTTCCCTCTTTTGTCAGCTGGTGATGGTAAATGTCAGTAAGTGATAGTGAACGCTGATTTGGAATGGGACAAGGAAAAAGAAGCAGAGGCAGTTCGGTTTTTGCAGATCCATAGTTTGTTATCCCTACCTACTGGTGACACCCATGGTGATTTCCAGCATAATCCTATGTCTGACCACACTGCTGCAGTCCTCAGGATGCAATTTAACATGTGGGACCTGTAACCTCGCTGCCTGGCACAAGTCTCCTAGTCATGATTTTTCTTTGCAAAACGAACACTGTCTCCTACGTCAGGAAGGGAGACAGAAACTTCATAAGGGAAAGATGAACAAAGCCCTTAATTTGTGAGAGGAAGGAAACTGGTAGGGAGAGAGCACGAGCACTGTAACAATGCCAAAATGGGGGGGCAGATCTCGGCCGGCAGCAGGGAGGGGTTGGGGGCAAGCTGGAGGTGTAAAGCACTGTGCTGATAAATGCAGAGCGATAAATTGCGAAGAAGATGCAGGTGCTGGAAAGGGCCCTGGGGTGGCTGGGGAGTGGGGGCGTGCGGAGGAAGCCCAGCTTGCACGGCTTCGCTTGTAACCCTGCTGGCACGCTCGCCTTGTCCGTGTTACGGATATGCGGAGGTAAATTACTAACGAAGATGTGTGCGGATCCACCCAGAAGGGAGGTGAATGTTTCTTGATAACATTGTGTTCTCAAACATCAGCTCTGAAATGCTCAAGACATTTGCTTTTGATTTTCCTTTGACCACCTGCAGAGCTCACCAAACTAGTTTAGGGTGAGAGGAACAAGACTGCGCAAGGAGCTTTGGCTTCATTTAAATGTGGGTAGTTGTGCTGTTACGATGGGGAGTTAAATACTGAAATGCTAGCTGTTTGGCTTTTTTTCTTTCCTTTTTTTTTTTTTTTTTTTTCCCTTTCCTTTAGAAATTCTCTCTTTCCCTCATACTATGGTTTATTTATATTGCTACCTTGGCAATATTGACTAGCATCTATAGGAACTGCACTCAGGGAAAGGTGCTGAGATTTAAAAAAAAAAAAAAAAAGGGTTAAAACTGACACACAGGTATTTCACTATGAAGTTTACTGATGGCTGTTGCTATTGCATGTCCAAAATTCATAAAGGACAACTTTATTTGCCCTCTTTTGTGTTGTCTCAGCTTTGCTTCAAAAAGCTGCAGTCATCACTGGATGATTTAAATCAAAAAATAGAGTCAGAGGTTAAACTTTTGCCTATTGTCTTTTTTCATCCCACCATGCATTGAAGTAAGGAGCCCAAATCTGTCTGCACAGTAAGCCTCCTGCAGGTGCACAGTGGTTGTGGCTTAGGTCCACCCAAAACTTTCTCTTCTGCAGGTGGAGTGAGCCTAGTTCCCTCAGCCTCTGACCGCAGGGCTGCAAGTGTTCTGCCCACAGCTGTCCTCATGTTCAACTGCTCTCAGTTTATCAAAGGCTTTTGGGAGGAGGGATGCACAAATCTATACAAAGAAATATCATTTTGGTCTTTATGCAAAAAGATCTTTGTGTAAATCTGTTATGTGGAGGCTTTGGGAGGTTTTCATGTGTTTCTGTGATTATTTAAAAAAATAGTTGCACCACAGTCTTGTCATAGCAGTATGTCTGTGATTATAGTAGGTAGCCGAAAAAAAATCTGGGCAATGAGCTCAAACTTTTTTAGCTGTGTCTTGTGGGTATCTAACTTAGAGGAACATTTTCTAGGCCAACTCTAGGTTTTGGGGTAACAGACATTATAATAACAATAGCAACAATAATGGCCCCTAAAAAGATGGGATGGATTCAGTGGGTTTATGATTGTCCTTCAGTGAAGAATTTAGACTAGAAGCTTGTCTTGCTATGGCTGATACCTTAGTACATCCTTTCTGTCCTTACACATGAAGTAGACTCTAAGATTAGTGTGGTTGAGTATATTGGAAGTAATAGAAAACAGACACAGAAAAATTGTTGCATGTTTAAAAAAAATCATAAAATGAAAGAGGAAGTGCATCATTTATTATAACACCATGTAGACTAATGAAAAACATACTGCAGCCTGGAAATTTGTTAAGAGCTGAACTCCAAAAGTTTCCATTCCCAAAAATGCCTTGGGGCCTCCGGCTGTAAGCTTGTGGCTAAAGAGGCCCTATGGTAAACTGACATAAAAAATAACTACTCCATAAACATTCAGCTCCTGTTTCACAATAGTTGGAAATAAGTTTTAAAGAAGTGTTCCCAACTGATACTGACTATACTTTATCAAAGTAAAAGGAAGGCAGGCAGTGCGTTTATGACTAGAATGTCAAACTGGGAATGAAACACTGGGGAGATGGGTATTAGGCACAAAAATGTTATGCTCATTGTACAGAGGAGAAAATGAAAAAGATGAAGCGATTTGCCAAGAGCAAGAGCAGCAGTCAGCACTGGCAGAGCTGGTGTTAGCATTAAATAATTCCTGGCTCTTGTCCTTTGCTCGTTAACTAGAGCAGGGCGGACAGCACACCTACGACACGCTGCTACGAGCAGGTCGCCAGCCTGTGCTCGAGCACGTTCTTCAGGCTGTGTGCGAGCACACCCCTGTGCCCTCAGAGGAATGGTGTTGGTCCCTTAGAGAAGGCTGAATTTGGTGTCTCTTTTCTTTTAATCTTTTTGTCTTTCCTAAAGGTATGTTTCTCCTGCAGAGTTAGCCCAAGCTGATTCACTAGGTGTTAGCTTTGCCTTTCTCCCCACTGACCAGCCTTTGTCAGTGCATGAAAATCTCCAGCACTGACCGTGGGGTTTCAGGCAGTTCTAGCTGACATGATGGCCTGCTGGTAGAGGTGGTGAGGACAGCATTACAGCCCTGATTCCTTCCTCGCAGGGGTCGGCAGGCAGTTTGCAGAGATGATGTCAATTAAATCCTCCAAGTGGTTATGTTCCTCCAGTCTGTTTCTGCAGTTCCTGTGGATCACAGAGGTTCTCCTGCCTGGCAAGGAGTCCTCAAGTGCCTTAGGATCACGGCATACATCCATGAAGTCCAAATTTCACAAGGCTATAAAGATGTTGTAAGCTGGAGGCGCCTTCATCTGAGCCTGTGTAAATTGCCAGTTTGTGAGCTTTGGGGAGGAGGTTGATCTGGGAGTCAATACAGACTGCCTTCGCTAACTCTTCCATGAGCACTTAGTAAGTTTTCTAGTACATTTTCACAGAAATAAATACCAGGTCTAGAAATCCCAATGTTGGTAAGTATTTTCACTGTTGTACATTAATAAAGTAAACATATGGCAATAGCAGTCTAACAGTCACACTGTATTGCTATACCTGTACTTACGTGATGTGCAGCACAGAAGAATGTCAGTCGAAGACTGAACCACTGGAAGAAAAAAAGAAGAAAGAAAAGGTAAACCAATTGCTCATAGTTGTTTGAAAGAAATGAAAAGCAAATTTCATAAATTCTGTTAAATACATTTCATGTGTTATATTTCACTGTACCATGCTTTTTATAGCATTTACAACACACGATATTTTCATGCAGTGATTAGAAAATCCAGAAAGTAATTGTTTACAATGTTTGGTATTGAATTGCTTCATGATTGATTACTGACTCAATGACTGTAGCTGAAAGGTTGATAGAGTTACTGTATCATAGTGGTGTTGGTGTTGATGGCTTTATTTACATTTTGAGGTGAATTGAGGTTCTTGAATAAAAGCTGTGGATTGATCTTAAAATAGAAACTCACAGCTTTCTTCTCCTCATTGGAAATGTCACGTGTACTGGGTTAAAACTGAAATGGAACAATCCCAATATGAAATATTTGGCATGTAGTGAGATACTATGACAAATGTCAGTTTGATTTGTTATTGTAAAACACAGTGGTTTTGGCATACTGTGTTACGCTAATTCACTTTGGTTACTGAGGATATATCTGCTCCTTTGCACACTGTGGGAGAAAATATGGAAAAGATTAATATCTTTTAAAGTATATCTTTTATACTTATATTTTTATAAAATATCTTTTAAAGTAAATTATAACAACAAAGGTGTAGTATGTGTGACCACTAAGAATTTGTAACCGGTATTTCAGATCTAAGTTATCTAAAGGAGAGGAATGATGTAAAGCACTAATTTCCATATTTCTTGCAGTTTAAATTAAAGTTTTAAGTCTTTTAGCTTGGATAAGTGATTGAACAATAATACTTGGAGAGCAAGATAACTTTAAGAACAGATTGTCGCTATAGTAAAAAAGGTGTATTTTGCCCTAAAAAGAAAGATTAACTTTGAGGTTACTCAATTATGACTGAGTTTTGAGGGAAATAGAGTACTTCATTTGTGAAAAAATGGTTTAAGATAGCAGCCTCTGCCAGTTTATTCTTTTTATATTGAAGTTTTACTGAAAGATCAGTAAGTGTCTGTGAAAGATCTCATCTCCCACTGGCCTGCATTTCCCACTAGTGCTGCTGGTCTCTGTGATGGGAGCCACCAGCGGCCCGGCCCAGCCCGGCCTCTGTCCTGTTCCTCACGTCTCGTGGCAAGCATTGGAGGGACCAAGAAAAGTACGTGGTGCAATCGATATTTGGTTGCAATTTTAGTTTCACAATCTGGTGAAGAATAGTAAATAGAAGCACTAATTGCTATTATTACACGGCCTTGAACTTGAGAGAGCGATTTCCGTGTGTGTGCCGTGGCCTGTGTGTGTGCCGTGTCACGCAGCTGGAGATCACCTCCCTGGCTCAAGCAGCCCTAAGACCTGCTGGCGTGCCTGGCTGCTTGGTCTGCAGCTCTGGCTGGCCTCCCATCCCACCACAGAAACAAATGTCTGCTAATTCATGTGAAGAAACAACAGATTTGCTGTTTATAAATTCATACAGATTGAAGCTGTGTTGCAGGTGCTGTTAAGACAGCTGCCCCGAGCTTTACAGCACAAAACACGTGTGGGAAGCTTTTTCCCTGTTCGTTAGCAAGTTCGTCAGGAGGATGTGAGCAGTCCCGGCCGATAGGCCTCACTGCTGGAGCGTGGCACAGCTGCCTCATGCTCTGGCACTCCTCAGTGTCCCTCAGCGACCTCCAGCCCGCCTCCTGACTAACACAGCCCCTCAGTGCCTTTGCTGCGGCCTCACATCCAGGTATTTATGGACGTGATGGAATTAGACACGTGAATTGTCATTGAATTCAGCCGGCTAAGCTGCACAAACAAACTTATTTATATCCATGGCTTGCTGCAGTGCTGAGATCGGCATTCAGAGGACCACTGTCCTGTGCTCACACGGGTTCGTAGGGTGGGTTGGAGAAAGATTTGTCCATACCAGTCACCAAGAAGCTTTGCTTCTGCTGACCTCATTGGATTCATGAGGGTAACGTGGGTTTCGTTGCCTCCCTCCATGGTGACTCAGTAGCTTTTCCTAGATTGATCTGTTTTTCTTGCATTCTGAGCCCTGTTGCTGAAGTACATTTTCTTTTAAGTAGTAAACTAAGTTTTAGGAATGATTAAATCACAACGTGAATCATAACTGAAATGCTGAGCTCTGCATACTGCTCTTCACATCTATAAGCCAGCAGGGATGAATAACAAGTTTTGTAGCGACAGACTTAGAGCGGGTCTGCAGTTCTGCTGAGAGGTGAACCCACTGCTTTATGTGTCTTTTGATGTAAGCAGCTCCAAGGGAATAAACAGCTGGTTAGTCAGTTTGCAGAGAGCTTGCAGCGTGTCTGAATGCACAGAAGCATTTCTAGATAGCTTAAAGAATGTAATGCCTTTTCAAGTGTCATATGTCATGCAGCATATAATTTTATTCATGAGGCCTGAGTTGTGTATTCCAAGAAAAATCGTAGATCGTATTAATCCTATTTAATTCTGAGTCACAACATAAAATTTTGCAGTGCTGTAATTAACAGTAATGAAAGATAAGGAGCAGCAGCTGTATAGCTAATGAAGGAGTTAATTTCAACGTGTATTTTAGCCCATTAAGTACTATAAAGCAAAAAGCCTTGTGTTGCCAGCATGAAGCAAAGGAAGGCAGTTAACCACCGCTCCCCTTGCCAGACCAGCAGAGCTGGGGATGCCGTACAGTTTAGGCTTCACTAAAATTGATTCATTAGCTAAGGCAGTAGCATGCACTACAAATGTGGAAGAATATATAAATCATTGTTACGGTTTGTCTTATCCCAAGGAAAAAATTCTTTCTTATTCTGCCTATGTGAATATCATTTTTTTCTATGAAAATGTTTCCCTCCTTTCAGGTTGGAGTATATTTTATAAACTGATTTAACAGTTTAGTTCAGGTTTTTGCTCTGTCTGTCAAGACTCTCCAGAGGCTGAAATCTGCAGGCCATCCAATACATCATTGTTCACATTGTACTTCTTTTTAACAAGTCTGAAACGTTTTCCTTGTGTGGTTTCGCAACCCCCTTTTTTTTTTTTTTTTTTCCCCGAACAGCATGAGTCCTATCACTAGATCAAATTTAGAATTCACTGCTTCCAACAATTGTCTAATGGATCCACATGTTTACACAGCATGACATTGGCATCCAGCTAGTGCTGTCAAAGTCTCCAGGCTGTACTACTGTCTCATGCTTCCTCCCTTCTCTTAAAAAATAATAATAAAATAGCTACAGTTACAGTTAATCTGGTATTCTGGGAAGCAGTGAACGGTGCTTTTACTTCAGCCACCAGTATTGCTCCCAAAATTTAGAAAACAACCCTTTTTTTGATCTGCTATATATGAAAATGTCAACTCTCAGGTATTTTATCAGCACTTATTGTATCAATCTCAAAATGCTATTGAATGGGAGACCGGAAAATAACTTTTCCAGACTTGTTCTTTTTTTTCTGTCCTGAGGTTCCCAGGCTGAATGACAGCTTTTATCTGTGTATGCCACTGCTACCAGCACAGGCGCTTGTGGCTTTCCGAAGCTCCCAGCTACTTCTCCCTGCCACTGTGCCGTTGTGTCAATACGCGTTTCTCTAGCCTGATGGTGAACAAATTACCGAACTGATGTGTCTGCAAATTAACCCACCAGCAGGCAGCCTCAGTCACTGGGCGTTTGTGTGGCATGAGAGGACCTTTTGTAATTAACTCGCCTGTGTGTTTTGCACAGTGCTTAATTCCTGTTCTGTGTGATCGGATGTAAATAAATCAGTAGCAATTACTTGGCAGCAACTTTCTGCAATCAGTTGCTCTGAAGAAACTTAGCCCATGGTAGCATTAAGCAAAGGAAGGGGGGTTTGGCTAGGACACCAGAACCTTTCTTTTTTTAATGCTCTCATGGGATCTTTCACTTCCACACAAGCAACTGCTTGAACTGGCCGAGTGGTCTTGATTTAACACTGCTGTACGAATACTGCTTGTCCCAGCTGCAGGGTATCATAACCTCTATTTCCTTAGCTTAGATTTGAAATCTGGAGCCATATGATTCAGATGAACCATGACTGCCCTCTCTTTAACTTGATGTATTTGTTTTGAAAATACCATTGTTCGGTCCAGGTTTTAGCTCCTAAGCAAATTAAGCTGATTTGCACTGGTAAATGGGGAATACTTAACAGCTTGATTAAAAAAAAAAAAAAGGCAAGAAAAGCTGAAGCAATTTTTAACTCATCAGTGCCAATGAAAATACATCATTAGCATAAACTTTTTAAAAAAAGTTTTTAAGATTAAAAATGATAGGTTGTCCCAAAGGTAGCTATAGCTCTGATGCAAAAAGTACTTCTTCCAAGAGCAATTACATGCTATGCAGCAACCTCACAAAAATGTTGCTGCAGACAGGTTTCAGAATGAAGGCTGATGAGCAGAACTGGGTTAGCTTTGCATTCAAAATTTGATTTTATGTGGGCTTGTGTTCTTGTGAAGCTTAGATACAAGCTCTTGGATTTGAAGTAAAGCCAACTGGATTTGTAAAGATGCCTATCGTATTCCCTGGCCCTGTTCAAATCACCAGAAAATATTAAGGCTGACAAGCCTAACTTGATCTGCGTCTCAATATTTTTATGCTAGATTACAGTATACATAGAAAAAAGAAAAGTCTCTACCACAGCTGCAGCCTGCTTAAAAAAGAAAAATTAAAAAACAAAACAAAACAGGCCTTTTATTAAAAATAAACATATAGCAGAGAAAATGGAAAATCACCTAATTGCCCATGAGGGTTTACATATGTACCACGTGACCAAAGGTCAAGCTAAATTGCCATGATTTTCTACTAGGGTTTTGTAATCACTTGTTATATAAATGAAGATTTCTTCACAGGCTTTAATTGGTACTATTTTATAATTAAGCTTATAAACTTCATAATCTAATTAGATTCTTTTTTTCACTGCTGGTTTGTAGTGGCGTTTTGTGAATTTCCTTATTTATTTATTCATAAATGCTCAGAGAGCCTAAACAGCAAGTTGAGGGCTGGGATGCTTTCCCAAATATAGTTCAGAGCTGTCGGTCAATCACTGAGCTGCTCCTGCTGTCCGAAATAGAAGTGGCCCCAGCAGCACCTGCCAGGACAGCATGTACAGGGGGCTAAGTTTGGCAGGTCGGGATTTCTGTTCGATAGCGTGCAGGCAGGTTGCTCGTAGGGTGTCTGCAGAGTTGCTTCTAACTGTTACATGTATTTTACAGGATGGAAGAGTACTGAGGGAATTGCATTCAGATGCTGAAGACGACCTTATAATTAAGATGCAATTTTACTCGCTTGATTTAGACAATTCTGCTTGCTGCCCACCTGCTTGGACTGAGTGAGGTTCTTCCCTTCTTTTTCCCCTCCCTCCTGGGGTAATGCACTGTACAGGTTCTGAGTTTGGTGGAAGACGGTGGAACTATTCCAGATTTTAAAGCTGTTTTTGGTGTCTGATGGTAGTGCTACGGAGCAGGGACATTTGATGTTTGCAGAGTGCATAGCAGCAGTAACATGGCCAGCTGGAGCAGCTTCCTGCACTTTACCGTCAATTCCCTTCTGACTAAGGTTATTCCAAATTACTTATACACCAGAAGACATAGCCCATCCCATTTTATATTTTATGGAATGTCCCAACCTCGTAGGCTGCTCTGATTTCATTTATATTCACAGACGCACCCACAAAGCTTCCACTTAGCACGTCCCTGTAAGTCAGACCTGCACGGGCAGCCAGGAGCGTGCTTGCTCCAGCCCCTAGCGCTGCAGCAGCCTGTGCTGGTGGGCGGAATGGCACAGCATCCTTGCTGGCCAAGCAGCTCCCCAAAAAGGAGCACATGTGCCTCCTGGCTTGCTCTCTGACATGAACGCCTGCATTTTCTTGCCAAGCAGCTGGCCCATGGGAACGTGACCACCTCCTGACAAGCTGCAGCTGGGATGTCCACACTGCCTCCCCTCCCTGTGCATGCCAGGTGGTGCAATTAGTGCTCAGCTAACCTGGTGTTGGGTCACACAGCAACAAGAGAGAGCTGTCTTTGTGCCTCTTACTGGTAGTTAGAATTGCTAGAGGTAAAGACGGCAGGAGGGAGGCAGAAGAAAGGGTGGCGAGCACTGTAATGCTCCTGAATGGGGAAGCTGGAGGTGGGCTGAATGTTGTTGTTACAATAGAAGAGAAGAATGGGATTTCGCAATGAGAAGGAAGTGGAGTGCCATGGCATTGCTACATCAGTTTCCAGTGGCCCACCCATTTGTTTTGACATAAATACCTATGCTAAAGCTATGTAGGATAGACACATACCTTCAGACCTGTGGTATTTAGGTTTCATTATTACTCTTTGACGGTTGAGCTTGATGTTTTAGTATTTTGTTTGGAGACTTAAACATTTAGGTTTTTTAATTCTGCCCTTCTAGCCATTTCCCTGATTTACCTTGCAGAGTAAATATGTTTTCATTCAGTTTTCCAGACTTCTTTCCTTTCTTTGCTTTTGGCTTAATTTTGAGATATGACATTCAAACCACAGTTAGAGGTGAGTGCCTCTTTGAGAGAAATAGGAAAACAGCAAGGGAGTTCAGAGGCAGCAGCTTATTTTTCAGTATGCTGCAAGTCCGCTGACACAGGTCCTGCCAAAGGCACCAACTTTAACAGCAGCAGCACTTAGGAGAGTGTGCTCAGGGTTTCTGGCAATGCTCACAAGCCACTTAGAAAAAACACGCGTATCACTTGTGGCAAGAGCTCCATGGCTTGGAAAGCACTGCTGCAGACCAGTTTATAAGGATTTTTTTGTCTTTGTACCTCTCAGAGTTATCCATTTTCATTCCATCTACCATGAGCCCAGTTTCCTCAGTGTTGATATCTAGGATCTTAACATCAAATCTGTAATTAATACAGCTACATTTAGAAACTACGACATTTGCAGTGTTAAAAGCAGCAGCTCATTGTGTTACACAGTGCGGCATTTAGCACGTTTTAAATATTCTCCACTTGTGCATGTACAGATTTTTATAGTTGAATTAAGAATTTATAATATGCTGGGTCTCATATTCCAGGTCTGTTTGTTTCTAAAGCTGTGCACAGAACTCAGCCTAGGCCATAAACTTCTGTAGATGAAATGAAGGCTGATTAGAATTTTAATACTAAGGAAGGAAATGGTCTTGGGTAGTGCATTACAGAGCAGAAGAGGCCTTCTGTTAATACACAAGAGTATTACTGTTTTCTTGAACTTTGCCTTCCTATCCAATTACTGCTTGTGCCTAGAAATCATAACTCTGGTGCCTCCCATTTGATAATGTTGAATGCAATCCTCATGCTAGTTTACCTCATTTCCAGTAGTAAATATCATCTTGATTATACAACTGTTAGATAATACACTCCTAAAATTGAATAATAAGCAGTACTACATGGTTTTGTTGATAAACAAAGCAAAGTCATGATGGTATATCTAGCTGGCCCAGTTTTGTCTTTTTAAATTAAATGAAATCAAGAGGCTTTTCTTGTGAAATGCTTTTCTTGTGACTAACTTATTGCATATTCCACTCTTTGTGACACAAACAAAGCTTTCAGTGTTGCAAATGATTTTTCAGAGTCAAACAAAGTACCAGGAATCCATGTTGTGGGGTTTCGTCGCACGCACCGCAGAGACAGCGCCGTGCTAGCAGCCTCTAACGAGCTCACCCAAGGAGCAGGTGCAGGCAGCGCTGTGAGCAGCATGAGCCAGCAGAGCAGGGACGAGCCAGCATCCGTGCCCTGCTCCCTGGACTGGGCTGGATGCTTTGTGCTTCTCTGAATCTGTGGTACTCAGCCCTCGCTGCACATGCTTGTTGCACATTTATGGCAGGATGCTCTTACCAGAGTGCAGAATCCCATTCTGGTATTATCACATGAAAATCGATTCTGATCCCTCAGCGTTTGGAGTGTATTATTAGCGTGGTACAACTAATCATTTTCATACAAGGGGAATGAAAATCATGCCCTTGTTTAGATGCTGCATGTGTATTTATAGGACCATAATGCCCAAATACGGTGGTGAAACTTGGCTGCTTCTCCTGCTGGTTTCTGTGGTTTTGTTTCATTGTCCAGAAAAAGTGACAACATTCTCAGCTCTGTGGCATCCGTCAACATGATTCATGTCATGTCCACTTTTGGCAGAAAAAGAGAGATGTATATTGTTTGCTTATTCCTTTAAATTTTATAGTTTTTTTTTTATCTTTCTTTAAGGATTTTTGTTTGCAGTTCTCACACCATTAAAACATCACAGTAGGGACAGTCTGAAACATATTTATCCCACTCAAAAGACTCAGCGGTTTATGTATAGTCTGTTATGCAAGTAGCTTTACTTTAGATTTTTTCCCTTTTTTCTTTGATCACTTGTGTAACATTTTTTGAAATGCGTGTCTGATGTTGATTCCTTTTTGTGTTCTATTAGATGCATTTGATTTTGCATCTGAAAGGATTGAATATTAAATGTCCTTTCCATATGTGTGTATTAACAGTGTTTTAGTTTTCTTCTTTCAGACAGAGCAGGGAAATTCCTAGGATTTAGGTTCCTAGATTCCTAGGATCTTTTTGAGGAAGTCTTGAAAAGCTATATTAGCAAAGCCAAAAAAGACCGCCCAGATGTATTTTTATATTTTTATATGATTTTTATAGTGTAAATTAGAGCAGAAGGAACAAGCTATATCAGAGATAATTTTGGAAATGAAAAAAATAAAATTATTGCACTATTTCATTCACTGTAAGAATGGTACAGATAAACTCTTGACACTCCTAGCGCTTTTTTTCCCCTGTATTAACCTACCAGTGTTTCAGTAACCAGGAATATATGAGTTTATGGAGACTTGGTATAATTAATCTCTTGCTAAGAAGGAGAATTGTAGTCAAAGATTTTTTTTTCCCTCTTTTACAGTAGACAAATGCTAATGTTTCCTTTCCTTTCTGAACTTCCAGACTGGAACAGTGTTTGATAAGCTGACTCCCAGGGTGAAAGTCCCCTTCAGAGATGCTCGCTGTACAGCATGCCTGTTCTTTGGTTTCGTTTGCTCCAGTTTATAGGCACAGCACAGCAAGGTTAGTTTTGGTATCTGCATTAAGCATACCATTTCAGTAACGTTCGTGTTAAACAGAGGGCTATGTAGTGATTCAGCGCTGAGCATGCAGATGATTCTACAGCTCTAGAAAGGCTCATTTCTTTCTAGTCCCATATGTTATCTTTAATCAGGAAGTAAGGAGGAAAGCATTTGAACTGAGAAGCGTTTGGAAATAGCATGAGCAAATATAGAAGCTCAGACCTTAGTAGACAGTTTTACAGACTGCAAGGGAGGATCTGATTGTGGTTTTGCCTGCAAATGTTTTTAATCTGTTGACTTTGTTTTTAATTACTCACGACTGTGAGTGATTTTATGTCAGTCATGTGAGTTGTATAAGCATTTGAAACTGAGCTATCATGACAGGCTTTCCCTACATGTATTTTTATTTCTTCTCTTCTCAATTCGCTCCTCCCAAAAGCTGAGAAGAAAGGAGCCCTGCTCTTGAGTTCCTGGTGAGATATTTCTTCCTACAGTAGACAAAACCAGAAGGCCTATCCCAGTGATTCTACTGGCATCTCTTATCAAAAGCTTCTCAAATGATCCAGGCATCATACAAAATGCTAGCGTGAATCCAGCTTATCACAAGATACTCAGCAGTAGTGCTGTTAGCAAAAGACACTGAGAAGCCCTATGTCACTTCACATACCAGTGTTCCCAGTGCTGACCCTGGAGAATTTCCCTCCCTCAGTGCTACCTGCCCTGATGGGCATGGAGCAACCACCTGCAGAACTGACCGGGTGCCTGTGGGTAGACCCGAGAGCCCGCATGAGCACTGAACAAATATTTGTAGCTTTGTCAAAGCTGTCTCCGTCTAGGAGATTGCAGAACAACTCGTTGGAGTTCAGCTTACACCTTCACCCATGATTTCTTCCTGAAGGATGATGCTGTGTCCAACACTTGTTCTGGCAAAGCTGCCTGAGCTTTACTGTAATAGTTCTAATTAGATGTTTCTACAAGATCACTGCTTGAGAGGCACCACAAGACAAACATTCTGTGAACAATTATCCAAATAAGTTGTTAATTAATGTGGAACAACTACAGCTTTTGAAAATGTATTGTCTGTACAGATACCATAAATCCACTTTCCTCCCCACTTGCTTGTGGAGCCCTTTGTATTCTGGGTTCTCTGTTAACAAAGGTGCTGATGTGCTGCTGTGGTCTGTTCTCGTGCTGCTGGCTGTTGTGGACAGGCGAGCATGGATGATGGAGACACAACTCCAAAGACCCTGCTAACCAAGCCAGTGAGGTATTTCATAGTCTTTATTTATTTATTTATTTAATTATTTCTGATTATCAGTCTGGACAAGGAGCTACAGAAATGCTACAAAACTTATCATCTTTGTAGTGGATTTTGAGGCTTCCTATGTGGAACACTTGTTGAACATAGATTTTTGCACTTTGGCCAAAATAAGAGTGTTTTTGTGTCTTTACTTCCAAATGTGTTGAAAGCATGTGTTGCTATAATACTATTTATTGTACAGCACTTAAATAACTTTATGTAGTGAACATATGCTAAGGCAGAATTCATAAATGGCATCTCCCTCAATTTAACTTCTAAAGTATTTCTTAAATCTGAGAACCTACATCTTGGGTCCTGTTATATGTAACCACGCAGCTTCGTAAGGAAGACAGACTGGAAAAGTTTTTGGACAGGATTGTGAAAATGATTAATATTTGACCCTGTTGTGCTACAAGAAACATTACGCCAAATTCAAATGTCATCCAAATACAAACCTTAGTCTGAAAAGCTAAAAAGGAAACTGTGAAAATATTGAGGCTTTCATTATGCGTGAAGGATTTCAGAAGCCTTCAGAGGTCTGTGTGCACTTCAAAATGGGTTATGTTTCTGACACCTCTCCTTGCAGGATTTAAAGCAGTTCTTCTATTTACAAGATAAACAAGTGTGATTAAGCGCTTTGTTGGCAGTAGATCTATTCTTCTTTGAATACATAAAAATGCTGTAAAAAAAAACATGACAATTACTTTTAAGAGGAATTGGTGAACTGTATTAGCTATTTTTCTGCTTTCATTTCTAAATTTATAAGCTAAGTAGTTAAGGAGGTATTGTAGGTTAATGATTTATTTGCAATTAACAACTCTTCTTCAGTCTTGTAAGCATACTTCCAGCGTTGCAGTGGAGATCAGTCTGGAGATTACATTTGCTGCCTTTACTTAGTTTTTCAGCCTGTTATGAATTTTGCACAGATTTCAACGAGTATTGCTACTGCCAAATGTTTATTCCTTTCACCTAAACAGTACAGTGCCCTATTGCTGTACGGATAGATGTTCTCTGCTTCAGCATTTAACTTGCAGGGACCTGAGAGGTCACCAAGAAGCTCCAAGCAGCAGGAGAATGCGAGGAATGGTCATCAGGTGAAATGGGGTGTTCCAGCTCAATTCCAGGAAAGCTCTTTTCACTGTAATTAAGGTCTGGGACGCATTGCCCGGGGCAGTTGAGGACTCCCTGTCCCTGGGGGCATCCAGCACCCAGCCAGGCAAAGCCTCACATCGCATCACCCAGCGCCAGGGATGTGATTCCTCCAAACATTGTGACAATTACTGTAGAAATCCTCCTGAAATAATAGCTCGTTCCTAATAATGCCCAGTTCAAGGGAAAAGCAGTACCTAAAGCTGGCTCTGGTTATTTAAGCACTAGTCCTGGTAGATGAGGGGTGTTTTGTTCTTCTAGTGGATGTGTTCTTTCCTATTAAAGCAGTTCTGTTCCTAAAACCTTTCCTTTCCAGCATCCTGTCAGGCATCCTTACAGCAGTAATGTGCTGAGAAGGGTCTAACCCTAGGCCAGGTACAAATCTTTAAGATCTGGTGAGCTCAACCTGTATTTTGTTCTGAGCTGCCTGAGGGGGGAAAAGTCCTTTCGAATGAATTTGTTCTCTTTCTAAATAGGTAACTAGCCAAATGCATCTCAAATATTTGTTCTACCATTCAAATATTGGTTTAGGTTTAGAAAACAAATTAACCTAATGTTCGAAGAATTAGACATTTTGTACCTGGACGCTTTTCTGTGTCATTGGTTCTATAGTGATGACCCTAAAGACTTAGGTCAAAATAAAAGAGCCCTCTGATGAAAATCAGAAAAATATTTTTGCAACTTGGATGATTCTCTTTGCTGGGTGCATGCGTGTTAAAATAGCACAGATGTAGGTTTAAATTTTCGTAGTTTCACTGGGGGAAGCTATTCAAATGACAATGCTCTTTAATGCTGCTAATGTGGATGTTTTTTCTGAAGGAACTGAAAAATATAAAGAACAGTTTGAGTGTTTTGTTAGTCTGTCAGTACTAGGTGAAATCAGTTTTATTTGTCTATATGTATTATTTCAATGAGAAAGGAAAGTTGTAAAATGGAGCAATTTTAGAGCAAAGGTAAATGAAATTTCTTACAAGCTAGCTTGTTTACTGATTTTTTCAAGGTTCTGCATAAAATAAGAGAACTATGTAAGTTCTTACTCATTTTCTTTTACCCTTTTGCTTATGAGTAAGGCACATCAGTGTGCAAAATTTATTACTTCCACTGTAGATATACCAGTTCCTGGCTTACTTTTATATTAGCTATATATTTTTGACAAAAAAATAACTTGGTAACTGAACATTCATTTCATTTTGTGATTAAATGGGTTGGTTCACAAACCAGAGCAGTCTGCTATTGTGGCTGCAGCTAAAAAACAGCCCTGGGTGGAAATTCTCCCCTTGTTCAGAGGGGCGCTCGGTCTGGATTGTCTGTGGTCTCAGTGGCTGTGCCTCGAGAGCCTGGTGGTGTCTAAACTGGGTCAGTGACCATCCTGCTGCCTAATCCTGAAGTAGAAGAAGGAAACTCCTTTTCCTTAGTATATGATAACAGATTTTTGCACACTTCCTATCACGAAGAGTTGTGAGTAGATGTTTTTGCAGTAACATTGCAAATTCTCTGTTGATTCTTGTGATTCCCCTGCTGCACACTGCTGGTCGCACAGCGTAGCCCAACGTGTGTCTGTTGTGAGGTTCCAGAGTTCAGTGAGTATTGTGTTGTTCTGTTTACCTAAATATGAGCCTTTTTGAAAGGTGGCTGGAGTTTAACTTTGAACAGGGTACTGCCACTTGCTTTGAGTAATTGCTGACCTCAGCCATGATGCAGACAGGAGAGGAAATGCAAAGGGAGGGACAGAGGATGGCAACATCTATTGTTCTCCATCTTTGACTTCCTTACCCCATCTTGTACATTTGCATTTCTATAGCATGTGAAGTTACTAATCTTTATTCGATTAGATACCCTTAATAAAGGGCATAGGTTGTTACTAGATGGTGGCATTCTTTTATTTTATTAGTGTAATAATAAAACCAAAATTTTACTTTGGAAGTGTTTAGACTACTGGAGCGGTTTAACAATTGACTGGTGGTATTACCCATCCCTGAATGAGCAAGTAGAAAATTAATTTTTGAAACTAAACCAAAAAATTGCTTCTGATGTGTCTGTTGACTGCAGATTGGTAGGCAGAAATTGAAGGGGACTTTCTCACGCATCCTAAAATGCAGGAAGCTAAACCATGTCCGCTCACTGCAGCTGTAAATCCAAGTGGCTAGAAGACCTGACAACTCCACTCGGAGCCTATGTGCTTCCTGAGATGTTTGTTTCCTGGATTTGCTTTGGAGTTTTCGATGGGCAGGAAGTCAGTGTGTATGCTGAACAGTTAAACACTGCGACTCAAGGAGTAATGGCTATAGCAGCCAGAGCACACCATCTAAAGGGAGGAAATAAGGGAACAAAAACCTCACCTAGGAGGACTGAGAACAGAGAGGGACTCATCTTTCATGCTGATACTTTCAAAATTGTGAAAAGGGGAGTTCTACGCACCATGAAAATCTATAGCTTGCTATATTGCTATAGATCGCTGTGTTGGTTATCTGTTGATGTTTTTTGAATGAACTTGCTTGCGTCTGCCAGAAAAATAGCTTTTTCAAAATGGTGTTATAGTGAAGGCATTTTATTTGATCCTTGTTGTTACAGTACTGTTACAAATGCTCGCCAATTGCTAATGCAATAGCAAATGTAAAAAGAAGAGTTTAGCTGGATTTATGATAGACTGATTCTAGCCTGACACATTTTGAATAATAAAAATGTGAAGCATACAATATTGCCAGTCTTGGGTCAAATAAAAAGTCATGTTCCAAATCATATGTTTAAAAATACCATGACATTTTCATTTGCTTTCTGGTTTGCTTAACTTTAAGTAGTAGTAACTGCCTTCCAGGCAGCTGCTCATGTAGCTTAGGTTCTCTACTCAATCTACAGCATTGGTGTCTGAGCAGTGAGGGTGCAGAGCTGCAAGTGCTCCATGCAGAGGTGTTGTTGGTTACCCACTTCTACTCTTGTTCATCTGTCTAGGTATGGAAAAGAGCAAGTATTCCAGTCATTATGCATGTGCTCAAGGGTTTTTTCTCCTCCTCTTTTCTCATGTGTTAACTTTTGCTTGAATATTTTACACGTATTTTTCTTCTAAGGAATGGTGTCTTAAGCCAGAGGGTGCAAAAAAATGTGATCTCATTGAGCTGTACAGCCGCTTGTCTCCGCCTTTGCATCACCTCCTCGTTTTGCTGGCACAAACATTCACAGTGAATGGAATCGGGGAACAGATTCGGTTTTGAAGTAACCTTTGCGGGGGGGATAGAGAGGTAATTTTAACCCAGATGAGTTTACAAGACGGTACAAACACTTGTGCCAACCACAGGAAGAGGCGGGAGAATACAGACTGTGTGTCTTTTGGCAGCAGTACTAACTTATGGTGGTTTAAGTTGTTCCTGAATCTGCCACCTGAAATTCTTTTATTCACAAATAAAGCTTTGTTTAGAGCCTGAACAGAAGCGTTCCGTTGTGTAATCTTTCACTGTAAGCAAAATATATTACATCTAATTTATAAGCGTATTGTTTGTACTGCTGCAGTCACTGTGTGACTATGTTTCCTGCAGTAAGTTAATCATTTCTATTATAACATAATGTGGATATTTTAGTGTAAGGCGGGAAAGGAAGAAATCAGAGCTCTGTGTAATGACATTAAGCTTTTAGGCACATAGACAGCTTAAACGGACTCACAGCTGCTTAACATATGCCCTCTGCCTGAACTCGTTTTATCACTTGGTATCTGACTTCTCTCAACATATAAAAAGTTGATGTGATTGATTGTTGGTTATACAATATTTGTCAGGGTGAACTGAATCATTATGTATATAGATTCAAGAATATAGAAAAATAAAGCTAAGAAAATTTTTCTTGACATTTTTTCCTTTCAATAAGCTTACTTCAAGTACTTCTTGTTTGCAGGAGTTGGTGGCTGCTGGTTTTGCTAAGCAGCAATTGCTGAGTGATTTAGAGAACATCTCTGCTCCTTTGTTTGGATTTCATTTGCACAACCATTTAGAGTTATAAAACTGTCAGCTTAGGAATAGTCTATATGTTTTGCCAGGGCCTCATGTAAGCAGAGTTTATATTTTCCTCTCCATTTTGTGTGCCATTTGAATTCTCCAGTATGGATTGCCATTCATCTTTGCACTGGTCATTAGAATATAACCATTCCTGCAAGTCCCATGGCCTTCTTTAGAGAGGAGGAATCTTCAAAGTAATTATGAAATCGCACCTCAGATTAGTCATAAAATAAAAGAATGTAGATCTGTTAACCACAGTATCTCACCCTTGGCCAAGCCTAGCAGTGATGGAAGGCTCTGCTGTTGCTTAAAAACACATGGAATTTAGGACTGGCTGTGACTAGAATTGAATCACCATCTAAACATTAGATAGCATGGACCAGAACTGTTAATTATATTAATTACAGAACTCTCAGATTCCCTAAAATAACAACAGTGTGTTGAAATATTGCCTACTGCTTGGAGTTCTGCTTGCTATGTTCCTCTCCGGCAGAATTTTGCAGGTGACCAGGCTTGGTTTGGGGTTGCATGGAGGTTGCAGTGCCTGGATGCTGTCATTTGGCACGAGGTGTAGATAACTCTAATATATGTCAGGCTTTGTGTACTTATCTTAGGTTTTCTCTTCCTATTGTTCATAATGCACCATGGATGTTAGCTATTAAGTACTTGATGAAATTATAGAAATGCTGATGTCACTGAACTGGAAGCAGAGCAGTATCGCATGTGGAGACCAAACAGCATCCTGGCTAGCACTGTGAGGTCCTGCAGTTATTTTGTTGTTGTTGGTCTCTCTCAACAGCATTTCCACCTTGCAGAGGACCCAACCTGTACGTTTTGCTAAGCACAGCTGGTCTTTGGTGGTTGTCGCAGTGTTTGCTGAGCTGTGGGCGCCCTGTCAGGGAGGCGGGTGCAGGAAGCGTTGGGCTGTGCTGATTGCATCTAAGTGGGGCAGGCACATAAACACACAAAAGAGCTGACTTGCAAAAATAATAAATAGTTTGGGAACGTTTGATTTTTACATATAAAAATGAATATGTACTGTATGAAGGGAGAAAATATAATTCTGTAATATGTTTTTTTTGGGCTGAAGATATGCCTGAAAATTAAGAAATTTTTAAGGTGAGAAGTTCCGCTGTTGGTGTAAATTTGTTACTTCGGGCAGGTTGCAGTGTTTGGCTTAAAATTGCCAACATGAACCAGGCTTCCTGTCATGAAAGTTGTCAAGAGCATTTGATGAATTAAATTTTTATCTTTTATTTCCAGTTGTATCCCAAGACTAATCATAGTAAGATCTGGGTGAATAGGTACAAAAAAAACACCACCTTGTAAACATTTTCAAAGCCAGGAAAAGTATGAATCATGCTGCTGTTTATAACTTGAAAGATGGAAATTATCATGAATTTGCACCTCTTGCTGTTGCCAGGTGCCTGGTTGCTCAAGTATAGTGGAAGGGAGGTCAGTGCTTCCGAGCTGATTTGGAATTGTGTGAGTCAATTAACAGCAGCTCTTAACAGTCAATGACATTTTATGGAAACCTTAAATAAAAGCAGAGTTCATTCAGGGAATCTGGAAGAATGATGTGTAGGAAGTAAAATGTTTTTGTCTTTGTATCTTGAGAGAAAACCCAGTGTTGACTTCCCTGGCTTCTCTAACTCCCCGCTGCTCCCTCTCCTTGACTTGAGATTTCAGTAGCCGTGCTCGCTGTCAGGGCTTCATCTCCCCAATTCCACCTTATGACTTTCCAGGATTTGCTATTAAACTCTGTCTTACTTTGCTCTCCTTTTCTTCTGGCAAGCATAAACCACTTCGCTTTCAAAGCTTTGCAATCTATTCCCACTCTGGCCATTATCCCACACATGCTATGGAGATGTTGACTTTCCTCTTTTGCTGACAATTCAAACATTTGCCTTTGACAGCCTGCATTTTCTAATGACCATCCTTGGTGCTTTCTACCGCACTGCCCTGTGTGCACTGAAGAAGACGCTTGTAGCTCAGCACAGAGGCACCTTACTGTCTTTTTTCAAAGCCTTCCTTAAACCTTCTTTCTGATCCCTGCAGAACTGTGTGATACCAAAACAGGTATGTGATAAGCTTAGTTCTCCTCCTATTCCACGTTACTCTGTCTGTAATTATCTACTCTAATTTAGACTCAATTTTTAAATTATTTGCATGACAGCTGTTCTCTGTCGTGTTTATGCTTGATTTTATCAGATATGTAAAATATAACTAATAAAATATAACCACCACCAACACCTTGGTTTGTGTTGCATTTACAATGACACTCTTCAGTGAGGTCATTGGAAATGCAAACAGGTTTTATGGAGGGATTTTTTTCCTAACCAGTCGACAGGTTTTAATTTGGGATCTTAAATCATAATTGTTTTTCAATTTTCTGCTCTGCCTCACAAAAGCATAATGAGGGCACACCTGATGCTATAAAAAACAGATGTCATTTCAGTGCTCCAAGACTGTGTGATAAATTTGGAGGGGTTATGAATTGCAATCATAGACATGCACTTATCAGGGAGCTCACAAGAACAGAGAAGTAAAGCGTTGCTAAACAAGGTTTGGGAACAGATTGCACTTTAATTTCAGAGACTGAGAATGCAGAAGCTGGGGGTGGAATTTTCTTAAGGAACTTTCAGGAGACCATTTCAAACTGGCAAGTAATATATTCAAATTCTTTCTTCCTACCAGTCACATTTAATCAGAAAGTACTACTTGGGCTTGACCATTTTAAGTGGAAGAGCAGCAAGCAGACTGGGAAGAAAGCTAGGTCATGCAGTTTGTGCTTACTTGGAGAAACATCCTTCCTTTCCTGTTCTCCTTGAGACAAAACTTCTTCAAACAGGATGTTCAGTGGGAGCTGAACTGTACATGAGATACAAGTGGAGCTTTCTAGCACTTTTTTCATTAAGCAGATTCACACAGGTGTTCAAGGGTGTATTCATGGAAATTAAATGTATTTTACATGAATGACCATTTCATGGGAAGTCATTGGCACAATCTAAGTCACCCGTATCTAGTTATTACTGAACATAGTCAACTGCAAAAAACTGTTATTTCCATCACATTTATTCCTTATTGTGTGGCAAGATGTCTTTTATTCATAACCAAACTGAAAGTCCAATTCTCTATTCCCCCAAGCTGTCTATTTTATTGTAAAGCAAATCAAGCGGCAAGATGCGAGTTGAGGTGGCTGTTACCCTGATGCTCCGTTGTCACCCTATGATGTACAGGACAGTTGAGGAGCAGCATGTGTTCTAGGTGTTGCTGTGGGTGTCTGCTGTAGGGTTGCTGAATCATGAAATGAACACATTCTGCTAAAGAAAAAATCCTGCCCACTCTGTTTTCTTGAGTGTCTTATTTTGGGTCTTGTTCATCATGGTTTAAAATTGCGTGTTCTGCATTTGTGTGCCCGTGTAGTTGAGTGTATGCGTGAAATACCTTCTGGAATACTTGCTGAAAAGATCTTAGTGTATCAAACTATAGTTGTTAGTTTTGTTAGATACTAAATTCATGAATAGAAATGTGTTCATTTTTTTCTTTGGTTATCTGGGAGAACCCAGAGTTTGAAAACAGAGGATATATACCAGGGCATGAATTTGACGTAGCTATACAGCCTGTTGAACTCTGGAGCTAAAACTAAGGGGGAAGTTGGTTGCTTTATTGTTTTTAACAAAAAACGTCTTCCTTAGTCAAACATGAGGAGTCCTGTTTGAATTGTAAGGCAAACTGCCTTCCTAGGGATCAATAACCCTTTATTTTTCATTTAGTAATGAATCTCCTGTTTCACTAGTCTTTCCCATAGATGGGGACGAATGCACCTCTAACTCTATGTTCCTTTTTTTTGATCAGAATGGGTACATTTCAGGTGCATTACAGGGAGGCTGTCAGTTTGAAACTGAGCAAACTAAATATGCTCAGCTGAATGAAAGCAATGCTGTCAACATGAACAAGTGGTGTAATTGAGAAAAGAGGTATCTTGAAGCTTCACAGCATTCAAGAAGTGTCAGATCATGTTCGTTTGAAATGCATGGAAATGTTCTTTTTCCCAGTATAGACACGAGTATTATGTGTCGTCCAGGACTGGCCACCCCGGTGCTTAGCAGACCCTGAGATTCGCACTTTGTTGTTGCCATCGTTGTTGAATTTCACCCTGTTTGAAAGAGTCACTCAAATTGTTTTTGTAGAATTCCAGACCTTTACCTTCATCAGGATGTAGATCAGTGAGATTAAAACAAGTGCTTGTCCTTCCAGCTTTAGAAGCGTTTCACCTACTTTTGGTTGTTACAAAACCCTATATACTGCTTTCAAAAAGTTTTTTTACTGATATGTATTGCTGTAAGGACAACTGGCATGCATTATTAGGAACTCTTGACTATGCAGAAGATAGTTGAGGATGAAGTACTTCTGGTTATGAGACCATCAAGACCAGCAGAATCGTGAGAAGCAGATTCCATCATATTTTGCTGTTTCCAGCTTAACAAAGCAAGATGGGTTTCTTCCAGATCTTCGTACTCTAAAGGAAGGGTTTGAAGGACTGGGTCTCACTGCTCAGTGAGTTTGCTTTAATACCATTGGCATGACTGGAAAACTTTGACAGATCTTGCCCTGTGGTATGATTGCTAGCATATCTGTATCTGTATTTGGTCAAAACTTCTGACTAAGAAAATGCATGGTACTTTTTTTTCCCCCTCTGTTGTGTGCTTGAAAATAATACATTCTGTTAACAGTAAATGTTATGGAAACTCATAGCACTTAGCTTCTGAGAAACGCTGCTATGAACAAAAATACCCTGCACTTTTGCTTTAAAGTTAATATTTATATTTTCTGCTGAGAGAGTAATGGGAAGGAATATCATTAGAGCTTGAGAATGTCACTACAAGTGGTGTGCATTGTCTGTCCCACCTAAGCTTTTTTTTTTTTTTTTTTTTTTTTTTAAATGAAGTAAAACCTTCAGTGAGTTCCTCTGTGTAAGGATAAATTTAGCTCGAAGAGCGGTGGAAACCAGACTTGTAGGTTGGAGTGGAAGTGACTGCTGTGATGCCCTCACTGGGTGCTGTCATTTCTGCAAGGGATCTGTGCAGGGGAAGGCAAAACGTGGAACAGATTCTGCAAATGGGAAATTGTGGTGAATCGTGGGTCTATGGATATGCTGCAAAAGTCAGGCGGGACCGTTTTCTGAATCACCAATTTGCTTTTTTAAATGTTAATTATTTTTCTCACATCTTAAGCTATATAATCTTACGACTGTTTTGTACCAAGAGTTCAAAACTGGACTGATAAAATCAGTGTAAAAACTTCTTAGTGTTTAAACCTTGCCTCAGCTATTCCCGTAGTCTGATCAGAACTGTTCAGGCTTTGAAAATGATTAAGCAAACTTCTGTGCAAAAACAGCCCTAGAGATGGAGGTGCTCTCTATGTCATTCTTTGGGTCATTTACATTTCAGTGTGAGGAGAAAATAATGCAACCACCCTTAAAAGGCCGTGTTTCCAAAGAGCAAGCTGCATCTGCACCTGCACAAATACACATGCACTTGTTGAACTCCAGGTCCTACCCCCTGCCTGGTGGTACTGAGATAGAGGAGGCACTGGGGAGGCTCTTCTCTCAGCTGTCGGTCTCTGTCCATCTGTCCAACTCTGTGTGTGCCCTCAGGCTTGGGGCAGTGAGGTGAGAGGCTTCAGGAGCACTGCCTTGGTGTCCTGCATGTGTCTGGGGGCATCCAGCCCTCCCCAGCTCTGGGCAGCTGCTGTCACCATCGCATGATGGCCAGCATGGAGGAGGCAAGTCTGCTTGCTCCCCCGGTACCTATTCGTGTCTGTCCCGTTAAATTCCTGCCATTGCTGGGAAAGAGGTGCACCCGTCATCATTTTCGCTTACTCTGCCAAGGACAGGCTTCGATTTCACCCTCAGTGTCTCACTGATGTCTAGCTAAACCATGTCATTTTAAGCTGGTCCAAACCTTGTGAAGGATTTGGGGATCTCCAGCTGCGATCTGTGTCTTCTCATTTTTACAGGGCTGTCTGTATAAAAACTGCCTGCTGGTAAAACAAGTGCTGGGTAAGCCTGTGTTTGTCATTCCTGACCTGTGTGTCAGAAATCCCCCCTGGCTGCATGAAGAAATGATTGCTGAGCCCTTTCCGATAGAATAATCCGCGTAGCCCGCGTGCATGCAAACACCACAGTTCATGCTTCAGACCCGCACATGGAGCTCAGCGCGAGTAGTGTGTGTGGCTGCTATGGTGATTAAAATACATAAATAAGATAGATGAGCACGGACCGTGTTAGCAGTCCCTTGCTGGCAGCTGTTCAGATGGCAGCCAGCTCCAGCCCACGGTGCCGGGCGCGTTTCGTCGCCCCAAACAGCCAAAGCAGCAGGAGCGCCGGCGGCTCCTGTGAGGGGAGGAGTTACGCCATTGCCCCTCTACCTTGTCAGTGAGCAAATTCAGCCCCAAAGTGGCAAACAAAGGGCTTTTGTGCACTTTTACAGCTCGGCGAGGGTTAGCGGCCTGCCACAGTTTTGAGCCGGGACGAGCTCGGCGCTGACCTGCCTGAGAGGGGACCAGGGGGACGCGGGGCAGCCGAGGGAGGCTTGGTGGGGAGGTCTCGCTCCCATTTCAGGCACGACACAGGGAATAGTTAAAAGCAGCTCCCGCTTACCTGGGTCTGCGCTTTGCTCACGTGTAGGCGAGTGTTTCGGCCGCCTTAGGACGCAGCTGACAGCGATCGGGGCCGTTTGCTCGCAGTCAGTCCCGCAGATCCAGAGGTCCCCTCCGCCGCGGTTGACATCCTCGCCTGGCTGCAGGCTCTCGCTGACTCGGATTCCTCCTCCTTCCCCTCTCACCTTCTAACATCCTCCAACTGCAGAACTCATCCCTTTCCTGAGATGCCGAGCGGTGCACTTGCCCCAGGAACTTTTTCCAGGCAGGACCCGAATTCAAAGCCAGCCTTTCATTTTCGCGGCGGAGTGGCAAGGGCGAAGGCAGCGAGGGGAACTGGAGCGCTCGCTTCCTTTAAATCCCCACCAGAGTCTGCTGAGCGCTGAAAGCGAAGCCGCTTGTCATGGTGAGCTTCAGAGTTTAACTTCAGGGGGGAGGGAGAAAGTGGAAAGCAAACTGAATGCTGTAGTGGAGATTTCTCTCTTCCCCCACTGGGCCCCTTGCCGACTGTTTTTATTGATTTCAATCACTGGAGGCTAGCGAGCTCGCAGAAGAAACACTGTGTAATGTGTTCTTTCCTGGCTTTCATTAAAGAAACTCAATGCAGTGCGGTCACGCTGCCGAGCTCGCCTGGCAACCTGCCTACACCCTGTGGTACCTCTTTCATTGGAGGAGATGGAGCTCGTGGTTTGTTTTTTTTGTTTTTTTTTTTTTTTTCCCTCCCCTCCAGCACTGATTTCAAAACAGCTTATCCTCCGCTTCTACCTTCCGCGAGCCCAAAGCTGTTTAAAGTTGGGAAGCGACTGTCAGCACCCCGACGGGGAAGGTCGTGCTGGTGGCGGTTCAAGAGCCGAGGGCTGGGACAGCCCCGCACTCCTTTTATTAAAATTCTTCTCGGGGAGGGCTGAAGAGGGGCTGAATGTGAGCCACGGCAATGTGGATACAAATGATTCCCGAGGGTTCTTTTTTCTCCTTCTCTTTCTCGTTTCTCCCTTCCCCTGATTGGAGAACGTGGTTTAATTAAGGCTAAGAGAGTAAGCGGAGTCCTTCTGCAAATCTGTGAAAATTCCTGGCACTGTCGTCGTGCAAATGAAGCAAAACGACATTCCCCAAGCCTGCAGTAGTGCAGTTGTCTTAAATACTTCTGTTGCATTCAGGACTGTGATACTGGTGGAGAAAAATGAGAAATAAAATATGGTACTAATTTATGCTTTAGAACTTAATCTGTTACAGTATGTACTTTATAGCAGCAAACAATCTATAAAGTGGAATTCAACAAGCTAGTTTCTGTGAGTTGTATTGTTCTGCGTGCCTATAAATCCTTTCATTTAATTTAGTAATTTGCTTGATTTCTTCTTATTATGCAGATTCTAACGTTAATACATTATGTGCTCTTCAGAACTGGATGTAAATCTATGAAACATGCCAATATCACCCAGTTGTAAATAAAGCCTGATTTCGAGCCACAAGGGCTGTGCCCATTCAAAATTACAGCTGCAGATTTAGGGTACCACCTGGTAGCTTGTGCTTATGAGATACCGTATCTGGGTATGTAAGGACATACTCTTTTAACGTTTGCACCACTACTAAAAGAATCTGTTCCTGGATCAGAAAGATAAAAAGCTTGTTCTTATTTAAATCTGGCTTCCTGCAGAACTTGTTTGAGGCTTTTCTGCCTGGATTGCATCTACAGAAACCTTTCCAAATCAACGTAATTTATTCCCAGTGTTTCTGTTGCCAAGAGTTGAGATTTTTAAAGCAACTAGCTTTTATGAAAAATTTTAATTATTTCTTTATAACATATATAATTTTTTTTAAATCTTCCTCTGGAAGTTCTACAGACATGATATAAGGAAGTCTTATTTCTACAAATGTTACTTTTAAATCAACGCTTGCTTTCTGCGTGGGAATTATGTTTCATGTGCTCTTTCTGGTCATACTTCTTATTCTCATAAGGTGCTAAATGACAGAAAATGGTTATTTAAATTCAATATGGCTGCAAACTATTTTGTGTAAATTCTATAGCTGTAGTTGTAGCATAGTCCTTTGGCAAGCCTCAAATAGTAAATCATTTGTCAGTCTTTCTTTTATGAACCTTGCATCTAAAGATTTGCCAGCCTTTCTTTGTAGTTTTTGAACTGTATTTATAGATTCTGCTTTTTTGTTTTTAAGCTGGCAGATGGCCAGTTATTTATCTGGCTTCATATGTATTGTGTACGAGGGAAACAGAACATTTTGTATGCTAATATCGTGCATGGTGCATACTTGGGGCAAAAGGCTGCTTGTAAGCAGGATCCATTATGTGACGAGTCGGTAGCTCCTAGTCCGTTCTCGGTCAGCGAACAAAGCCCCTTTGACATTGCTCTATATTAAAAGTTATGAAATAACACGAGCTTAATGAACAAACAAGGCACAATGCTGCTACTATGAAGCGAGCTGTATCGTCCATTTCCCCTTCTTTCTCTTCAGAGTTCAAAAATTTGAAGCCCTCTTTATACTTGTCTCTGTTAGTCATGTTAAAATATATTCCTCTGAATTTCTGATGCCACTTGCTTTGCTGTTCTTTTGCTGGGCTGGTACAAAAAGATAAAAGCACATTGACTTTTGGGGCAGCTGAACTCACTGGTGGTAACAGAAACTTGGTTTCCTTCCTTTTTCCAGCTCCCTTCCTGTTGCCTTTGTCAGGTTTCCTTTTCCATCACCTCTCTGCCCCAGCCAGTTCCTTACATTTAGTTTCCTTTGCCAGGGCATATGGCTGTCAGGTCGCACCCAGGGTGTTGCAGTGCTGCCAGAGCTCTGAGGATGTCTGCTGGAGGAGGATGAGCAGCACTCCTGGCCCCAGCAAAGGCAGCAGCTGTGCTGCGCCGTGCGCCCTTTGCACCTTGTGCCACACACGGGTTGGGCAGAGCCCCTCACCAGGCAGCAACTTCTGACCTACACATACAAATCCCAAAGGCACATTTGCAGTACATGAAAATCAGGTTCATAGGGGCACTTCTTCAGAGTTTCTGACTCTTGTCAACTTTATTCTGTGCTGGCAGGAGACAGCTGGGCATGCAAATGTAGGAGTCTTTAACAGCAGGAGAAGGAGGAGCAGAAGCCTTTAGAAGACATCTTCAGTCATACTGAAGTATGAGACAGCAAAGGCCCTTTGGTTAACTATAAATCTGGACACAAATTTAAAAATGTGCTTGTTGCTCTGTTGAAACACAACAAAATTAATGTGCCTTTAATACCATCTTGGTACTGGCTGTCCAGCTGTCACGGTTCATAATACCCTGGCAGTTGACGCTTTTATACAAATTCAGGCTCTGAAAAACTGCACCTGTTTGGTTTTGCCACTCTTGCTGCAAAAAAAAAGGGCCTGATGTCTTCAGCAGGTCCTCTCTCGGGTAAATCTTTCTGCCTTTTCCAGTTCCTCTTGCAGTCAGGGTTGTTCTTCTCTGTTCTGAATTGCTTAGCAGGGCTGCTGGATATTTAAATTCTGCACTCACTTCTGTTTGAGATGGCTTCCCCCTTATGATAGGTAAACTCATTTCTAAAGACAGCCTGTAAAATGTTTTACATTTGTGCAGTATTTCAAGATTACAGATAATAATTAAAAACTTTATTTTTTTAACTCATTTATAAAACTGCCACAGCTGAAGCCTCTAGATGTTTTGAGTCAGATGTCTTAGCCTATTTATTTACACAATATTACTAAGCTTACCTAGAAATAAGAAATTTCAAGGCTGGCATTGATGAAAGGCCCTATTGGCAGTCTCTGTCCTTTGCATGTAAATTGACATAGTATAGTACAAACTTTGGGAATTTACTTGAAAACATATGAGCTTTGCATCTCTTTTCCCTTGTGAAGATGACATGGATTTTTATGAGCGTAAATGTTAAAGATCTGGGGGTCCACCTCCTTTCCAAAATACAGCAACCAGTGGCAGTACCCCTTCCAGCACCTTTTCAGGCCTTCTGGAAAGTTTCCAAGTGGAAGACTCCCACCTCCTTAATCATGAAAAAAGCCTGCCTCTCCTCTGAATGTCATTCATTCAAGTGTACTGACCTGCCCTGACCTTGTTTAGATTGAGATCTAATGAGCCCACGGTCCAAGGTGGTGTGGGAGCTCACAGTAGGCTTTGCAAATAAGCAAGTGTTGTGTTTTTCTACATGCATGTGTTTTAAATTTATCACGTCAATAAACAAGTGTATCACACGCTCGAGTACGGACTTTACAGCGTTGTAGTTAAGAATAAATTGTGCCACTACAAATTGTGATCTCACATTATAAATATAAAAGGAGACAATGTGGAATATTTATGACCTCAAAACAATGAAGTCCCCTGTTGATTTGTGCTTTTTAAAAAAATTATTTAAATAATGAGGTAATGCTCAAACTCTGAATCTGAATGGCTCTCAAACTTCGGACGCATCTCTCAGAAAAATAGTCACGCTAATGGTACAGGGAGAAAAAAGATTAAAAAATAATGCTGTTGATTCGAAGGAGAAATGCATCAGTAAAATATCATAATGGGTCATTCGAGTTAAAATAAATATAGCTAGGCTTTAAATTTCCTTAAAAGGTTTGGCTTTATTTTGAGTCCCAGAATCTGGGGAAGGTTGGTTGGTTTCTGTTGTGTTTTGTGATTTATTTTTTAAAATTATGATAAAGTGAACCTCAGCTTCAGTGAAGAATCTGCCCCGAATGCACACGTTTTATGAAACAGATAAAACTTGAGGCTTTCAAATTAAAAAAAACAGTCGAGGACTGATTGTAGTACCTACTGCTGGCCTAAATCGTGTTGACACAAATGGATAAAAGTGTAGCTGGAATGAGAGACGTCGACTGCAAGCATTCACAGGACGTGTGGTGGGAGTCCCAAACAGAAGCCTACTGAACCATATTTTTGTTGGGCCGAATTACGGTCTGTGCTATCAGAAGGGTACCTTAAGCTATAAATCCCGACTCTTTCAACCCTGGAAAAGCTCCAGCCCCGAAGGGAGAACAATGCTGCTGTTTCAGATGGCCTACAGTGCAGAAATTGTTCCGCTGGAAACAAACGTTGTTAGGGCTTGGTATTTATGTTGGGACCCACTTATAGGGAGGGAGCGACTTGTTTTGTTTTTAATGGAGCGGTCGGGAGAGGGATAAAAAGCTTTTTGATAATGTGAGGAATGCGTGGGGGAAGGGAAGGTACAGAGATACGCATTTACTGTAAGTATGAAGGAGCAGAGGCCTCTTTATCAGAGCTGCTCTAATGATGTGCCACAGTCACTTTATTTGAAAGCTTCATGGCTCACAGAAAAGTAAACAAATTCATTACATTATTTTTAAAAGAAGATTAAGTGTAGTGTGTCGTCTGTTGGACAGCTGCTCTAGTAATCTTTTACAAACACTTTATAAATGACCACCCTCGGTGTTTTTCTGGGCTTTGTGTGGCTGGATTGTTATTTTAGTAAGTACCAGGACAGTTTTTCCAATGAAAACGGTGTTTCCTGTAAAACAATGACATACCTACCTTCTCCCTAAATATTATTTCTTCTTAGCATGAGGTATAAATGTCTGCTATACAAATGCAACGTCTGTTGAGTTTTTTTGGGTGGATGCTGGCTTTCTGTAATAATAAATAAAAAGCATTTTAAACAACAACAACAACAAAAGCAAATCCTCTTTTTTGCCTCACTCGCATTTGTTCTGATGTCTGCTTTGTCCTTTTTTGGTCTGTGAAAACAGAGCTGAAAAAATGAGTCAAAGTCAACTTAGATAATGCGGGAAGTGACACCGAACAAATGTTTAGTCCTCAGCAGGTGTCTTTGGCAAATCAGCTAGCATTCAGGTATTGCTGTGTTTACCTATCCTTTGCTTTGAAGGCCTTCAACAATAATGTTATTTAGCACCATGTTTGGATTTTTGTTTTAAGGCGCTTGACAAACACTACCTGATACAATCCCAGGGATCCATCGCTTCATAAAGAGGTTTTAACCCATCTCCCTGAAGCAATCGATGTTCTCGTGCACCCAGGTGCCTCTACCAGGGGAGGAGGGAGCAAAAGGGACATTCGTGCCTGAGTCTGAGCACCAGCTCAGAGACCTTTGTCTCAAGGCAGAAGAGACTTGACAGGCATGTTAAGCATCTTGTGGGGTCCCCTTCCCGCTGCACCGCGGTCAGGTGCTCTAAGCTAATCATCAAATGACCCCTTCCTTCAAAGCCCAGTCCATGAATGCAGGTCTTGTTCCGGGAATGCCGGTGGTGGTCGGGCTCCTTTATTGTCCCAACCCCGGGACAAGATGCTCACACAGCTGCCGGAGGCACTGGTGACTCCTCCAGTTTTCCTTGCACTCTTCTCCTGGGCTGCCTCACGTTAATGCCATTTTTACTGCTGTTGGGGCTGTTTTTTCCTACACATCTTATAAATAAGAGCCTGGCCTCGTAGGAAATTGTTCCTTGCTCAGGTTGTCTTAACAAACCCAGCACAGCTGTTGCTGAGGAATTGGATTAATGGAGTCATTGGCAAATCAGCACTGTTTGGGCAGCATCTCTGTCATATTCCATGTTCCTGCAATCCATTTTGTTTCCAAAGCATCGCCTGTGGCCCCAACACCTCTTGTTAAATATCATGAGCAGGATGCTTGAACTGTCTCAACATAAGGTGCTAAATATGGTTCAATTTTTTAAAAACTTTAAAAAAAAAAAAGGGGGGGGGGGGGGAGCCTGACAACCTATTCCAGTCTGAGCTATAATTTAGAAATGTGTCCATGTCTGCAATTTTCAGTTGGCTACAAATGATACAAGGGAATAGTACAGCACAGCAGCTGAAAACCCTGAGCTCATCACAGAAGCTAATACTTCCAGTGTTTTTGTTCTTAGCCTGGAAGAGATGGCAATATTTAAATGGTGCACAGTGTGCATGCCTTACCCTGCATTGATTCACAGTGCCCATGGAGGTGGCTGAGAAGCAGCAGGTCCTCAAACCACAGTGAAGGTGTCACGGTTTTATTTGGGACAGCGTGAGGTGTGTAACTAGCATGCTAAGAATTAATACCATCCCTTCGCTCTTGGATTTGGAAATATCCATGAGGAAGTGTACGTGTCCTGTTTGCAAACCTCTGTGTATTTTTCATTGCTCAGTCATTACTGGGAGGTTGCACAGAAGAGGTGGTTTCATTGAGTCCCAATCCCTACCGTTTCCTGAGGTCCTTAGGGACTGGGATATCCAGAAGCTACGTTCTCCACGATTTTGTGAAGGTCTGTCCAAGGTGATCATCAGAATAGGGCTCTATAAAGGATCTTAAGATCTGTCAGATCTGACGTCAGTCCTTCTACAGTGTGAATGGGAAGAGGAGGGAAAGCACAATCATTGCTAGTTTTGGACTGCAGTGCTCACACAGGAAAACAAAATGTACTAGAATGTGGAAATCGTGGGGGGATGTTGAGTAACAGCCTCTTAGTATTACACCAGCTGGATTTTTTTATGCTTCCAGTTGATACTTAACAACTCAGAGGACTACTGCCTGGAAAGATATGAATGAACCAGTGCTCAGAGTCACTGGAGTAAATCTTGTCTTGTTATGGAACAGCTTGAACAGCTTTTTGTTTTTAGCTTGCGTGATTTCCCACTGGGTTTCCCCTGATAAACTCATCGTATCTCTGTAATGCTCTTCTTCTCTATGTGAAATAAATATTTTCATTTGGGGTATGATTATGCATATATTTATAGTAATTAGGTTTTCATTATGAACTGTTCTGTCTGAAAACCTAGTGAAACTTTAACCTTTGGGGATATATGTGTATATGTTTATGTAAGATTGTGCATATGTTTACCCGAGATAGCTGAAAGATCTCCAAGAAGGCTGGGATGAAAATGGTGGTTGTCACATCTTCCCTTCTGGCACAGTGGATATCAAGTGTGGAAGACAGAGATTTTCTCAGTGCACATCAGGATGAGATTACAGCCCCAGAAACTCAGGATCTTAAGGAAACTCTACTCCCTTACATATCTATATATGCTAAAAAAAAGTCCATAGTGAAATATAGTGTACAATAAAATTACGAAGATTGAAGTGTCTGGTTTTAAATATTACCTGTTCCCTTCAATTAAAATTATGCATATGTTGTTTACCTTTATTTACCCTGTATTTAAATGTTTGTTATTTCAGGAAACAGATGAAGAAGATCTTACCCCAGAAGAAAGAAGGAAACTGGAAAGAAAATTGAAAAAGGAACGCAAGAAGGAAGAAAAGAAGCTGATGAGAGAAGCTGGAATCTCTACTAAAAAAGAAGAGCCCAAAAAGCTGTCAGGATCAGAGCTGGCTCTGGCCTATTTAACCAGGTAAGACTACTAAAACCCCACTGCAGATGCTCCCTGCAGAAGCAAGCTGTAAACCATGCCAGAAATCCAGAACAAGCTGAACCAAGTAATAAGACATTAAAGGAAATTGCTGTAGTTAAGTAATAAGTTAATGTTTCATCTCATTTGACACCCTGTCACCATGTTTTATTTATATCACAGTAACTACTAAAGGATTTTGAGTATGCTACAAACATTTTAAAGAAAGCTCCTGTCCTGAAGATCTTATAGTTGATATATAAATATCACTGGGTTAGCTGCACTTAAAAAGATGAAAGGCACATTACAGACAAGATTGCATTGGGGAAATGAGTTTTGATTAAGTGCACCATTTTAAGCAAAGGAGTTTCACTTGTTCTCTTTTTGTGAGCAAATTGCCTGAAGTGGTTAAGCATTATGGAGTCCTAATTTAACTTAACGCATGATATTTGGATATTTGTAAATTAAGAAGGGATTATGCCACCGTTACAAAGTTCATAGTGTGCAATGCCTTATTTCTGCATACCAAAGCATATAACCAGTATAGCGGCTGATTTCAGATCGGAAGCAATTACTTTAGTTAGCATACTTATTTAGAATACTTTACATTCCAACATAAAGCAATGTCTATGGTTAAAATAGAGAACTACAACAACGCATTCACAGTACACTACAGACAGAGGTCTTGTATAAGCAGGAAGATAGTGTTTATTTTTTCCCCAAACTACAAAATATGCCCTGTCTCTAAGACCTGCAGAAGGCTGGCGTGTTACCAATAGTGGGTTACCACGAGGAATAAAACCAGTGTGGCATCTCTAGCCGTGCTTAAAACTGAAGCATGCAGACTGTCTGAATTGTTACTTACCACTCTCAGTGGGGAGGGAGGAAATTAATTGCATTCCAGGCAGAGGGACATGTGCATTTTTGTTACATAACCCTCAGCATGCAGTGATAGCAAAATGACAATAATATTTTTGATCTGGAAAACAGCTGGAATAGTTCACCGCTGTTTTGAACTGCAGACGGATTGACAGTTAGCTTTGAACCATCTGCTCAAGCTATACTGTGGTATGTGTGCTAGTAAGTGATGGATCTAGAGATAATGGTTTTCAGGTTTGGAAAGCAAAGGAACAAGCTGTGGGTTTTTGTTGATACTCTGCTGTTATCTGTATGGATCTGTGCCTTGTTAGATGAGAGAATATGAAACTATATTTGAACTAATTTGACTCCAGAGTTTCACTTAACCCATACCCAATTACTTTGAAACAGTGTTCCTGCTACATAGTTCAGTAATAGCAGAGTTCAGCTGCTATAGGTATGGCAGTAGGTTGTCTGGGATTGGTTCAGCAACTGATAGGAATTCTGTAGACTTATCAGGGATGGTCATAAGATGCTGAACTACCAAGCAGATACAACCATAGACAGCATTCTGGCCCCAAATGTCCTGTGACTGTCTTGGATCATCTTGGCTCAGTCCTTTTGTACACCTCTGAAGTATTTACTACCTATTTTTTTTTACTGGAAAAAGAAACAACTAGATTTAGAGTCATCACAGAAGGAAATCATTATCTGGGGAAAGGAAACTAAAATTCTAGCTCTGGAAGTCCACTGTAAAAACCCCAGAAACTTGAGTGGGTCAAGGATTTCAGTCTGTGTGTTTTTGCAGAGCTATGGGCATGAATAATACGTGGGAGGATAAGGTAATCTTACAGATGCAAGAGCTTAATATAATTGGAAGTAAACAAAAGGGTGCTGTGGATTTATGTTTTGCCCCACCTATGGTAAAAAACCTTCCATTAAATGAGGGTTACTAAGTAAGGTGGCATCTTAATTCCCTGATGACATGTGAATCTCTTGTAGGACAGGTGGAACTCGAAGTACCATACAGCAATTAAAACTGTCATTTTTATTTCTTAAGAGACTATTCACATCATGAGAACACAACTATATGGGGCTTCAGCTTTGACAGGAAAATATTTATTTTAATTTTGTTTGTTAACTTGCAAAGAAAAATGCTGGAAAGTGTTCGGTGAAAGAATTGCGTTACACGTAGTCTTCTGACATGCAAGGGTAAATACAACTTATTTTGTAGGTCATACATATTTGAAGAGGTAGCACTTCCCTTAGAGGACAGAATCATCTTTTCTGGTATGTGGGATGAAATAAAGAGAAATTCTTCAGCAGAGGAATAAATTTCCGTTTCAAGCGGTAACATTAGGGAGAAAGAGCATGACTTTACATGGAGGAAATAAAACGCATTTAATAGGATCTATTGTTTCCTGGGGGATATTCTTAGAAATTCCTGCTTCTGCAGCAGCTTCGTGTGTTCTGTTTGAAAAGCAACATGGAGTTAGCAGGCAGCCCGCAGCAGCAATGCTCTCGCTGCTGAGACACTAAGACACCTTTCTAAAGCCATCCCTCATCCTTTTAGCTGAGAGGAGTAAATGAAGAGAGTGTCAGTGAGGGGGTGTTGGGGACAGACAGGCCCATTCCTGGCACTGCTCTGCCTGGCACCTGGGAGCGCAGCACTCCGGCAGTTACAGTGGTGCCCGCAGTGATGCTTAGCACAAAGAGCGATGCTAGACCAAGCCGTGTGCCTGTCCCTGACTGGGGTACATCCCTGTCTACCCCCAGGTGCTGGGTGGCATTGCCAGCCCAGCCTTTTTATCTGCTTTCTCATTTGAGTTAGAAAAAAGTTTTCACTCGTGACTGCTCCAGGAGAGGAGGAGGCCACATGGCTCACGGTTCTTTCTCTTTGCGTTGGCCTGAAGGAAGAGAAAAAGGGGAGAAAAAAAAAATTGTCTCTGCTCACCAATTTTTGTTTCACCATTTCCCTCCATGAGAGAATCTCAGGTGGTTTCCCAGCACAGTTCTGTCCAATGCGGTACTCACGGTGTGCCTGCAAAAATAGAAAGAAGAAAGTCTCCCTGCGTCAGATTCTCCAGCTTGCTGGGGACAGCAGGCAGCAAGATCTGAAGACAGAATTAAAAATAGGGTGCTGAAGCAAAAAGGGAGGCAGAAGGGTTATGAAACTGTGAGAAGGAGAAAAGAAAATGTAGAATAATGCTAAAAAAAACACGTGAGTGGTACTGAACAGAGGAGAAGAAATCATTAAAATTACTGCAGAGGAATAGGAGAAAGCAGGAGCGAAGCAGTGAGTATTAGTGGTTGCATAAACTACATAAATTTCTTTCTTTTAATGATGATGTGCCTTTTCTCTTTTATGATGGTAAGTGGTGAATCATGTTTAAAGCCAAGGTTAGAATGTCTCATTACTTTGATTCTTGGAATATATGAAATAAAAATCTCTCCTTTTCTAAGCATTACGTGCCTTCAAGTGAAAAGATGTTGCAATTCATGAGAATGCTAATTAGACTTAATTATAACCCAACTGACCTTCTGTGGTGCTAAAATGTTGGCAGAACTTGTTTGTCTTGGCAAGGCATTCTCTCCTAGAAATGTTTCTATTCTTAAGTTTGGCTCAGGAAGTTCATTGCTATATGTATCTGCACGTATGGTTTTCTCCATCACCCATTAAAGTAACAGAAATATGAGTAGATGTTACCAGAAGTATGTGGAATTACAGGACTGGTATCTGAAATAGCAGAGATGGAAAGTATCGTTATCTGGATATTGCTGTGAATTACCTAAGCCTTGGACTATGATGTGTTTACATTTCAAAAATCCACTGCTGGAGTACATTTCTTTTCTCTTTGTAATAATTTGTATTCTTCTAGTAATGTGTGTCACCAGAATGTTTCCCAAACAATGCCAAAAGGCGCTGTCTTTTCAGTTCCCTTTGCAGAGCTTGCTTTGTTCATCCCTGACTTAAATGTAGGTGTGATTCAGAATGGCAGGCGCTTCTTAGAAAACAAGAAAATAAAAACAAGAAAAAAAAAGAATAATGCAAAGCAAGGGCAAATTACAGAAACACAAAAGTAAAACAGAATTTCCCACTGAGTGGGGAAATAGTCTGACTCTGCAGAACACCATTTTTTTCCCGATTTTGCTGAGCACAGTGGCTGACTGGTAATGCTGCTGAGAGCAGCGTGTGACCCAAGGCAGCTCTGTATCTGCTGGGGTTGCAGAATGGAGGCAGATCCCAGTCCTTGGCCAAACTTTATTAAAAACACTGTCAAGCATGGGAAGTTTTTGCAGAAAACTTGCCCTTCCTTTAAAGAACACAAATCTCAGGGGCATCGCTGCAAGCATTTATATATAACATGTATGAATTACATAAAGTTGGTGTTTACTCCCAGGTTCTTGCTGGAGCAGGGGCTGTCTGGGGAGGGACATGAACAGGCAGCTTAGCATTAACTCAGCGCTAGGATCTGGGAGATTTCTGATTTTTGGAGGACCAACAGAGGCCTGTGCTGGAGTGTAAAGAGGGCAGCAGCACCTGAGAGTTGTGAGCACCCAGCTGGGATCAAGGTGGCCCTTCAGGAAATCGCAGAGGCATTCATCCAACCATGCAGGTGACTTGAGAGAGCTCCCGGGCACATACAGCCACACTCGTGAGTGCTGAAAAACAGCTTCTAAATTTAACATAAATTGAGTGGGCTTGTGTCAGATTCAGTTTGCTTCGTTGACCCATAACATGTTTTAAGCTGTTTTTTCTCTCACAGTCTAAGCATTTTTTTTAGCCACGGTCAGTGATGATTTTTGACGTGTGGTTCTGAACTTGTTTAAGTCATTCTCCTTGGTGCCAGTCTTAATCTTTATTAATTTCAAACTTGGCCCTGGTGCTGGTGTTTCACCATCAATGGCTTAAGCTTTTACATATTAAGAGTAACCAATGCACTGGAAATCTAAACATCCAGAGATTGTTTTTTCTCCCTCCAGAAACTGGCTGCTTGGGTTTGACAGCAACTAACACTAACATCTAGTGTCATTTCTCCTTCCTCCACCCTCCTGGGAAGGCAACTGTGATGTGTCGGGAAGACATCAGTGGGTGTCTTCTGTACAATGCCAGATGAAGGCAGAAAGGCACAAATGATGTGTGCTTGAGGCCCTCCCGCTGGGGATGCGTAAGACCACTGTTTGTAAGTGAGATCACTTCTTGTTTGGAAGCAGATCTGAAGAAAAATATTTTGCCCTAATTTTTTTCTTTCTCTTCTTTTTTTTTCCATGCTATGTTGAGATTGTATCACATTTAAGCAGATTTAAATTTTGCTTCTTAATTTTGGGTATAATTCATTGGAGGTTTTGGTCAGTTAGAATGCTGTTACTATTGAAAGAATGACAGTATTTCTACCCTGCATTAAAAGTCTGTGTACACTAAAATTTTACATTAATATACAGTCCATTTCAAAGCCAACTTCTCTCCAACAATTTGCTACTGGAGTAGCTCTGCTAGAAGCTATGGACTTGCAGTGGGAAAAAGGTAGGTTTTGTATGATCTGTATTGTGTAGAAGGTTGGATTTCCATAATAGTCTCTTTCGATATTAAAACCAATATGGTGGGTAGCATGAAAATGAAATGCAAAATCAAATTGCCTTTAAGTCTAATGCATATTAGACTTATAATGAATATAATGAATATTTGGGGCAGATTTTCTGTTTTTAATCTTGGGAAGAAAACTATTTGAAACATTTGGAAATTCCAGCATCTGGAATATCAGAATAAATAGAAAGACCCAAACACTCATGCGATTAGGAGAGTTTAAACCACCAGTGGTTTAGGGAAGCTTCAGTGTCAGTGTATCAGCCTACAGATTCCCTAAATGTTGGGCTGCTCTAGATAGTGCAAGGCTTCACCTGATGTTCCACAAGGCATCAGCAAATTGCTAACGTATCTCTCTGAGCAGATTTTCTTTCTCATTGAATGGTGACTGCCACTGTCCCCAGGATGATGTTACTGGCTTATGTAATGTTGTGGGATGGAATTTGGTGATCCCTTCTGACACAAAGTGTAGCACAGAGGGCAGGAATGTCTCACCGCAAACACTGTGCCCTAACAGCCAGAACAGAGGATGAGTTTCCTTCGTGGCAGGGAGATGCAGCATGCATAAAGCTCATCAGTTATCTTCATGTTCATAAACTATTGGAGCAGTGATCAAATTATGAGCCTCAGTTATCCAGGAGCAAAAGTAGGAGGTGAATTTGAGAGAAGCTACTGTAATTAGGAACAGCAACATTGGCAAATTCCCTTCAAGAGCTGCAGTTTTAAGGAGTCTTGAACGAGCAGTTTTCCCCCAAAGATTAGGGACATTGTGGTGGAGGCTAGTTTTGCTTTAATAACTGAAGGGTTATTTTTTAAAGGTTCTGGGGCAAGCACTAAGTATGGATGTAATGAATGAATTCCTACATGCTTTTAGTCACTTTGTCACATTCATTAGTTATGTAAGAGACCGCGTGAATCCAGGGAGTCAGCTAGAGGGTAAATTTGCATTTGGCAGTGTTCTGCGGCTGTTTTTTGTGAACTTGGGCAGGCACTTGCTACTATCTGATTTCAAAGGCTTGCACTTCTCTTGATACTATAGAGAACAATGTTTTTGTCCTTGCACTGCTCCAGCTTTCTGTATTGCTTGATTTTTAATTTCTCCCTACCTCTAAGCGGTATTCCTCTCTTTAACCCAAATAAGCATGCCCGTAAAACTGAGTGTTGGCCAATTGATGTTGATAGTTGGACAAATTTTAAAAGGGGGTCTCTGTCTCTGTTCATGGCAGAGAAAAGCAGGCTTGTCTTAATAAGAGAGTAGAGTTACCTTACGGTATTCCTACAGTCCTTTGTGTACCTTCAGTAGCCCCTGGTGGAGCCATGTCAGTTCGTCTGGCATTCCCTAGCAGCCCCAATATTACTCAAAAACCCTACAAAGCTGTCTGCCGCAGTGCCCACAGCTTTGCTGTTTTTTAGGGTGCCAATATGCCCACATTATTGCTGGGAGGCAGGTGGAAAAGGCACGTTCACTCTCCAGCTGTGGTGCTGCTTAGGGCTATTCTGCAAATGTACTCGGGCATACTGCCTTCTGTGGAGGGCAAAGCTTGCTGGTAGGGTATATGAAGCAGAAAAATTACTCTGCTATGGTGGTTATGTTGGACCTGTTACTAAGCACAGTTTCCTGAATCACTGCATTTCCCACATTTCCCACATGCCTCTTAAGAGAAGCATCTGTAATGCTCCAGCTTCCTCTGGTCCTTCCAGACACCAGCACCTTCTCTTTGTCTTTGAACTTTGGTGTCTGTGACCTTTCTGGAAATGTGAGACCTGAACACTAACACAGCCACTGCTGCCTTGTGCCAGCCTCACGCAGAGGGAACCAAGAGTGTGTGTGTGCTTCCTTCTGCTGTGTGTCACTCTGGCTTTGGGTTATAGGCAACAGTATTGGATTCATCATTGAGCTGTGTCACCTTGTGATTTCACATTTAATTTGCTGCACTTCTCTCCCCAGTTTATTACTCAGTTTGTGCTAATGACAACAGTGGCACAAACACTCCGACTGTCACCATAATAAATGTCCACTGACTGTCAGAGGGACAGTGCTTCTCATCCTACTGCAGCCTGGCTGCAGCAAAGTCAGATACACTACTGTTTCAGTGTTGGATTTATGATACACACTTCCAAATATTAGTGTTCTCATCATCTGATTATTCAAACTATGCATTCAGGGCTCTGTGAATGTCACGTTACACTCTCAGTAACAGCAGCATGCAGCTTTTGCCCGCTTAATCAAGATGTCTGACGGCAGCCGGACTCGGTGATTTTCAGTCCCTCTGATACACTTACTGACTTCTGAACTCACTTTTCTGTGTCTTGGTGGCAAGTGATATGCAGAACTGTGCTGGAGCCCTGCCAGTGTTTTTCTAACCCCCACATGACATCCACAGGATGTCATACTGTTCAGGAATTGCTTTTAAAGCATTATTCACTTCTCGGTGGTTTAGCTGTTTTTTATGATCCCAGTACAACAATTTTGCAGCTTTGGAAGAAGCATGGTAACATCTACCTTTTAATTCAGTGAGTTCATGCAGATTTCTCTTCTTATATTATGTCTTTTGTCTTTTTCCACCTCTAAATATTGCAACTCTCCAGGCTGAATGATCCAGGCTTTGCCTGAAGAAGGGCACACCAAAGCAGGAGGGCAATACTTTTGGTCTGCAGCTCAGCCACGCCAGCCCAACTTTACAGTGCAGGTTGGTAAACAGATGCCTGTACCCCCTCTGAGCAGAGGAAGGTGCCTGCATGACTCTGTGCTGTGCAGAAATGCTGACTTGGGTCTGGAAGCTGAATAACTTGGTTAACACTCAGATAAACCTGAATTAGGAAGCCCTGCCTCTCTTCAAATGAGCCCAGGCACTGCACAGAGCTGCTGGTTAAGCCATCTCCAAGGCCAGAGCAGGAACCGAGGCTTCTGTAGCTACTGAAGATAAACTTGTCAGTTAAAGCTAATTCTGACAAATAATGTTGTTTACTATTTAATTCTAGAAACAGTCACCAAATGTAAGAACAAAAGGCATCTTTAAATAGTGTAGAGCCAATCTTAGCTATTTTTCCCATGAGCTTCTGGAGAGGAAAAAAAAAAAAGGAAACATGGGAATACATTCTGCATGTCAGTAATACTATCCTGGAAATGTTCCAGGTGGGCCGAACTACATTTTTTATAATTTCAGTTGTTTCTAATAAGTCCCTTCCATATTGATGTATCAACTTTTGAAGAACCTAGTTACCTACCAATATTTTTGGCTGTATTTTGCTGTTTCTAGCTTGCTGAGTTAGCAACCCCACTTTCTAGAGAGAAAACAGGTGATTTAAGATTCTGAAATGTCAGGTTTTAAGGCTTCTAAGCTATAAGTAGAAGTTCTTAGATATTGAAGATGTTTGTGCAGTATTTCCAACTCATTCAAAAGGAGGAAATCCAAGAAACATCAACCACTCTGTGGTTCTCCAGGAAATTAGTAGATGCTCATGATGACACTCAACTGAGCTTTGGAAAAGCTTCCAGACTCACAGGACTTTCCCTGCACAAAACCTCTTATGTGTTAGCCATTAGTATTGTTCCAAATAAACTTCCCTACGTCTGAAATAGGGAATAGATTTGGAGTTGCTTTCTGACTGATTTGATTTGCACTTATGTATGGCTTAAGAGGAGAAAGCAAGAGAGAAAGTTCATGTCCTTGCTAAAATTCTGACCATCAGTGGCTCTTATATCTTGCTAAATCTGCTCATCGTTCTATTTAGTTTATGGCAGAGGAAAGAGATTTCTTTTTGTAAATTTCATACCCATAAATGGTCACTAAATTTTACAAAAAGGGAAGAATACATTAAGAAACTCTAATCCTGCTTTATGGCTCCAAATAAAATCACTCATCTTTCCAAATCTTTAATTTTATGGAAGGTCACAAGTGCATATCTCAAAGCATATTTCAGTAAAAGCTGTGGAGTGATTTACTTTGAAACCTTCTGTCTCTTTGTGTTTCTGCCATTTTTTTCAGTGTGAAAGAAAGCTGTCAAAATATTTAGTTGGGCATTTGGTTCATACATTCTCATGGGGAAAATATATGTTTAATAGCATCATTAGCATGAATTTGCAAATCCTTTAATTTGAATTCTATCTTCTACAGGATCAGCTGAAAACAATGTTATTAACTAATGGTACCCATCTTTGTTGAGATTTTTATTTTTGTTTTTAAAAAGTTTTCTCTGTCTTTTATGGGTTATGGTAATGGTAATTTGCTTTTCTACAGTACGGTTACTGACAGTTTATCATTACCATAATTTGACAAAATTAATGAAAAATACTTTGATTTATTTATTCTCTCCTGTTTTGACAGCTTTTGAGAAATTGTTACATTACCCCATTTTTCAGATGGCTCGATTAAACTGTGATTAAATTTGTGACTTACTAAAGTCCTTGTACTATTCAAAGGTTTCCTTTCAAGCAAGTGACACAAAAGAAATGAGGCATAATTTTCTTCTCAAATGAAGAGTCTGTTTTTCTTTTGGCCCTGTACCAATGCCTTATCTCCACAGACCTGTAGGATTTTTCTCAGTTCCATGTTTTGAAAGAAGAGCTTGCATAGATTTTTTTCCTGTGGTGTTCTCTTGAGATATTTCTAACAGCCACTAGCGTCTGTACTGATTTCTGGGTGGGCATGCAATGTATGGATTAATATTCCAAATTCTTCTAGCCACTCTGAGAGAGCTTTCTGTATTCTGTGTTGGGATCTACTTAAAATTGCAAGAGAATTAGGACAGGAATGCTTTTTGTTTTGATGCATGCTTGACAGCAGTACCTGCATCCACTCAGTACCTTTCATAGGATGCTAATTCTAACATTAACCTGACCTTAACGATGTACTGCTGTCCACACAGTCCCTTCTTGTACTGCTGCAAGTGACCAGAGCAGCTTTGTTTCTCTTTATTGCTTTTGATAAAATGAGGAATAAAAAACTCAGAGTTAGCCAGCTGGAGATTACAGACAGCACTTTTGTTCTCAGTCACATATATAAGATTTTTCCTGAGATCTTGTATCTAATGAGATGATGGCTTTAAAGATAACTTGTGCTCACCTGACCGAGGAGGCTTGCCATTCATTCTGGATGAACTGATTTTTTCCAAAGTTAAGTTTACTTTTATTTACATTTTTTTCAGCAGGATTTTTAAGACTCCTGATAAATTTTCTCAAATATGTTGTGACAGCTATAAATTGTATTAGCAGTAATTAGCTATCGTTCTGTGAAGTGCTTCCTCAGATGGGGAAAACTACATTACACGTGTTAAGCCCATAAATATCGGGGTAAAATACTTTATTTTTTTTTGCCTGATTCTCTTTCCTATAACTTCTTTTTTTTTTTTTTTTCTCCAAACCTAATTAAGAAAATGTAATGCATCCTTTCTTAATGACTCTCATTTCCAGTAAAATAAAATTTAGTATAAATGAATTTTCTTAACAGTTTATTAAATGTAGTCATTAGATATTTCTCGTTGAGATCCAGCTTTCTTCTGTGCATAGTATTATACAAAAGAGGATGCATCTAATTAAATAATTACGCAGCTTTAATATGTTATTTCATCTGGAATGACTGCTCGTAACCTTGTGAGATACATTAGGGAGATTCAGAAGCAGAAGTCTGTAATAACAAGCTAGGCTACTTCAGGACCTAACCCCGAAAGTATCTAGATCCCTGTATTTCTCACTGGAGTTGAGAGCTCAGCACTTCATACAAGCACTTTGACCTCTTTCATTCATCTTGAGGAAGGCTTGTGTGCTTTTCAGGTCAAATATAACCAGAATAATTGAAATGACCCATTTCATGTCTAAGTGTTACAATAAGCTATCCGTTGATATTTTTAAACCAAAAGCAGATTGCAGAGCTTATTTACTTTATGCAGAAGAAATGCTTTTGCAGTGTGTGTTCGTTCAAGGAGCTCTCCTCCCCTTCCAGCCTCTGCTGTCGGCTCTCCTCTGGCCTCCAGCCCCTTGCCTCATGCCTTGCTCCGAGCCCATCCATCCTTAGCCCATCTTCTGGATTCAGGAAAGGGCCTTCTTTGCTCACCCGCCTTCTTTCGTTCAGACGGTGCTCTTGACGTGGCAGAAAGGCAAAGGGAAGGTTGTATGTTTTCTCTGCCTCATAAAATTTAAATCTAGGAGAATTAACACTGCTGCTCACTTCCTCCAACACATTTAAACTATTCATCCAATGCCCAGCTACTCAAAATAGTGGAGAGTAGTTTTGTAGCTCTAGGGAATCAATTTGGCTAGTCAGCCAAAGCCAAAATTAAAATTTAAAATGCAGTTGGCAATGATTATTAATCAATTAGCTCCAGGGAGCCATCAGAGCTATCCAACCAGAGTTAGAATAACAAGCAATATTTTTAAAATAATAAAACTGGATCCTTAATAAAACTTGTCTCCTCCTTCACACATTTATTAATATGATGGTGCCCAAAAAGGTATCAGTAATTACTTTTATACGAACAAAATTGAATTGGAATGAGAGCCATCTGCAGGAAGCAGTAATTGGCAGATCAGTTTCTCTGAGCGTAGATTATTTAAAATCTTAGTAACTCAAAGCACATCATGGGATATTGGAAGAGGAGAATCTCATGGTGTCCAGAATACCATAGTGCACTGGCAGATTTTGCTATGCAGTGAGAGGTAGCTGAGCATTTCAGCAAAGTCAAGGAAATCTGAGTGGACTGTCAGCTACTGTACACTTCTAGGATTTTAGTATTTTTATTGACTTGGTATATTTTAGAACTCCTCTGCAAAAACAAAAGTAAATCACTCTGTAAGGTGCTGGTTACATCTTGGGTAGTTCACACAGCCAGGGGGTCTGCAGCACGCTCTCCTTCTGCCTCTGCCATATTTCGTAGTGAAGGCAGCTGTGGGATGTCTGATCTGGATGCAAAAATGACAAAGAGGGTTGGCAGGTTGTTTTTTTTTTATATTTATTTTGCGTGTTTCTCTATATTTGCTCTTGCTGTTGGTCCAGAGTAACCCCACCTCTGGTAGCCTCTCAGGGGCACTGTAAAAGCCATCTGTGTGGTGGGTTATTTGAAGAGGGCTTGATGAGAATCCAGCAACCCAGGATTTCTTCAGTATGCTTACAGAATATTGTCACCTGCAAGGGGCAGCACCGTAGAAAAGGTGAGGAGCCAATGCTATGACAGAGGCTGGAGGATTGGTTTCTCCTTCAGGAGACTTTCCTCCTTTCCTGGAGGCTTCAGCTGGCTCCTCTGGGCAGCACAATGTCTGGGACTGATTTGAGGCCAGCTCTTTGTTGACATGAGTGGGGATGAGGAGAAGCCCTGTCAGGAAGTCTGCAGAGGCAGGATTTGGATCTTGGGGGGGGGGGGGCGGGGGGAAAGGAGGCCAGCCATGGCCCTGCGGCTGGGCTGGCCTAGGTGCTGAGAGTCAGGAAGCATTTGCGTGGTGCTGGAATGTAGCACAGGTCGGCCTTTGGCTCTCAGGCATCACAATAGCAGTGAGAGGACGTTACTTTTTCCTGTTAGAGTCAGGTGTTACTCTGGAGCTTGGAACTCCATGCAGAAGAGCACTTCTGATCTTGTTGGCTATGGAAATCCATTACGTCCTTGCTGAGGTACAAACAGCACAGAAACACCCAAGGTAAGGACATCGGGTTAAAAAAAACAACATATTTCCAGAAGCGCTTTGCTGCTGTAAAGACACTTTCAGCTCAATATATTGAACAATAAATTGGCACCTTAGTATCCTGGATGCTTCAAAGTAAAATCCATCAGCCAACACCTTCAGTATTGAAATCCTTCTCCAAGTGGCCATTTCCTCATCCCTCCTCAAAAACTTCCACTGATAAATTTTCACACAAAGGTGGTTTTTCTTCCAATATTTTCTTTTATAATCACTGTATGGAAAACTATGATTCTTTATAATTCTGGTGTTTTCTTCTTAAAAGCAGAAAGTAAATTTTTTTTAGTCATGGATTGCTTTTCTGTTGCGATAGGCCCTAAAAATTATGCAAACTTTTATTATCATATTGTTAAATATTTGACTTTGCATAGCAGCTTTTTATAGCTTTTCTAGGTCTTTCATTAATACTGTGATATTGTAAGTATAACTATAATAGCTATGACCCAGCACTGCTGAAACTACAGGGGTTTTTTTGCATAAACAGAGCAAGATTGTATATTAATGCTCTGCTAGCTGTATACACGACTACATGTTACTGTTGCAGACTGTGGCACTGAACAATAAAATCAAATCTTCTACATCTAGCTTGAAAGGACTTGCATTGCTCATTCCTGTGAGCAGTAAAATCCTATGATTATTCACTCTCACTGAGAACTACCACAGGACTTAGTCTTCTCCCAGGAACACGGAATTATAGTGATCTCGACCTGGTTTCAAGCTATGTGCTTGTGAAATCCCTCCTTTGATCACATTCATAGATACTTGGATTTCTCCCTCAAAAAAATGCTATGTGATACTCTTACCCAGCATAGCACTTAAAAGCATAAAGATATGTAGATTTAAATTCTTGAAATGGACAAATCCAGGAAGACAGAAATGATGGTCTTGGATATTTGAGTGCCTGAAATGTTTAAATTTTAAGATTTTTTTTTCATTTGTTATGAATTGTTTAATCACTGATATTATTGTTTTCTTCTCTAGGATGCTAGGATGGAGTTTTAAAAGCTGTCATAAGATTTAAAAAGGGAAAAAAAAGAAAAAAAAAACAATGTAGTTAAGCTTGAATCCATGCCCTGGCAAGAGTATTCTGTACCACAGCTGGACATTGTGTGGTACAGTGGTAAGACAGAAGAGAACTGACCTTACTCATTTTTTCCTGGGTCTGGTAGCGTATCCCTCATCAGAAGGCATTTATATAAATGGATTGTTGCCAACCTTTGAAAATGATTTTACTTGCAGCTGGCTTCTTATATGGTTTTTATACAGACTTTGAGGCCCTCTATCTCCTCGTACCCCCCAGGATGTTCATCATGGGAGGGAGGCAAAACAGTTGTTTTCATTCATCCTGTCCCTTGATTCTGATCTGGACATCAGTGAGACCAGAATTAAGTGCAAGAAAAGATGGACATCTGGAGAGGAGATGGGGCTTGGGCACAGTATTAGGATAGCATTTAGTAGTATATTGTATTCCTTGCAGGAGCTGAACAGATTGGCTGTGAAGGGATTTTCAATTCTTTTTTCTTCTTCTGTGATAATTCAACTCCTACTTTGTCATCTTTTTAGAAAAGTAGATATAATAAAAAGTATATTTGGCATAATAATATACTAGTACTACCTTTGGTCTTTCAAACCTGCTGCTTTCAAGCCTCTCTGCTACTACTAGAAACAACAGAAAGTTGTCAACATAACATTATTACTATATTTATTTTTGACTCAAAATGCAATTTTGCTCCAGACAGGTGAATACAGATATCTGCAACTAAATAATATGCTAGAAAAGGAATTTTTTAAAAATGGATTTTTTTCCCGGTGGCATGTTGGTGGCAGTTGCAGGTAGGTTGGTGTCTATGAAAAGCTGACAAGTTGAATCACAGTTAAGATGTGCTGCGTGTATTGTAATATATATATGCAAGGTATGAGCTCTACTGATGACCTGCCTTAGTATTTTGAGGCATTGATACAACTTTCTGGGTCAACTTTCCTTTCCATGTATCATCTGTCTCATCTGTTTATGCTCTGAGCTCTTCAAGGCAATGTCTCATATTGTGTTTGAACAGTGCCTATAGTGGGGGAGGAAGGGGATTTCTATCTTGGATGAAGCTTCAGGATGCAAACATAATATAAAATGTTACAAATAATGGCAAGTGATAAAAGTGCATATAATAAAATATATGCTGTGATAAACATTTTATGTAGATTTAATCAAAGTTTTGCTCTAAGGCACAAAGGCTCTTCCCTTTTGCTTTATAAATACTTTTTAAGGAAGTTCCGTGACCTGTGTCATTTGCTGTACAGATACAATCTGTCCTTATATTGGACATCAGGACCAAAATGAGATACTAAAAAGAAAGTTTCTTTCTTTCTTCCTGTATGTGTGATTCCTAAACTAAAAATAAAAATAAAAAAGCTCCTCTCCCCCCCCCCGCCTTTTCACAAGTCTTTAGTCATTATGCTACGTATAAACCAGATGGACGAATATATTAAAAATTGTTTTTAAACCACAGATTGAGAAAGGGTGCCAGGATTTTCTACCAAAAATGTGGCACTGATTCTAAAATCTGTTGACAATTTTGGAAAGTTTCTTCTGGCGAAAGAGCTCTATTAGTGTCTCCTCTCTTCCAGGAAAATAAGAAAAACCTTTATCTAAGTCATAAGTTAATTAGCTTCTAAGCTATAATCGAGAGTCTCAGTATAAATATATTAATTTTCCTAGGAATGGGAGTTGTGACCTAACAGAATAATCCATAATGTGAGAAAAACACAGTTTAAAATAAAGGCTATGACTCTTTCTTGCGTCTGTGCTTGAGTCCTGCCAAAGATTAGTGTGTCAAAGATTTTAATTACAGCCATCCCAGTCAAGTCTTTGAAAATCTATTTAGAATTTAAATTTCGGTTATTTTTCCCAAATGAGGAAAATGAGCACCACATGCACTTGAAATGAGGTTTCCCCTTATCTTGCATAAAATGTTGGCGCATATAGTGAGCCAGCTTTCTCGGCATGCAGAATGTAGGGTTTCCAGAGCATCGCAAGTCCTTGCGATCACTTTCTGACAATGCTGCTTTTGGTAATTGCAGATATATGGGTTTGGTGTTGACAATGAAAGAAACTCAAAACCTACTTTTTTAAAAGTAAATTTGTTTCAAATGCCCTGAGAGAATTAGAAGAAATTCTGAATACCTGTGATAAAAATAAACGCCTTAACATTTCCCTTCAAATAACTGCATGTGTTATGACTGGATAAAAAATTATTATTTCTACTTTGCTATAGGCACTATAGGGCGTATATAAAACTTGCACCCACATCCATATATATTTTATATATCCATATAAAACCTCCATCCATAAAATAGCTCTTCTCCCATGAGAATGACACTTTGCCAAATTTCAGTGCACTCCACGGTGCTTCCAGCAACTCCAGGGAACCTCTTTGGGGAGCCAGGTTCCTGTGCTCGCCTGTTGGCCACACGAAGCATTACAGTCACCCCGAAATGACCTGATAACACTATTTGGTTTCCACATTCTGCTATATAAAGGCATTTTTCTTGCCTGAAATGTAAGTGCATGGCACGTTAAAGTCCCCGTTATTGTATCTATTGCATTGTGAAATACTAGAGCAAATCATTTGAGTGTCAAGTGCTGCAGTAAGGCTTTAAATATTGTTAAGGGAGTTTTTTAGAGTGTGGTTGCTCTTTATTGAGGAAGCACCTGTTCCACACATTTACGGACAGGGCATTGAGGGCAGGAATTAGGCCTCTTGCACCCTTTGCAGAGTGCTTTCCCTTGAGGGGGTGTCCTGGCCAGAAGGCATGCTGGGCACGCAGTGGCATGAGTTGGAGCCGGAGATGTAGAAGAGTGTAGGTGTCCTTGCATTTAGCATGCACCAGTATTCTCCTGCCTTCTGGTGGGTTATTGGCAGCCATGTTTTAGGTTTTGTTTTTTTGAGACTTGTCTCCAACCCAATGATCTTTCCAGTTCAATGAGTAAAACTCTCGGTTCTCAGCACAGTGCTTTTCTGCACATAGGAGATTATTTAACAATCGTGACAGCTTCATAGTATTTTGTCCTGGCCAGTAGTCTAAGCAGATGCATTGTTGTCTTCCTGAATCCAATTTGTAACAATAATGTTTTTTCTTACTGTGTTTCTGGAACCAATTTTACTACTTTCCCTTCCCTTTCTCTGCTAGGACATCCCAGAGAGTGCTGTGCCCTGCCTGTGACTGGTTGTCTTCTCTTTGCCTCCTTATGCTGCCAGTACTCAGAAAATGTCCTTTTTTGTCACAGTGCTGAGAAGGGATGTGGTTAGGAGTTTGAAGGCAGACAACATCTGCAGTGAGCAGCTGGGAAGGTACAGCTCAGCCATGTTTTGGGAACAGATCTGTATAAGATTAATGTGTAGACTAAAGCTCATTTATGTGATAGACCAGTGAGAATCTTGGGCAGCTTTTCTACATGAGACTCTCATGCTAAAAAAAATGAAAACAAAAACAAAAAATTCTTCGGGCCACTTGATTCATTTGATTCATGTCCTCTGTATCTTCAATTTCAAAGCCATTTAGGATGAGCATTTGCACAAACATAAAAGTTCTCTTTAACTAAAGTCAACCAATGTGTTTTTTCAATGAGCTAGAGCTCATAAGAAAGATTCAAACATTAACTGTGTAAAGAAGGCAATTAGTGTTTGTACAATATATTGAAAATTATCCCTAGGCGTACTGGAAAAATACATGTTTTAAACATGTATATTCTTCATCCAGTTCCGTAGTTTATATTAGATTTGGACATAGATGCTTCTAAAAGCTGCCATATTAATTCAGACTGTGAAAGACATCATAATGGTCTATAAAAAGTTGGGATTTTTACTATAATGTAGTTGGTCTTACTCTGTATATTTAATCACTCAAGGGAAAATCCTATTCTGCTGCTGCAGTATGTCAAGGAAGCTTATCTGCATATAAACAGCAAAAAGAGATCTCTCTTGAGTTACAAAGCTTTAACGTTTGTAGTTTAAAAGTTGAGCATTTCTAAAAATGCACTATTTATGTCATTCCGATAAAAAGAGATACCCCATTCTCTTTGGCACCAAGTGATACTTTCAATAGGCTTTAAAGCTGTCAAAGGAATAGGAAAAAAGCTGTCATAGTCACAGGAATCAGTGGAAAACTTTTGTTTTTATAACTGTGGAGGGTCCAATTGCAGGGAGCAACTACCACATTATTTGTCTTGAAGATTGTGCATCCATTATCATGAGTGTTTTGGCTACAGTTTGATAGGAAATCAGGTCAGGAGAAGGACCATTTTCCTGAGGGGGGAGAAACAGGGATCGAGACAGCCAAAGAAAGAGTTCCAGTTAGAAACTTGAGGACGTTTTCAGAAAACACGAATACATCCACGGTCTACTAGGGGAAGTACAACTTTTATTTTCACACTCGTGTAGCCTTTGTTTCTCACAGTACAAGGTGCAGGTCAAAAGAAATGGTTTGGGATGCTCTGGTGCTGTGATGGGCACAGATGTAGGTTCTGTGGTTGATTATTTTAAAGCGTTTGTTGTTCTTATTATGGTGTATGTAGAGAGAAACCTTTCTAGAAGACTAGCTGAAACTTTGTTTTGTTCCCACAAGAGAACCCACTAGAGTGGAAGTGGGATCTTAGATGCAAGAGTGCAATGGTTTGCCTTAACATGTAGAAAAGAGCATATGGTTTTGTTAATAGGCTCATATGAGCAATTAACCTCATAGTGCACTCAGTTGTTAGTCTCAGTTGTTTATAAACTAGGTAATAAAGATATTTTAACGTGGTATAGCTTTATAGGAGGTTAGTGGAATCAGGCTACATTTTTCAAGTTAGTACCTGTTAGTACTCAGGTGAAGGTACAAGTGATAGAAACATAAAATCAGCAGAGGATAAAATATTCCCTGTTAGGTAGTATATCTAACCAACGAATATGAGTCACAAATGTATAATACTTTGTATAAAGACAGAAAAATATGTTAAAGGTTTTCATTAGAAGAGGGACTGTTTTCACAGGATGCAGTCACAGATCTGTCATTCAGCTTGTTCTTGTCACCTTGCAAGGATTATAATGTAAGCAGTTTCCATGCTCATTTCGTGTTAAAAAGAGTTTTAAACTTGCCTTCTTCATGTTGTACAAATACACAGTGTTTCCCCATAATAGCTTCCATGCTGTTGCTCAGGAGGATGAACCTTATAAAAAAATGGGTTTCTTTCAACATCAAGTACCATCATTGTCTTTTTTTCTTCTGTTTTAAGGACTGGTAGAAATTAACTCCCTTCCTGCACAAGTTCCAATTTCTCTGTTAGGAGATACTGATTTGGGAGACAGAGCTTGGGCAGAAATAAGCCAGTGACCTGCCCCACCATGTACCCATAGAAAGGCCCCGTTGCCTTCCTTCTGTCTGCTCCTTGCACTGCAAGTTGTGTATTCTGACAGCCGTTACTTTGCACTGGGGTCAAGGGTGCCAAAGGTCTTTGCTTGCTGCAGATATTTTGGTTTCCAGGTTGGGGGGTATGAGGATGGTATTTTTTTATTTGATTCTGCAGCTTCTGACAACCTGCTTTTGGGCTGTCTTCTGTCTGTTTATTGACAGTGTCCCAAAAGAGACCTCTACATCAGTTCAATATTGGATTTAATTTTAGTCGTGTAGAATATCGTATGTTGTGGTTATTAATGTTGTGTCTGTCATTTTTCATTTACTGTTATTTGTCTCATTTTTACTTTGTACTTTGGGTACAGAGATTTTTATTGAATTTAGCTAGTGATAAGCCTAATGAGTTGTTGCCAGTTTTTCTTTATCGTGAATTTTTAAGTCAATAAAACATTTGTGGGGCTGGAAGGACAGAGGCTTCCAGACTTGCAGTCTTGTTTTTTTCTGTTTCATTGGATTGACTGAGCAACGTATTTACTGGTGCATCATTCCTCGAATATGAGGACTCTTTTGCATTATTAGACTTGACAGTGTTTAAACAATACTAATTCTCATATCCAGCTGGCTTTTCAATTGATTTCTGTGCTCTCAGTTGCTGCGTAAAACAAGCTGGAACATTAAAGACATCTTACATGCTACCCTCTGGAGACTTGTCTTCCTTTTAGAGAAAAATCAAATAAGTATAAAATTTGCTGGGTTTTCTCCTCTTGTTTTCCACTGGAGCTTTAAATGATGTGTCAGTGTATTGACAAATTTTGTTCATGTTAAGATGCTAATTTAAAAATTATACATTTAAAAAGCAGTATTCATTTTAGAGTGAGATTTGCTAGATTGCTCATTTGTTTACAGAACTAAGCATGTGTCTCTTCTTCATCAAAAACAAAATATTACTACCTTTAAAATTATGTTTAAGATGTACATAAAATTGCCATTTTAACCCAGCTAAAATCTTGCATATTTAAAATTTGATTGCTAAACAGCCAAAAGAACACTGACAGATGTTAGTCATTTGTTTTGCACGTTCACTTTTCACAGTATCGAAGCAGCCTGCTGTTTTGAGCTAAATATTGAAATCAGAATTTCCGGGGAGAGCGAGGGGTAAAGCATTTTCTGTCCCGTAAATGTCAATGTTGAAGTCATACCTTTCAGCAAATCAAAGCCTTAAAACATATGCTTCTGAAAAATGAATTTGCTCTGCTCTCTAGCAGTCCGTAGCTCATAGGGGACGAGGGAAGCTGTGCTGAGCTCTCCTGCTATTTCCTGTGTCCCAAAACGTGCTTCAACCACTGCAACCAGGGGACGTGGTGACTTCTGACATGACTCTGCTTCCAGTTCCTTAGGGGCCGCTAAATTTCACATGAATGTAAGCTAATTGGGAAAGGCTAAATATCTAAGCCCAAACTTGGGTGCTTGTCCACAGGTCTTCCCCAGACGCTCAGGTAGGCCAGCAGCTGGTGAGGACAGCAGGGTACGGGTTTGGGGCTGCCAGTTCTCCTGGGTCAGATGAGGGCAACAGCCTCTCGTAACTGCCTGCTCACAGGGGAGGAGCGGGGCCCGGTTCGTAATGTCAAGGAATCAGTGCTTGCTAATGAAAATACTTAACATTCTTGGCTAGGATCTCTTCTATGATCTTCTCGCTTTTTGCACAAAAGCCATGTAGCCTTCCCTCATACTCTTTTTCGCCTCTTGAGTAAAACATTTGCTGATATCTGTTTAACCCAGTGTTGTGAAACTCCATGCGGTGCATGCAAAGTTACGTGGGGTCGTTATAAGAAATGCTTTATGAATAATAAATATTTTGATCACACAGTAGTTCATTCAAGCTTTTTGTTTTGTTTTGGTTTTGATTTTCTACAGCTGGTCTAAAAATCCAGAAGAATGGAAGTTTCAAAAAACAAGACAAACCTGGCTTCTCTTGCACATGTATGATAAAGAGAAGGTTTGTATTAACAGTATTTTTTTCAGAATTAAAATGTTACGCGGTTTAATAAGCTAGTTGTAGTTATTGTTTGTTAATAAAAAGTTACTAGCATTAACAATGCACTTTTCTAATAATTTTAAATAATAAAACAATTAACTATGTTTTTAACTAAAATGCTTAACCATTTTAATTGCTTGTAATTTAATGTTTCTATTTTGGGGGTGATCATTCTTCTTTGTACCCTAGACTTTTACACTTGATGCATGTGAAACATAGAAAGGATTGACATTATATAAACCTGAAGCTATTCCCTGAAGTGGGAATATATTTGCACTGTGTCCTTCAGTTGAATTTCTAAATATGGAACCCAGTGCTGTAAGCTACGGTTCTTGTATTGCTTCAGATATCTCGGGCTCCATGGAAGATGTACAGACATATTGCCAAAATGTTAAAATAGCTTTCTCATTAAAATATGAGCGAAACCTTATGTTGATTGTAAAAAGCATAAAGTATAACCAGAAGCTAGGCTTGCATCATCACTGAAATCCATTCATTTCATAACTTAAAAAACAACCTAAATTTAATTTCCAACAAGCATCTGACCATTGTAGTACAGAACAGAGGATTTCAGATCATTAATTTTGTTGTGCAATAGAACAAACATCTAGCCGTTTGCACAGTGGCTTACTTATTGATTCATTTAGTTGACATTCACTCAGATTTTGCTGACTTTTTGTGTGCACTTGGACATTTAAGCATAACAATCTTCCTGACCCAGATTACTCTGCGTCGCTTAAGCCAACCACCTGACGTAGGGTGTTACCTTTACGATTAAAAGTACATTTAGAGAACCGTATAATTAAAACCAGAATTTCATGAAAGCAAAAATGTTCACATGGTGGAATACTTTAAAAAGATTAGTTGCAGAATACAAATTTGTTAGTAGGTATCTTTTATTCTTAAGTGTCTCCTTTAAAAGTCTTTATCAACCTTTTGAAATCGATGTGTGCTTTTTAAAGCTACCTAGAAATTGTTTTATAGGCAGAGTGACGTTTTTGCTTTTTTACCTGTTTACTTTGGGATTTGTTTTGAAATATAGTGGGAAATAATTAACTATGAGTAGATTTTTTTTCATATATCAAAATACAGTTTTACTCCGCATTTCTCAATATTGAAATGAAAGCTTCCTTTCTAGTATTTTTTTTTAATCTGATGAAAGCATAATGATTTATTTATATTCGCATATTTTGTACTGTTTAGTAATAGGAGATGCATTGAATATGAGCTTTAGATAATGATTAACATCTGCATTCAGATTCAGTAAAGTTAGCAGAACGGCTCGAGTGCTTATAATCAAACATGTGATGAAGCCTTTTTCTTCATCAAGACTGGGGAGGGCAGACCGGCTTCTTTTGAATATGTTTTTATACCCAAATCCAGCTTCCTGTCCATTACAGAATAAAATCTGTTGGATATCCAAGCATGACTAAAATACAAAAGGAGACATGAGTTTCCTTCCTTCCTAAGCCACATCTTTGATCTCTTGGTGTCACTCGTATGCCTACTGAAAAGCCATGCCAAGAGGTAAATTCAGTTTCCTGTACTGATGCTCTTCTTTCTGTAGGAAATAAGTTGAGGTTTTGTAGTCATTTACAATGTGAATTTATTTTTAAGTCCCTTTAACATCCATCTGCGGGTTGGCTGACAGCTTCAAAGCCCAGCCTGTATACCTACGGTGTGTATACTTCTTCAGGATCCTGTACAAAGTAAACACTGCTTCCTCTGTTGATCTTTGTCATTTGGCACAACACTTTTAGAAAGTCACTACACAGATTGTCTTCAGCTTCTGGACTGCAAATCCCTGAGGGGGTTCTGAAGTTTCCTCAGAAGGTAACAGAAAAGCCAGCTCGGTGTCAGCAAGCTGACGCTCACTGCACAGATATCTCTATTTGCCTTGCAGAATAGGTGGGCATCTGCAAGTCTAAAAAGTCTGAAAACTTCTTGAATTACAAAGGGTAATTTAAAAGCAATACCTGTTCTTTTCCTGCTGTTATTTAGCAGTGTTTCGCCCCTTTTCATGATGTCGTACAGTTCCTGAGCATTCAGGAGCTGACAGTAATTATTTCACTTGGAGATGTTTCCATGTTAGCCAGTTCCAATGCATATTAATTAGAACAGAGGCAAGGTTGGTTGAGTAAAAGAAAAAGAAGCAAGAAAAAGTGCAAAAGAGTGTAAAACAACCATAGTAATAATAAAAAATCCCACTTGCCATCACTTCCACTGGCCAGAGACATAGTGAGAGATGTTAGTATCCAATTTCAAGCCTCCCCAAAAGCTGATCTTAGAGACAGACTGTGTTTCTTTTTGTAAAACCTCACCAAGCGTTCCTGAAATTACGTTTTTTTTTTTTTTGTTGTTTTGTTTTTTTACTGTATTTTAAGAATTAAGGTGTTGATTCAACCAACTTTTTGCTGTCTTTTTTTTTGTTGTTGTTCTGGTTGTCCAGTCCTTGCTATGACCCTATTGTATAAGGTAGGAGGAAAAGATATTATTTTGTCTACATGCTCCTGTATTGAAATCTCGTGCTGAAAAAATAAAACAACAAATAATTGTGTTACAGAAAACAAAACAAAACAAAAACAAACAACAAACAAAAAAACAGACTTTGAGCACTTGTGTGCTTATGCCTACGGCCAAATGCTTTATAGACCTCAGGCAGGCACACGTCTGTCTGCACACTTAGTGTTTCGAAGTTCAGAGTAGGCTTTTAATTCCCCCTTTAAGCACTTTGCTTAAATGATATAGTAATAACTGTAATTCCACGCAGTGAACTATGAGTGTACCACAAGGCCTGAGAACAAGAGGCATAAATTATGTAGATAATTTGGCTAAGGTTTGAAATCTAGAAATGTTGCTGAGCTTTAAAAAACCGACGCTGAGTATCTGCATTAAAGGAGCACAGTCGTGCTGAAATCGTTTGCATCTGAACATTTTTGTCCGTTAGCAGCACATGTTTACTGTGTGTAAAAATGCTTTCAAAAAAGTAGACATTTTTTGCTATTCTTCAATGTGTTGGATAAGTATATTTCAGCAACACTTCGTATATCATCAATTTCAGCGTTAGTCACTCGAAAATTAATATTTTTTGTATCTGAATTGTTTCTTTAACATAGGAGTGTTTGTGTGAAGAATTTAAAGGTTTTCCATAGTGTATAAGTTATGAGGCTGGATGTAGACTTCAGTTTTGATTTACTGCTCTGTAGTATCTCTGATTGATTAAGGCAGCCCTGGAATATTTTCTTCCTCTTCTTTGAGAGTGATAGAAGTTTTAGCGATCAAAGTTACACTGCCAAATGGCGATGGAGAAATAAGTTGTAAATTAAGTATCTGTTGAAGCTCTGTCTTCTCTGAAATGTTGATACTTTGCAGAATTGAAACAGCCCTCGCACAATTAGTCTCCAATCCTTTAAATACTTACGTATGTTTAACTTTACTCATGTTGAGTGTGCCTTTTAAAGTTATATGTGTAAAGTTAAACATAAAGAAAAATATTTGTGGGATTAGGTCATTTTAACATCTGATTCACAGCTAAAATATTCTCTTATTGGCTGCAACTTGTTCCACAGATACGCAACATAAAGTTAAGATATGCTTCAGTGTAGGTCTGTTCACCTAATACTTTTAAAAATGCATTGGTTTGAAATACTGAATAAATCATTGAAAAGTCTTTGCTAGGCTATTGCCAAGATTATTTAATGTAGTTGTATGTTGTACCAGATAAGCTAAAATTTAATCTATTGCTAGTTAATTAGAAAGGAAGTAAAATGGGGGTAATGGAACTGTAGATGACTAAACTGCTTTTGATGTTAGACATATTAAAAGAGCCTATCAGTTTTAGTCAGCGTGATTTAAAAATTATTTCCATATGTCTGAATTCAATTTGTTTTTCAAATTAAATTCTATTCCTTTGTATAAGCATTCTGTCAAAGTCACAATCTGCTGTTTGCTGGTGGGTGGTATCTCATCTTAGCAAACAAATAATTTTGGCGGGTGGTTAGGATACTTCCAGCAAAATTCTTTCCTCAGACATGTGCATGCAGTTCTCCCTGGGTTTGGTAAGGTTTGCATGCACGTTTCCAAAGCCAGGATTTGGCTAGTGCATTTTTTTCCTTCCAACAGCCCTCACAGGCTGGAGCTCTCTCTCAGGCAGTGTTTGCATTTGCTGATCAGCATTTCCACATCTGCTTAGCATTTCCCCTCAGATGCTTTGCCCATCTGAGCACATGACAGCGCTCTCACCATGGTCCATCCCTCCTGCCAATTCCAACACTGGCAAGAAGTGCTTCCATTAGCAGTGGGCATTGCCAAATGCAATAGCCCGTGAAATTCTCCTAATTATCTTTCAGGTGATGGTCTGACGTGATTATGAATGAACATTGAGAGAGAAGAAAATAAATCAAAATTTTTTTAATTCCTTCTTTGTTTGTTTTCTATTCTTTAAAGGTTCCAGATGAGTATTTCACCATTTTACTGGATTATCTGCAGGGACTTCAAGGCAAAGCACGAGACACAACTGTGCAGAAAGCTGAAGCTCTTATGAAGGAGTTGGACGGGTCAGATGCAGAAGACCCGAGCATGGTGGAGAAGAGCGAGCGAATACGACAAGTTCTGCAACTGCTGTCCTGACAGTGTTTTTGTGTCTTGATGGTAGTCTGGTGGAGAGAAGGATAGAACGCAATGCACAGATACTACAAATCAGTTGTAAAGACATATTTTGATAATGAATCTTTATGCTAAATTTTCATATTTTGCACTTGTGTTTTCCAACCGCAATTATTTATAATGTTTTGAGGTGATGAAATCAAAACAGAACACCATATTTGATCCACAGACATGCTGTTTTGATTAAAAGTAATCTTACTGCGTATCTTTAGAAAAATAAACCTCTCTTTCTTGTTAGTTTTTCTCCACTTCCCTATGTAATTAATGTTAAATAAGAGGAGCTTTGCAGTTCTTAATAAGAAGAGCAAAGCAACCAACAAAAAGCCTGGAGGTTCTTTTACAATGGCAGCTTTTAAAATTAACGTACAGTACAGTGCCTGCTCAGCCAGCTGTAATCTATCACTTTCAGCTTTAGAAGTATGTCATTTGGATTTGGGAAAGATCATTTTCAGTCTGTTGAACACGGGTTGTATAACACAGTTGCTTATTAGTACTTCACGCAGCGATCTAAAGATACCATCAGCTTTGTTAGTTTTCCTTGTATATTTTAAAGGTTTCAAATGCTTTATGGCAATTGTTTAGATATTCAGATAATATACAGATGGGGACAGATCAAATCCTTTGACCACATGTAGTGAAATCATCTGATTGTACATAAACTTATGCTAAGATGAGAAGTGCCATGCTGCAACTTTTTGTGGATAGCCTGCCAATGTTACATTTTTTATCTTTCTCTTGTAATTGGCATCCAAAAGAGTTAATTTGTGTTCATTTGCTTTGACATGGGACATTTGTCTCCTATGAATATGCTGAAAATGAGGCTTTCAAGTAAAAAACAAGGACATTAATTACTCAAAAGTTGGATGATTGGCGTATTTAATAACACTTGTGTTCAGACAGTGTTCTTGACCCAATTCTTTAATCTTTCTGCAAACGTTGTTCTTACTTTATTAATAACAACAGTATGAAATGTATGGTATTTTGGAAGAGTAGCTGTCTTTGGGAATTACTGCTTTAATTTGGGTGGGTGAAGGAGAGGAGAATCTATGGATATGCTGGCCTAATTTTTCAATAGGCATTTGAGTGGATTTGACAGCCCTCACAGTCATGGATTACTACAAATGTTTAAAAGTATGAAATTTATTACTAGTAACAAATAACTTATGCTTTCTGACTTATTAAAGATGATGTTTTCAAACGAAAAAGACTAGAGAGCAGCGTGTCCTGCTTTAACACAATAATTGTGATGGAGTTAACACAACGGGGAGCAGACTGCAGCAGAAGTGACCAGCCTCTGTCAAGCTGCTTATGGCTCAAAAGCATTTCAGGATGACCATTGGATGTGGGCTGTGGAGCTAGCTCTCTCGGAGGACGCATGCAGTGTCAAAGCAGGGATTTCCAAAGGGCTAGAAGAAAGGATGGCACAGGTACAATGCAGGAGGAAGGAAGACATGCAGACAGGTATGAGGGAAGATCACAGATGAGTTGATGTTCTCAGTGAAGAGTAAGCTTGGGCAAATGAGGGGAGAAATGGCAGAAGTATAAGACAGAAATGCAGGTTTTCACAAAGTTGAGTGAGCTCACATGCAGGACCACCCTAATATTGTAGCTGTCAATTTAAACGATCTTGTTTCTTCCCCTGTCCCCTTTGCTTTCTCTTTTTCTACCACTGATAAGGTCACAAGCTGGAAAGATCTTTCTGAGTCCCAAGGCTATATAAAATTGAGTTTCCAGTGCAAAAGTCAGTGAAAAGGATCTGTAATAAAGGGAAGTGATACTGACATTAAGTGAACTGGTACAAGATCTTTGGATCTTCTGTTTTATGCCTGAGAATGTGCGGCTGAGAAAACCTGATGTTAGTAGAAGCAGAGGCTGATGCTTTTTTCTCTCCATGAGAAGGAAAGATGAATTTCTAAGGGATGAAGTTTTCAAAATGTCTTCTTGTGATTTTATGATTGCACTTTAGGTGTCAGAGAAGACTGTGTGTTCTGTCTTAGATATTTGAGAATCACCACTTTCGATTTTTCTATAACACAAAAACGTGCGTCCTCATTGTGCACTTCTTACACCTTGTAGCTTAAAAGCACAGCACGCTGCAAGCATATTCTGGAAAAGACTTGTAAAAAGGATTGCAAAGGTAAGGCACAGGTGAAAAGATGTGAACCTTTTATCAGCATGATAGATTTAGCAAGATTTGCCTTCCTTGAACCTTTGTTCTGGCTATATGTAAATGCCATCAAGATTAAGAATGTCATATTTCTTTTTACATCAATTAATATTAAAAGTATGTAGGGCCTGCTAGTCTGCAGTCCATGTGAACAATAACATGGGGAATAGAGCAGCTAGAGCCTCTCGACAGTGCGGTCTTTGCTCTCTTCTCCAGCTCAGTTCCAACTTTCACTTCAGTGCTACCAGTTACTGGATGAAGGGTATGGTCTTTGGCTTTCACTTAATGCAGTTACAGGAAATTCAGAAACTAACAAATAAGGTGTCTGTTGTTCTGCTGGTGTTTGGTTGAGAAAGGAATGTATCTGCCACATGACTCTTCGTGTGTGGTACTGCTCAAAGGCCAGCAGTGTCTGGAAACAGGTTAAAAGTGGAACTTCTGCTTTGTGTTGTTACTCTACATGGCATGGGCTTTAAAGCTCAGCTGGAAATACTGTAAATATGTTTTTATACTCAGTGTTGTAGTATAAATAGGAAGGGACACTTAAATGGCATTTCACTTTTTTCCTTTCTCCTTCTCTTGAATCTTCAACTAGTAGGCAAAAAATTAATCTTGCAAACACCCATGAAATACAAAAGTAAGCACTTTTCTGGGAGGTGTGTGTTGTTAGGCCCATTTAAAAGATGAGATTGTGAGGACCTTACCCAACACAGTGTGCAAATTCAATAGCATCTGTGGCAATCAAATTCTGTCTCTTCAATATGTGAGCCACCAGGCCAGCTTCTGCTTCCTGCTCAGCTTGGGATTTTAATCTAGAAGTTTGGGTTGTATAATGAATAAATTTAGTCGGATTTCCTCCATGATGTAGTTTAAATTATATATTTTAAATTATTAAATGTATAATACCACTATTGAATTCCTGAACCTGGTCAAAGCTGTGAAGGAAGTGACAATCTGTCACTTCATTCATTTTATTCTGTCATTTAATCACCTAGAATATTCCAATTTTAACATTAGTTGTAGTTTAGCCAATCATATAGATACAGATAGGACAAAATGGTGTCTGGGTTTCCGTTTAAATGTCTGCTGTGTTCATAAAACTTGAATCCAAGGCTAGAAGTAACAGTGTGTACAGTCTGACAAATGACATCTTCATCTGCCTACTCTAATTGTCTTCTAGTTGGGCTAATCTGCATTGTGTAGCTCCAACTAGAAGAATTCCTATCTTAAGAGAATGCTGAAGTCAGGGCTTCTAGGCAAAATAAAGGAACATTAATTACTCAAAATTGCTTAAAGCTGGAACTGTGCCTCTAATGACAGTACTAATTACTCAAAATCTGACAATGTAAAAAGTTTCCTTTAATTTGGCTGATCCTTGCCATGGATTTTATATCTTCTTGGCTCTCCAGTGTCTGCCCACAATTTTAATTTGTTATCACCATTGTAAAATTACTGAGTAAATGAATTGTCTCTTCTTATTTTGAAAGGATAGATCATAGCTGTTGAATGTGTAGTTTATTTCAATATTTTGTCCCTCTGGATAATAGCTCTGCTGTGTTTTTGTTAATTTAAGCAACATTAAATTTGTTAACTTTTGTTAAGTTAAGCAATGTGACTCTTATCTCATCTCCTACCATTGCAGGTAGCTTAGAAATACATTTCTTTGGTTCAGACTTGATAGCTCTTTTTTTTGTTTGTTTGGTTGGTTGGTTGGTTTGTTTTGTCATTTTCTTTAATTTTGCCACTAAGTCAGAGTCAGAAAAAGCAATAATAAGAGATTTAAGTTGCAAAGTCAGCACACAGAAAATTAGAAAACATAAGAATGGAAATTGTCTATGTAATTTTAATTTTACTCCTTCATGCATATGTAATATGGTGCATCAGTACTGTATTTTCCATTACATATAACTAATAAGTCATTCATTCAGTGTTTTCCTAGCAATTCTGCTGCTATTCTTATTTTCAAAATTTAGTTCTACAAAGTAGTATTAAAACTAGAGAAGTCACTTTGCTGTGTGGATTTGATCCTGCAGAGAAGGAATTAGTAGGAACTTTCCTATTCATTTCACTAGGTGTAGCAGCTAGCCACAGAATTTTCATCACAAGCATTCCCTTTAAAACACGTTTTAATATTTTAATTCATTTACAGTCAAAATACTGAATTGATGTTACTTAATTTAAACCCAGTTTTGTTGACATAAAACTTTCCAGTGGCTTATTCTCATTTAGTCTTTGGTTTCCTTTCAAGTCTTCCTTTCTGTATGGCTGAATGAGCTAGTTATTTCTGCCTCTGCAAATAGGAATATTAGTTGTTTACAGTGATTCCAGTCATACAAGAACACAATTAAATGTCCTTGCCTTTGCAGCACAAGCTGCTTTTAGCCGTGATTTATAATTACATTCTATTTTAATTTCTTCATAAGAACTTACATAGTCAACAACTTAATATGGTCAAAAAATAATTGTTTTTTAAATTATGTTTTTTTCCTGCAGCGAGCGGGCACTACCGAACTAAATAAAACTAATGAATAAGTGAAGGGGGAAGGGCAAGGCAAAACAGTGGTTTATCTTTCTTTGTCAAAACAAAGCTGAATAAGAAGCTTGTGCTACTAGGAAGGTTTGGCTGATGTTACAGACACGGAGGGAGGGACCTTAGGATAAAAACAGAAGAGCAGTCATACAGTTGCTCTTACTGATTTTTCTTTTTTTCCTGCATACAGAAAATTTTTGGCATTCCCCAACAAAACCCACAAACACACCTACGTCAAAAATTTAAATAGGTTTTGAAATCAAATACTTGAAGGTCAAGAAATGCCACATGTATATAAATGGCCAGAAGAATTCTAATTCTACCTCTCCGGGCCTCCAACCTGGAGACTGAATGAAAAGGGATTGTGTTAGAAAGAAACAAGCAAAAAAAAAACAAAGTATGTGAGCGCATAGTTGAAGATTGTTACCAATCATGCTTCCATGCACAGCGAGGAGGACTTACATTTCCTATTCGTTTTAGTTATTTGGATTTTTTAAGAAGGTTTGCTGATAATTGAAGTATCACATAGCCTTTTGCTGTTACGACTGACATCTGTTTTCTTCATGGTCCCATTGTATTTATAAAACCATAAGCCTTGGGACACAGGGTCTGTCACTCTCATTTGCTTATAAATAGTTAGGGCTAGCTGTGGCCCTGTGAAAATAATCATTTGTTGTTGAGCTCCTTTGGACCCAAAGAAGGATGTTGAAAGTGCGTGTTTCCCTGTACTCTTCTAGAGATATAACAGACTTTGGCAGCATCCTTTGTATCAGCCAGGCCTTCTTAAGCTCCATGAAATTGCCCAAACGTGGTACAGCATTGCTGTGTAGAAATTTGCCAGGCAACCCACGGCTCTTATCTGTGGTGCACTTTGAGACACGAGGCTGCAGGGTCTCAGCACCCAGCACAACACCTTCCTTGGCCTCACCACCCATTTTCAGTCTTGGGCTGTTGAGACTTGCAACCATTTTATTTGTCTACTCCTTTGTGGGCTTAATTTGACTAAACAAACTGGTTTACAAGTTCTTTTGGCATACTGAGAGCTTGAGCTGCAGCCATGGTTTCTCTCTGGTAGCATAGATACGTGTAAATAGACTTTATGGATTTTACAGCTCGCGCTTTTTATTAGAAGCAGAAGCTCTCGCAGGATCCTGGAAATGACTGACCAGCGCCCTGATTTACCTTGTTAAACAAGATGGGTATTTCCATGAGCTGTCACAAATGCATGCCAGCAGATAGACAGGGCTGCAGTGAGCCAAGAAACCAAGTATGGGCATCGAGCATACCAGAGGGCAAGAGTGACACTCAGGAATGTAACCTCCTGAAGTTCCCTGGTTAAGGCAAGATGCCACCTGGCACGACTCCTGGCTGCTGTAAGTTTAAAAATAACAAATAGCATCCCTATTACATAAGGAAATCTTTTGTCCATGTTTAATGGGGCAATTTGATAGGAGAGAAAGAATAAACATGTAGCTTCTCTGAACTCTTACTTGTGGTTACTGCTCAGGGCCAAAACAACTGAAAATACCACGGCTGATTGTAAGCAGGCACCCGCACACAAACCGCTGGCACTGAGCAGATGAAACCAGTGAGAAATTCCAGTGTCTGAGCCTGCTCATCAGTGGCATCCCCCCCAGTTCACAGCCCTGGTGCCAGCTCAGCCCCAGGAAGAACTTCGGTGCCTTTAATGCTGATGGTGTTACCAGAGCATAAATACCTCCGAAGTGTGTGCATAGCCAAAGCAGCCTGTAAGCCTCTGGAATGCCACCGTGTCTCGGTCACATTCTGCTCCTTATCACCATCAAATAGATAATGAAGAAACGGCTGAAGGTATTGTGGATGAAACTGAAACTTGTCCCAGTGGTGTAAGCTGTTTTCACCACAGGCCAGGTCAGTATGGCTGTTACGTGATAACCTTTACCAACATTTCTGGGAAGCTTCCCAGGCCTGTTGTTAGCAGATGGTCCTCACACGTCTCTTCTAGGTCCTCAGGTCTACTCACACCCTCTGTCCTCCCAGAACAGGCTGCTTCCACCACCCATCTTTTTGTGACAAAGCACTTTCTGGTGCTCCTCACTTAAGTTAGGAGGGCAGAAGGCATTTGAGATTTAAAGGCATCAAGATATCCTATTCTGTAAGAACTGAATTATCCTTGTTTGGAAGAGGTGATGCTGTCTGATCCTCATCCCGGGCTGTGCTGAGTGTTAGAGGTCCTGGAGGATGTCAGAGGTTGTTCAAGCACTTTTAAAACTGTGCTGGATGCCTAAAAAGCCTGACCCTGCAGGGAGCCTCCTCCCTGTCCCACGGTGTGGTGGGCTCCTTGTACAGCTCGTGCAGAGCACACACCTCCATCACAACAACCTCAGCATGTTGTTGGGTATTTTTGTTGTTACAAAGAAGAAAAAGTTTTAAGTAATTATGATTTCCAGTGGTTTCAATACGCTGTTCAATCTCAAAGATGGAAAACCTGCCGTGGGCAGATGGTTGCATTATGGATATGGCACAAGTTACCCTCCTTTTCTTCCTGTACAAGCTCCTAAGCAGGTTACAGCTTACTTTAACTGGTGGGTGGAAATGTTCAGCTGACTGAATTAGCAAAGAAGATGAGGAGGAAAATGGTTTGTCAAAGTTAGAAAATGCAGAAGTTAGCTTTTATTTCCAAACAGGATGGCTATTTTCCAAACAGGCCAGATTTCCTCTTGTCCTCTTCAGGGCAAGATGAAATGGCCTCAGGCTGTGCCAGGGGAGTTTTAGGGTGGATACTAGGAAAAAATTATCCACAGAACGGGTTGTGAGGCATTGGATCAGGCTGCCCAGGGACGTGGTTGAGTCACTGTCCCTGCAGGTATTCAAAAGATGTGTCCCTAGCACCATGCCTAGGGACATGGCGTGGTGCTAGGTTAACGGTTGGACTTGATGATCTTAGAGGTCTTTTCCAACCTAAAGGATTCTGCGATTCTATGATACAGCTATTTGGGGTCTGAGTCTGTGATATTCAAATAAAACTCCTTCAAAAATGATCACCTGTGCAGCAATTTGGCATGAAGTAGCTCTCGGTGCTTTATTATGTCGTATTTTCTTCTGCACAGCCAAGGCTGCAGACTGCAGAGCACAGTCTGTGTGAGGAAAACCACAGCAAACTTGCCAATTGTTTCCAGAGATTGGTTCAAACTTAGAAAATATTCATTGGTGCTCTCAAATAAAATCAGGGATTCCCCTTTTGTTTTCTGAGTCCCTTTTTATATTATTTCAGCTGTCTTTGGACAAAGAAAGGATAAAAAAATAACCACAGAGAGATCAGGAGTACATCTTTGACGTTGTTTAATAAGAAAACAGTGACTTTTGTTGATTTATTCAGTTAATGCAGAGCAGGCAGTCTCAGTCTTTGTTGGTTTTTAGTGTGTGTGTGTCCCAGTGGAAGACAAAAACATGGCAGGTGAGTGTGGGTTTGTGTTGTTCCCAACACAAGTGGTATAGATGGTTGCTTCTCCAAGAGAAGAATGAAGGGAATGTGACCAATGCAGTCCTTCTGCAAACAGCACAGCTTCTGTGTGTGCTTTTCTGCTCCGCCTGTGCTGATGCTCCCCTTCCTGTTAACAGAACAGCGTTTCACTCAGCAGAGTGGATCAGTCAACCTTGATTTGCATCACTGCTCTGGCAGTGGGGCTCGTATACCTTGTAAAACTGCTTTAATAGTCAAATTAAACTTTTGACCTGCTGTACAGCTACAAGCCACTGCTGTTGGGAGCCCTGCGCAGGAATGCTTCAGAGGATGCTCTGCGGACCCCAGCAGCGGTCCTGGTGTGGGCAGCTGAGCTCAGGTAATGGAGAACACGACCTTGTGCTTCAAATACATTGAACGGGAAGCAAATTTCACTGTAAGGTTAAACTTTTTGAATGATGATTGAAAATGGCAACTGCAGCATGCATGCCTTGATGCCATAGAAATTGCTGATGCCTGGTTTGTTGTTTTTTTAGAGAGCTGAAAGATATTTGCAGTTCAGCCAGTGTCAGGGAGATTATCATCAGTCCTGTGGAACATTTTGCTGCAGAGATTTGAAAATGACAAGGTACCGTGTTGTGCTGCTACATCCATACAGATTAAAATGCGCAGTACTTTTCAGTTTGTTTTTTTTTTTTTTTAATATTTGAAAATGATAAAATAATTGTCTCAGAGGAAGGAAAACAGATGTCTCAGCTGGCTTATCTAGAAAACACTGTCATATCTCTTAGGCACGACCTTCACCCAGGTTATGTTATCTTTCTTGCAACTCAACTAGATCATTATAATGGGCACCAACTTGACATTCTCTTGAAATGGTTTGAAATGCCCAAGCCGTTTTGTGGATAGAAGAAAGTAAAATGCCTGTAGACCTGTTCTGATTGTCAGGTTGCTCAGGCTATAATTCAAGTCATTAGGCTTAGTATATAAAGCCCCTCGTAATCCAAGTCTTAAGAATCTGAAAGGTCACTTGTGGTCCAGTAATCCTGAATAGTAAATGTGAAGAGTGAGTGGTGACTGTTTTGATCCTAAACCACCTCTTAAAATAAATGCTGGTCTCTGCCCCCAAAGCATATGCATGTTATTTCAGAATGGTCCAAGAGGCCTTGTAAAGAATAAGCACATTGACTGTCAAGCAGTATCTTTGCAGAGCAGCCCAGAAATGGTGTTTGGTAACTGGCAGTGCGGGATGATGGCATTGAAGGGGCCCTGGGGTAGTACTGGAGGACAAAAGGACAAGTGGCAAGCAGGCAGAGCTCTGGAACATGAGCATGGGCTGATGTGTAATTTACGGGTTGATTCCATGCGGTATTGCAATTCGGGAGCCCAGTCCTTCACCTAGCTCCTTGGCATCTCCTCAGAAAGATGCCAGAGGGCTAAAGGAGTGGACAACTGGGAATGCTGGGCCATTTATGGGACCACTTGTCATGCTCCCCAACCCCATACCCAACACTCCTTTTCAGCCACATTTTTGTGCTGAGGGTGGTTAGAAGCCTGCTGGGAGGAGGGCTGGGTGACTTGCTTTTTCCTATTTAATAAAGCCTTGCCATTCAATTTATTCAGTATTTGGAGTGAGTTCATGTTGTATTTATTCAGTGATACTCTGGATGTGGTTATTTTTGTGCCCTAAAGGGCCTACTTTTCTATTACATATTAATATATAACTTCTATTAGCATTAAGGCATGGTGTATGCATAAAGGGGCACTGAATAGCTAGACTGTACTGAAATACCTGTGACCCCTTGGCCTTTCCATATAAAATGATTTTTAGTACTTTGTCCTTGCCGTGTTTCATCAGAGGATCCTGCCACACAACGCATAGCTGGGGAGGTCTGATCATCCCTTTATTACAGAAGGGAACAGCGGAGGGAAAGAGATTAAAAGATTTGCCAGCAACACAGAGCAATCAGTGGCTGTGCTGAAAATAGAAACCACGCTCCTGGTTTCCATTCCCCAAACCTGGCCTCTAGACAACACCGCTATATTAAAAATGTAAATGCAGATATAGAAAAATATTTCCTTTTTCAAACCTTCCCCGCTAACGTTTTGTCCTTTTGACTCCGTGCTTCTCAGGATAAGCTGGTACCTGGCACCCGGATCAAAGGGTCAGCAACCAGATGGGCTGCGCATACTGAATATAGCCCAGGAAACTGGACAGAACCACCAAAACCTCAGTGACCAAGCAGCTCATGGCCAAAGGTGGGAGGAGGCTTATGTCTATTTTGAGACAGAAAAGTATTCAGTAGCTGCAGGCTACTATTCAAAATACTCTGATTACTGTATTTAAGGAAGACAAAAGTGATGCTGTTGTGATACCCAGTCAATCGGCCTTTGTATTTCAGAAAATATTCTCTCTTACAGTGTACCGCAGATATGAAGCTAGCATTTTAAGAACATGCTGGCATTTTAACTGTTAGGTATTAAATTTGCAGTTGATGAGTAAATCAAACACAACTGAGATTGGAAATACGTAACTAGAATGGAGCAGTGAACTGAGTCGCACTGAGGAGCTGCACAGCTGTGGGACCTCTTGCTCTTCAACCCAGAGATGCTGGCAATACCATTAATGGTCTCATTCCTTTGGGTTTGTCCCAGCCTTATTTCTGTTCCCATATTGTTCCTCTATGCTGTAAACAGGCGTGATGATCAAAAAATAAAAATAGCATGTGGATGCAACCCAACCAAACAGCCAGAGTAAACTTCATGGGAGAAACTGAATTTAGAAATGCAGCACTGAGTCATGCCAAATAGAGCCCATGTTAAATGCTTTTTTAAGAAGCAATTAGAACACAGTCTCCTTTTAAAGACAGGACAGCTAATCATCTTCTCTGTGTTCTTTACGGGGCCACAGTGCTGCAAAGCAGGGCTAAATATTCTGCCAGCGTCACTCTTGCACGTCTTTGTATGAGCAGGGTGTGGGATGGAGCTGCACTTGCTGAGAAACTCCCTGCAGAGCTGGTGACAGCAGCGCATAATCCACCATTGTGTCCAGCAAAATGGCAAGCACAGCACAGAGGAGTCATCAATGTGTCGTCATCTGGGCATCTGCTGAAGCCAGGGTAGGGCATTGAGCCCCCTGCAGTGTGTCCCTAATTCCTACTGAGGTTAATGACAAGCTCTTTTATAATGCAAGGGTGAAACTCGGGGATGATGCCAGGGGACAAGAGCTGGCCTCAGTAAAGTTGATGCATCTTCCTTAAGTTGTCCCATCCCAGAGCTCAGCTCCTTCTGAATCTCTTCCCCTCTCTGCTCAGCAGAAGCCCAAGTAAAGGATGAGATGAACTTCTAAAGCCTGATGGCAAGCTGATCCTGTGCCTGTTCTCTGGAGTTTGAAAGCTCCTTGATCTAACGAGTTTGGGAGCAAGCGCTGCTTCCTGCAGGTCACTCACCTGCTCGAATGGTGGCACGATGGTGACAGGGGAGTGACACCTGCTGGTCCGCAGGTCTGGGTAAAACAGCCTGACTTATCCACATATATTTGTTCAACTTTGATTGTGAAATCAGTCGAGAGCTGAGGTAAACACACAGGAATTTCTTCTGGGAATATTTGTGGGATTATGATAAGTTCTTCTTTATAAAAAGCAGAATGCTTATGAATACTTCAGTGATTTAGAAGATTCTATTCCACTAGCTAGATTTATGTTTGCATAATTATAAAATTGGAATGCATAATGCATACTGTCTATTTCTGGCTTTGCTTCCCATCATCTCCTCTTGGAGCTCTAAGACTATTTTAGTGATTGGGAAAAATCACTGTTCAGAAAAATCTTTCGTGTCATCTCCATGTTCATAGGTGTTAGGAAGGCAAGAAAAAAGCAGTTCCCATTAGCAGAACTGTTGCCTTCTGCCTTTTTTTGCTATCTCAGGAGAGCAAACATATCACTGATGAAGACTCAACCTGATGAAATTTTCAGTGTTGAGCCAGCAGCTTCAGAAACGTGTCCACACCATGTGAGGTTAACGACACTGTGGCCACTGACATTGAATTTTTAGTGATTCAAGACCATATGCCTGCAACCTAGTAAGACTTTTACTGGCCAATGGTTGATGGAGCAAAATTTCAAGGATTTATTGCCTACTTCCTAAAGAACACACAAGGGAAACAAGGTTGGCCAGCACTGTAAACCACCTTTAAAAGGGACAAACTTCCTTGCTGCATATTGATAACTGTCTATGCTGCTAACCTGGTCAGATAATACTGCTACCTTTTAACTTAAAATTACTGATTGGACTAAATATTAATCTGTAACCTAAAGAAGAACATGGTGTCCCTTTGGGCAAGTTTAGCACAGTCTCTGGCATGCATCTTGGCCATTCAAGACAGTGACACAGCAAAGCAATATAGTGGCAAACGTTCCCAAACTCCAGTTTGCCAATCCCTAGCTTGCTTCCAGCAAGGGGCGGGTTTGTTTAAAGCAGCTCCAAGCCATGTTGAGGTGGGCTTGTTTTGTAGTATGGCCACTGCTGAGGATATGGGTTGAAAACCACAGGCTGAACTTTTAAACTGCAGATTTCAGGTGTTCGTGGGGGATAAAATAACCTTATGTTAGATTGAGTTGCATCGTTACCTGCCGGTGGCAAGTGGCCTGTCACCCTCTTCAGTCTGCCTGCTAGCAATGGCTGTAATTCCAATCTGGCTCCTGCCACTGTCTCATGAGGCCTTTGAACTTTCACAGCTGGATTTTCCCCCCGTAAAGCAAGCATAAAAGCAGTGCTTTTGCTGGAGCTCACTCCGTGCCACACTGATGGGTACTGTGCCGCTGCTGGGGAGCAGTGAGCAATGCCAGAGCGATAGAGTAGCTGAGAATGCAGCAGAGAAGAGATGTGTTGGGGCTTTTAGAAAGACAATCTGCACAGCACTGCGGAAGCTTGTATTTGATTTAAGCACTTCAACCTCCTTGTGACAAGTGCCTGGCTGCTGTTCTGCGCACAAGACCTCTCCAAACCCAGGCAGAGCTTGTGCTGCCAAGCCCTGTTATGGGAGATAGCTTTTTACAGGCGGCTATGACCTCATGGACAAAGCTTTCGTAGGGATCAATGACTTAAAGGCACTCGTTGTGCGGTCAACAACATCCTGGCTGTGCAAGGTGCTTCACCACAGCCAATGTGCTCAGCCAGCCTCTTCAAACCCACTCGAATGCTGATTTCAAGGTTGCAGCTTGAATAACCCAACCTGGAGAGGGCTGACCTTGTTATCGCAGAGTGGTCGGCTGCTGGTTGGTGTGTAGCAACAGGGAGCTGTGTAGGTAGACGACTTTGCCCGTGATTTCATGTTTGCTTTGGAACCATCATCAGGGTCCTGCTCTCGGGGTCCCATGGCGTGAGACTGGGTGATTTGGGTGCAGGGGTGGCTGTTCCCATGGCTCTGGGGTTGGCAGCATGCATTTCCACTGAGTCACAGGCTTAGCTTTGCGGAGCTTTCTGTGCAGGTGAAGGTGGAGAAGCCAAGGCAGGATTGTGCGTGGATGCCCTCAGGAGTAGATCAAGATGGGAAGTTTAGGTCTTTTTTTACAGAGAGAAAAAGGAAAGGGTGAAGCTGAAATCTTGGCAGAAAGAGCAAAAAAGTATTTATCTTAAATTTGTGCTTGTGAATAATTAAGCGCCTGCTAAAACCCATGATTGAAGCTTCGAGGATTAGTGGGCAGGCAAATGGGATGAGAATGCTAGGGAAGGAGAATGTTAAAAGCACAGCAAATCCTACTTCAAAATGTGCTACAGTTGGGTCTTCCATCGTGGGGAAGGAGAGCCCAGTGTTATGGTTAAGAGCAGATCCTGAGGCCTCAGAAAGGAGCAAAAGGTCTGTGAGCAGAGCTTGTGCCAGGCTGGTCCCTGGAGCCTGAGCATCTCAGAGCAGTAACACAGCATCAGCCGGAGCTGCTGGGTGTGCTGGGGAGGGGATGGAGCATTCACCTCTGCTGCCTGCTTACTTCATTGTATTCCTTTGAAAAAGATTACAGAGTCAAGGAAAGGGCAGTCTGGTTTGGGACCAAGGCCTTTTCTCTTAAACAGAAGTTGAATGCTTTACTGCCTGTTACACAAAGCCACCAAATGCTCAGAAGGGACATTAATTGGTGCGTGCTGCATACCCATGGGGTGTGGAAGCAGTAGCATGGGGCAGGGATTTGGCCGCAGGGTGAGAGCACATGCCAGCGTGCTCTGTGTGTGACTGCCGTACGTGCTGGTGAATAGTATGATGCTACCCGGAATTACCAGATGTTGCTTTGGGGGGCAGATTCAAACACCTGCTAAACGTAGTCCTGATACCACTGGAAGATTTTGAAGGCCCTGTCTTCTGATTCCTCCAGGTGCAGGGCTTGAGTGGCGTGCTGTTGCCAAGGCTCCTTGCAGTGCAAAATTATAATTATAGTACGGTACACCCAGAAATAGTGATTTTCAAACCCCACCTGCCCATGGCTGGCCCCATGGGCTGACGCAGGCAGGAGAGCTTGGTTTCTGCACACCAGTCCTCTCTGTTCAACTTCTGATTTGGAAGGCCTTGATCTCCAAACTCATAGGCCAAGGAGCGACTTTCTTTTCCAACAACAAATCCGTGGGTGGTTCATACCTGGAACACTCTGTGTAAGGGCCTCTCTTTCTGTAACTTCTCCTCTGACTTGTGGCGTGACCCTGCCAGAGCTGGGGAGGTTTGGTTTTTCAAAAGGTTCATTTACTCCTAGATAAAGATTAATTTTCATTTTAATTTTTAACCTATATCTCTTATGGGAAAGTGTTTTTGCATGCCATCTAAGATGCTGTTATCTTTGCCCAGCTTTACCTCTTCTGTGGGTTGCTTCACCCAGCAGGTAATGAATAACCTTCCCCCTTCCCTCGCTGCACAGGCTGCAGGCAGGGAGCTGACTTTTCCCTGCTGGGTTCTGCATGGAGATGCAGTCTCATTGCTTCCTCGCTCCCTCTCCAGGAATCACAAAGACAATTTCAGCACCCAGCTGCCACCTCTGCCTCTTGCCTTTGGTAAGCGTTACGCTGTGAGAAGGTACAGTTCCTACACCACTTGCTGCTTACCTCCTGTTGTACGGAGCCCAAAAGACCTTCCAGCGATGACGGTAGCAAAGTTGAGTCAGCCCCATGGGAGCTGCAGCCACAAGGGCTGCATTCACAGCACAACCCCGCTGCTCTCCAGGCCAGCCCGGAGCAGGGCAGCGCGCTGCAGTCCTCGGGTGGTTTGCTCAGAGCCACACAGACAAGTCATTGTCCCAGCAAGGACATGAAGGCACATATCCAGACTCCCAGTCTCCTGGTCTTACCACAGGAAAATGCTGTTTATAACACGAGTGGGTTTGGGGTGAAGTGGTCCAGGGTGTGCGAACCTGCTGGGTCTTGGAGCAACCGCAAAGCACACTGAGGGCTGACGCCACCTCGTATCGCAGTAGGGAGTAGTGTGAAATCCTTGTGATCTAAAAGGGTTCCAAAAAGAGACATCAAATGTGCTTTTCCTACCTGTGGGACTATTGCATCAGGTGTGAGACGACGGTAGTTTTACAAAAGCAATGTGTGTTTCCTATAATGAGGAAACCTCTGGCAGGTCTCACTCTGTTAGATGACAGAAACCAGTGGGAACAGCAGATCTGGCACAAAGCCTTCCACATCTATATTGGTTCAATAACCCAGCTCTCCAAGACATGTTTTTTGTATTCATTTTGTCCTGTAAAGAAGGTAACACTGTATGGGAAGCAGGAAGAAAGTCACCTCACTGAAAGACCTGCTCATAAAAGTTTGAGGCGCAAAACTGAATTATAACTTTGGGATTTCTAGCAAGGAATTAGTTTTTCACCAGCCTCTGATGGGAGAAAAACAAGAGGAGCTCAGCAAGTGCATTTTATTGAGCTTTCTATAATGCAGCCAGCAGTAGGGAAGAGTAAGAGCTGTAGAAGTGCCTTGTTAAGTGTTGTACACAGCACTGGCCAATCCTTCAAGCCTGGTAGCTCAGGTTTCTTTCTTTGAAATCACTTGTAGCTGTGGGGACCCTGTGTGTTGGTTGGTGCTGGAAGCCACCAGCAGACGGATCGATCAGAGAGGTGCTTGGGCAAACCCCAGCCCAGCAGCACCAGCCCAGTGTCCTCCAAGGGAGACCGGAAAAATGACTGCAAGCCAGTAGCAGAGAAAATGAGCTGAACGCTGTGTGCTCACAGCCGATCGATCCGGTGTAATGGTGGCACATAAGCAGGCTGTAGGGCTACCCCGATGGAGAGGCGTAGCTTTCTGTCTGCAGTCTATAGGCAGATCTTTAGGACAGCCCAGATCAAAGTGTCAGTAAATAGGAGCTGCTCATAGAGATTAGCAGCAGAGTTCCAAATCTGCAGAGGCAACAAGTGTGTCCTGGATTTTTTGCAGGTTTTTGCATTGTCCCGTTCTGTTTCCTTTCACTGGGAGAAAATGCTTCACTGCAAGGACACAAGAAGGTGGAAGGAGCTGGAGAAGTCTTACAGCCAGCTTCATGCATTGCCTGGAGCAAGTCTCTGCCTGCAGAATCTGCTGCTGCTTTGTTGTACCATGGGATGGGCAATGTTTGTGAAGGATTATTTTGGGATCAGTATTTGTAAGGTAAAGAGCTAGAAGATAAAAGGTGAAGATCTGCCTGTGTTCAAGGAAGAGGCTGAATGTGGAGAACGGAAGAGTTTAGATGGAGGAAGGAAGAGAGGGATGAAGAAGGAATGTAAAGAGGGGTTTCATGATTAATGCCTAATAATGAAACAGATGTGGGACTCCCAGGTGCTGGGCAAATTATTGCAGGCAGAAGAATTTAAGCCAAACTCTGGCAATGAAGCAAACCAGCCATGCCCCATGATGTGGGAAGCCTGTGAGCCTGCACCTCCCCAAATTGTGTTTGGACTTTGCCTTGTGCAGACATAAATTCCAAGTTTTGTGGAGATATGGGCGTGGAAGGGAAGATTGAGCAAAGCTCAGAAAAGCCCCTGGTATCAGATCCTCTGAATAAATATAATGTGAACATTCCAATAAACACATCTCTCGGTAGCTTTTCGGAAAGGCAGGCTCCACCAAACTATGGCTGCCTTCATGCCCATCTTCATCTGTGGGCTGTGCTTCTTGATTTTATTAACTGCACTCTATGTTTTACAAGGTTTCAAGCAATCAGCTTTAAAATTGCCACCCGGTCCATTTCCTCTTCCAGTCATTGGTAACCTGCATTTGCTGGACATCAGAAGGCAAGACAAGTCCCTAATGAAGGTAAGAACAAGCATCTTCTGGTTTTGGGGTGTTCAGGGTGTTGGATGTCAGCAGGTACCTGGTTAAAATTCTCCCTCAGATGACAGTTCTGAGATAATTGTTCAGTGCCAAGTGCACTTAAAAAAAAAAAGAAAAAAAGAAGTTTAATAAATTAAATGTAAAGGTTTTAAAATGGCCAAGGAAACTTTTGAATCCCAGCTCTGCAGAAATTGATGTTAAATATGAGCAGTACTTACATGAGGACTACTCACACACTGAGAACTATGAGTGTCCTGTTTGGACTGATGAACTTCAACTTTGGCATCTTTCTTGTGTTGTGAAATACTTTAAAATACTTGAGTGTCCGTGTGGCCAAGTTGAAAGATGGATGCTTAAGTATAGTTGCCAAAATAGCTTGTATTTCTTGTTCATGATGGCAGTTCTTTGAATGGGAGTTAGGATAGCACAGCCCAAAGAAGAGAAGTAGGAGAAAATTTGTATCATTTGAAATAGTGAATGACTTGGACTTGTGCAAGACAAATTTCTCTGTAAGAGTCACGGTTGTCTTGCATCTGTCTTCCAGAAAAAAAAAATAGAAAATTTCAATGTGTTTCTTCTCTTAGAGCCAAAATATGGCTCAGTGGGCATTCCACGTGTTGGGACCCAGGGTGTGAGTATCCTGCTCCTTACACCACGCCTGTTAGCATCAGTTTGTCAGCAGCCCTCCGGAGTGCTTAGCACTGCGTAGGTAAGAGGGATGGTAAGAGGGATTGGCTTTCCCTGTCTCTCTCCAGTCTCTGTAACATGTGAGGGGCCTCCAAAATGCCTTTGGAGATGCATCTTCATCCCTGTTCCCATCCCACCAGCCAGCCCTCAGTGCACTCAGAGTCCAGGGCTTGGGAGCTGGGAAGCACGTTTGGCACACCGATGCCTTTTTTCCCACATTAGATTACGGCATCAAAAAAACAACTGAGAAAGATGCCTGCTGCCGAGCAGACCCAGTTATGCCTGCTCTGCCCTGACTTGCATTCAGGCTGGAAACTGTGAATGGGAGAGCACAATGAGAGGGCTCCTGGGGCTGCAGCAGTGGGCAGGTGTTAGGGATGATATTTGCCTAGTAGATTATGCAGCAGCAACCAAAGTGTTATTTTGAGTGGATGACTGAAATCAGAGTCCTCCTAACACACACACACACACACACACACACACACACACACATTAATTATTATTATTTTTCATAAAGAAAATGAGTCTGGCTATACTGCTGAAGTGCAGATTAAACTCTGCCAGGGCTACCTGTTGGTTTGGTACAGCTGCAGGGGTTGCTAAGTTTTCTCCTCTGGTTTATATTTCCTGAACTGTCTTTTGTGGGACACCAGGCTCGATCTCATAACAGCTTTGTGCAGTTTCAATGGCATTGCTCTCAGTCAAGTCTTAAATCCCTATATGGCCTGGCAGGACTGTGTCCATGAGCCTTGCAGCGAGCTGCTGCTGCCTGGCTCTCACATCTTGCTGTAAAGCATCGCTGGTGGGTACAGACCTGTCCTGCTGTGCAGTGGCTTGAACACTGTGGTGTGGCAGAAATAGAAAGAAGTGTGTGGGACAGTGGTCATTTCCTCAGACGGATTGAAAGAATAATGGTTTCTTGTATGTCCATCCCTGGTGAACCATATTACATATCTCTTTGCATTAATTGTGGCATTTTTTTAATTTAAATTTAATCATAAATTAGGTCACCTTTGTTCTTCCATCCTCTCGTGGTGGGCTGTGGCATTGCAGCCCACCAGCTCAGACGTCGCCCGGTAGCTGCCTGCAAGATGTCCCTGATGCCTTTGTGCTGGTGTTAGTGTCCGAAGGGTCTTGTTACTTTCTGCCTCTTTAACCCCCTGGGCCAAAGCGGGTCCAAACAGCTCAGAAAATGAGTGGGTTTGTGGGTTGAACAGCCCAGTGTGTATTTGCTTTGATTCCTGTTTAATTGAAGTGTCTCAGGGTTCAATCTCTGGCATCTCTCCAGCCCCTCTGACCACAGGAGGAGGAGTGAAGGCAATTCCTTAACCACCACAGCAAAACACACTGCTACCACTGACGGCTTCTATTTCCTCTCCTTGTAGATTTCAGAGAAATACGGGCCAGTGTTCACTGTTCACTTGGGGTTTCAGAAGGTGGTGGTGCTGACTGGCTACGAGGCAGTGAAAGACGCCCTGCTGAACACGGCGGATGTGTTTGCAGACAGACCCATTATACCAATCTTCCATCACATCCAACATGGAAATGGTACTGGAGGTTTAAAAAGATAAGGACGTGTTCACTGCTGGTTCTTAAGTGTTTGGGGTTTTTTTGTTGTTGTTGGTTTTTTTTTTGCGTGTTTTTTTTTTTTTTTTTCTTTCAATTGCAGCAGTATTTAAGTCTGGAGCTGCATGCGTACCTTCAAGGGCTATTTTTGATGGGTTTGGGGGCTGTTGTTTGTTTTCTTCAGAAGAATAGTTGTAGGCATCTTTTTGTGTGCCTTATCATTTTTTTTTTCTTTTAGCATCACTTGGGTTCACATTTCAAGGGATTTTTTACAGTGCAGAGGGAAGGAAATTATTTTTCACATGAAGGCCGAGGTCCTTATGCAATCTCTTCTCTGCTGTTACTGGGAGTTCAGACAAAGCCTGGATCAGGCATGACTCATGATAAAGACTGCAAGAACTGGCAAGAGTGCAATAGCACGGGCTGTTTGTACCTCAATTACTTCTGTAAACAGATTTTTGGCATGTTTCTGAATTGCATGCTAAAAAGTAATACATTGCCCAAGACTAGACATTGAAAAACAATGAAGGGAATAATCCAGGGCTGAAAGGAAAAGATCTGATGACCTAATATGTATATAATGCATACAGCGTGTGGGTTTTTTTTTAATCTTGTTTTTAAGAGTGAGGCCCAGGGTGAGGAAGGGTATGCTATGCTGCTTTCGCAGCCTGTGCATGATGATACAGACTATGTTCAGCCTCTGAAGCCCACCTGGGAAGGGAGGATTTCTGAATTGTACCCAAACTGTCTCTGCCATAAAGGTTGTCTCTGTCAAATACGAGATTTTTTGGCTGATTACTTAACGCCAGCTGAGGGATATTTCCTGGCTGTAAGCAGTGGTGCCTCCCTGACACCCCTCCTTGTCCCCCTGCGCAGAAGAAAGTTCATCCCCTAAATGCAAGCACTTCAGGGAAATAGTTTGTCCTGTTCATGACATGGTCAGAGCACTGTCATCTGCTCCCAGCCTTGCTCTGTGAAACAGCTGCATTGTTTTTCTGAGAAAAAACAAGTCAGCCTGAGATAAATACCATGCATAGAGCATTTTGCCATGTATGGCTGCAAAGAGACGAAGCTACAAAAAAGCCAAACCCAGAGATTTGGTGTGAACAGCACCTGGCTGCTTTAACGGTTGCCTCCTGCCCTACAGAACCTACCTGGGGCTGGCCTTCCCCAAGCACCCCAGTCCTCCCAAGCAGGCTCCTCCAGGCTGCAAAATAGTTGTGCTTGTGGTGGTTCTGAGAAATTCCCATACCACCTCGGCAAACAAGCCATGCGATCCCTCCGTAGGTGTGTTCTTCTCATCTCAAGAGCTCTGGAGGAAAACGCGGCGGTTCACCATGACAGCCATGCGGGACCTTGGCATGGGGAAGCGGCTGGCAGAAGAAAGGATCCTTGAGGAGCTTCAGTTTCTCATCGGACTGATCAAATCTTTCAAAGGTGAGCTGGGGATGTGTTGGTTGGTTTATATTGGCAAAGCCATAGCGAAGACCTCTGGCTTGCTCTGGAAATTCCAAACACAGTTATGATTTTGTTTGTTCCCAGGTGGACCTTTCCAACTTCGATGTTTGAATACAGCCCCCACCAACATCACCTTTGCTATACTCTTTGGGAGAAGGTTTGATTATGAAGACCCAACATTTGTCACTCTGCTAAGACTCATAGATGAAGTTATGCTCCTTCTTGGCTCTCCGTTCTTGCATGTAAGTCACCCTCTGTGTTGAGAAGCTCCAGTATCTCATTGGAGTTGGTAGCTCAAGGCGATTTACTAACGCTGGATGGTTTTGAAGAAGCTTTAGGGTACTGAAACATAGCATTCTTTGTTCAGGGGTTTTCCGCCTTTGTGAAATCCCACAGCATATGTCCTGCAGAGGAGGTTCAACATCACATGGTAACACTGGGCTGAAACACTGAAGTGACCTTGTCAGAAGAAAGGATGTGCTCACTTCTGCAGCTTGAAAGTGCAATAACTGAGGTTTTCAGCCATACTCCTACTATTTTTGGTCTAAACAAGGCTCGGGTGGAAGAGACTGGAGGGAATCAGGTGCCTTTCGGAGGGCATGGCCAGAATTTCTTTCTTTAAAAACATAGCAGCGATAGAAATATCAAAATACTGGCTTTGTGCATGTACCATCATAAATAGCCATGCTGTGTGAACATCCCAGAAGTAACCAGTTGCCTTAGGGATGATTCCACATGTATTTGGGAGTGACTAAGATTTGGTGTTTTGGCTTCTTGCTACATAAACTAGTAAAGTCACAGAGTACAGGATTGCAGACTCAATATACAGACCTTTCACACCTGCTATTGTGGCACTAAATCAGTTGGAAAGTGAGGGCATGCCTGCTAAACAGGGCTGCACAAGAAGTATATTCCAACTAAGGGGCTCTCATCTGCTCCAAGAGCTCTTGTTAATCTTAGTCCATCACAAGGAATAGAGTATTAGTTACTCAAGGTAATGTTGAAACAGTCATCCAGAAAGCTGTCTGAAAAATAATTAAAAAAAGGATGCTGATGATTTTTTACCTGAATAAGAACAATGTACAATGAAGACATGAGCAACATCCCTTTTCTTTTAATCTCTACAACAGGTTTAGTTTTTGCAGAAAACAGCAAAATTATAACTGGTTAGCACAGTGTAGAACAAGAGATTTGTGAATTTTATTCTGCAGCCAGTTTATTTATAACATTAAGAAATGGTGTAAGTAACCCCCCGCACATAAAATGCAACTATTTATTGTGCTGTGAAATTTAATGATGCTGAGAAGTGAGTGTAATTGATTTATAATCCATGTGAAAGTTAAAAATGATGATCTAACAACTTTAAAACACGAGGATTTGGGCTTGCTAAACACCCGAAGTTTTCTTTGCTAAAGTGTAATGCTTTATCTTTTTACTTTATTACCTCCTTAAAAATGTAATTTCATTGTTTCATGAGTTCACTATCACTTTCCCTTAATTGTATTTTTTTAATTCATGTTTATAGGCTATGTCTAGACAAGTCTGATTAGCTCCATTCATTTCTGTAAAGAATTTTTAGTAAAAGGAGACATTTTAATACAGTAAATTTTTTTAAGTTACCAACAAAGAGAAACTCCAATACTATATCATTTGGTTCCTCACTTAAATGATTTCTCCATTATGATACTTAAGTTTTACAGTGTAATTGGGAAATTTATATTTTTCTATACCTTTTTCTTTTTTTTTTAGCTATTTAATTTCTACCCATTCCTTGGATTTCTCTTCAAACCTCACAAGATTATACTGAAAAAAATAGAAGAGGTGTGTGTAATCTTAAAGAAACACATCAAGGAGAGCAAAGAAAACATTAATGGAAACAACCTGACAAGCTACATTGATGCACTGGTATTCAAACAAGAGGTATTTTAACAATATGATGATTTCTGGTATGGTATCTATGCGGAGACACTCCGTGTTGCTTGATTAATGAATGCACTCTGCTAAGGTCTACATGAAAATATTTAAATTTTGGATAAACATCCTCCTATTCACATGCATCACACTGTAAGGTCTCTAAAGACTGCCTTACCCCTTTGGGTGGTATCTCCTTTAACATCTTCCAGGGACAGTCCCTTCTAGATAATGAGATGTTGTATCATGGTGCTCATGATTACAATAAGAAGTCCAAAAAAAAGCAATGAATAGATGTATCCTAGACTGTTAGCAGAAGTATTTGTGTATATAAAACGTGGGTTGGCAGTGTTCTTTCCAGATAGGGATGTGTTCTTTGGGTTTTCACTACAGACTTTAAAGCTAGCGGAGGACATTAAGCAGGAAATCTCTGGTGCATAGAGGTGGTGTGTTTGGAAAGAGATGTGAATCCTGACTAGTTCTAGTGATGGGACTGGGAATCAGCAAATGGAACTGGAACATGAGTTTGCCTGGAGGTGGTTCCCAGCCATGCGGGTTCCCAGCTCTCTTCCACCTCCTGTGATCATATGACTCTGGGTTTGAGAGCACCATCCTAGTTCTGTTTTCCATGCTAACAGCAGTGACTTTTTCTTTATTTTTGCTACAGGAGAAAAATAAAGATAGTCCTTTCCATGATGAAAATGTATTGGCCTCTGCACTTGACCTGCTCATGGCTGGCACTGAGACAACATCCACAACATTGCAATGGGCTGTTCTGCTGATGATGAAGTACCCTGAGATTCAAAGTAAGACACCTTTATGGTTTTGCTTTTCTTACATAGGGTATTAAAGTATTCTGCAGAGACTTCATAAATGCTGCTCACCTGTAAAAGTGTCATAGCTGCCCACGTGTGCTAGAGCATCCCAAATCTGAGTGCCTGAAACCTGTCCACCTCTGTCCAAACTTTGCATGCTGCCATTCAGGACCAAAGGATCTAAGGGTTTGTCCTCATATCTGCTCCCTGGGGCTGGGAAACTCCCTGCCCTGCATCTCTCACCACCCTGGGGTAGTTCAGCCAACAGTCAGTGTGGGCTGGGATTTGGAAGGTGCTTTAACACTGAGGAAAACTCACTTCATGCCTTCCTTTTGCCCTGCAGAAAAGGTGCACGCAGAAATTGAGCAAGTTCTTGGCCCTGACTGCTTGCCTACCTTTGAGGACCGGAAAAAAATGCCCTTCACCACCGCGGTCATTCACGAAGTGCAGAGATTTGTCACCCTCCTGCCACACGTTCCCCGGTGCACCTCCACTGACACACATTTTAAAGGCTACTTCATACCCAAGGTACTTGCTGCTCTCCGGACAAAGAGCAGGGTGGTTCACATGCACCACACCAGTGACCCACAGGGCAAAATGTCACAGGAAGGAGGGAAGCTTGTGGCACAGGGCTTTCAATGGGGAAGAGCCAGTTTCCTAATCCTCCATCTCCTCAGCATCCAAACTGATGGAAGTGTGACTTCAGGGTTATGCACACAACTCCTCATTTTCCATTACTCTGTTTGTTTTCTCATTCGGTCATGATAATCTGGAGTCCATTCCCTATTCTCTTAACTCTCTCCATTGTCATTAATGCCCTATAAAGCAGTGCTGCCTTTGGAGCACGGTGGCATTGTCGTATTGCCTAATTGAGGCAAGCAGAGATTATCTGGCCAGGAAGGAAGCCTGGCTAATGTCGTTCAGTAACAGCACACAACCACTGTTACTTAATCATATACTAGTCAGTGATACCAGTGAACAGGACCTCTCCACTAACTAGCATCATCTGGTCATGCACAAATCTAGCAACTAGTTCTTTGGAACCTTGCTTGCAGAGGCAGCCCAAAGGGGGAGGTGTGGTTATGTGGCTGCATGGGCGAAGCCCTTAAGCAGAACGTGGTTGTGCTGCAGGGAACTACAGTGATTCCTCTGCTCACCTCTGTGCTGCTGGATAAAACACAGTGGGAGACGCCAGATGAATTCAACCCAAACCATTTCCTTGATTCAGAAGGGAACTTCGTAAAGAAGAAAGCATTCCTGCCCTTCTCCACAGGTAACAAAAGTGTGGCCTTGCACAGGGCTCTGAGCGCCCAGAGCTCCACAGAACACATCAGTCAAGAGTCAGGATTGCCTCTGACAGAGTGCCTCTGTTAGGAACAGTACTGACATCACTGGTGGGAATGGTGCAGAAATCTGCTCTGGGTCTTGATGAGTTGCAAACAGCTCCTCACACTGTGCCCTACGGTTCAAAGACACTACTGGGAACTATAGAAGCCTCAACACCCTCAAGCAAGAGTTCTACCTTCCCTCTCCCTTGGGAAGGATGGTTTCTAGGTTATCCCAAATCAATTCCTTGCAGGCTTAGAGGGAAACAGCTGTGTTCAAATAGGTGTAGGAGACCAGTGGTGGTGGCTGCTGAGTATCTCCCCATGCTGTTTTGCATTCCTACAGCCTGCTCTGTCCCTCACACTGTTGCTACCAAGCAGGAGGGAAGAGTTGTCTGGGGAGCCACTACTCTACAGACAACGATGCTTTTGGCATTGCAGGGCGGAGAAACTGCATTGGAGAAAGCCTTGCCACAGTGGAGCTCTTCATCTTCTTCACTGGCTTGATCCAGAAATTTACTTTTAAGCCTCCATCTGGGGTCAAAGAATCAGAGCTGGACACAACGGCAGAGGCTGGATTCACCATGAGACCCCATCCACAGTGTGCCTGCGCTGTGCTACGCTCATAAGCCCAAGGCTCGGAGCTGAGGAAAATCCTTGTAATTGTTTTGTGCAGAGCCCTACAGATGCACAACAGAGAAATCAGATCCCTATGCAGTAGATACAAGTAGTGTCTTCTTACTCAGAGCCTTTCAAGTACTGGCTCTATGCTTAAAATGTTTATTGAACAAATATTTTTCTAAGCAGAGGAGAGCTGGTGGGTAAGGTTACCTGGAAAATACCAGCCAGATAGATGGCTGGAAATGACAGAACCGTCACTGCTTTACACGTTAAATACACAATGTAAGAAAGTTATCCTTGTTCTGAGCTTATGAGAGAAAATGTTTCTCAGATGGGGGTTATTTCTTCATTTGGAATACAATATTAGGTACCAGTGTTGTCTCATCCTCGAATCCCTGCTTTTTTCCCATTTCTTGCTGTACATGTGATAAATTATTCCTTGATACTTGCTCTTTTTATGTCTGAGGCATGTTCTTCCAACACTTTCCGTTCTTCTGGGTTTGAATACCAGATGCAAACCCTGCACTGTTTAGGTTCCCTGTGCTCTGAGGGACCTCATCCCATCCCTTCATCTCCGAAGACAATCGGACTGTCATTTACAGCAGCTTGCTTCTTCCTTGATCTGAAATGCTGAATGGAGGCCAGAAAGACTTGATAGTACTGTAGGGAGGTCGGTTGAGTCATTGTCCCACAAAGTGTTTGAGCAGGTTAACCCCTGGGAGGGATCCTTGTCTGCTGTTGGATGAGAAGAAGAAGACTCCTATTCCCTGTGAACCATCTGATTCTCCCAGGATAACGGTAAATAAATAGTGCATATGTCTTTGCTCCCAGCCTTGCTCACAGGTGACCACAGTTGGACTGGGGATGCATAAAGCCTCACGGCTTAGCTCTGCCCCCTTTTGAGAGCACTGGTTTGTAGCTGGCAGAGCATTTTAGCCCATTAAGGAGTGCAGGGTTGGGCTGCCTGGGACTTGGAGGGATCGTGGTGCCATCTCGTGGCAGAAGGAAAACAGAAATGAGATTCTGCACAGCGGTTATTGCTCTGGCCGGTGCACAAAGGGGCTGCGAATAGAAGGTGGTCCTCATTTTACAAATCTGTACAGTTGCTGCAATCCTGACACCTGATCATTGCCCCTTCGAGAGCAGGGACCCCTGTCCCCAGCATCAAGCAGCACCGGGGATTGCAGGCAGGGATGTGGAGCACGCTGCCCAGCCCGCTGCACGTGCTGTGAGCCACAGACACGGGGTGAGGTGGAGTTGTTCATACCTAATTTTCAATACCCAGCAACCTGTCCTGCCCCAAAATGTTTGCCTTCCATTCAGGATGGTGTGTTGCAAGGCACAAACATGTTTTGCAGCCAGCAGGAAGACCCTCAGGGCCACTGAGGAACGTGGAAATGGTATTTCCACCCACTTATGAGCCCAGGGAGCCAATGTTTTCTGCTAGATAAATCAGTAGCTGAGTCATAATCAATGTTCTGCCATCATTTGGCTGAAGGAATAAATGGGAGACAGCACTTTCTTCTGTGGAGATACATTCAGCTATCTAGTTTAGTGTGCTGGAGAGCAAGCGATCACTTCCGTCTGTCTGCTAATACAGGTACAAGTAAGATACATTTGTAAAGGAGTCAAGGGAACCTGTTTCCCTTGGATGTTTGCACCTTGTGGCTCTCTTTGAGGCATGAATATTGCAAATTCTGCTGCTCTGCCTGACAGAGAAAGCCAGCAGGAAAGGTGATGTCTGAGAAGAGCAGGCTCTGGAGGCTGCTGTGCTTTTGGGAAAGGAGCCACCTCTCTCCTTCCAAGCCAGGACACCCAAAGCCAGTGACAAGGGGTCAGGTCTGAGGTTCCACCAGTGAGTTAATGCAGATTTGAACCCAGCCGTTTTCTCCCCCAAGCACTAGGTGGTTGCCACATGTTTCTTCTGAGTTCATATTAGTTTTGAAGGGGGGTAGAGCAGGAACAGGCCTGGCCTCTCAGAAGCCAAAGGCAAAAGTCTTTTTCACTTCCCTACCTTCATTGAGTTGATGTGTAGCTTGTTGCTCAGTTGCTTTACCTGTCTGCCCCCTGAAGAAGACCCCATCCTGCTGCCCAACAGAAACAGAGTCAGCAAGTGATGCTTTGGGAGGGCCAGAGCTGAGGTGAGAGACTCGAGGTCCAAGGCACTATGCAGAGACAGCACTAGCATCAGTGAAGGTGTGGTGGGAGCCTTTAATTCTGCCCCTGCAAGCAAGATGTGATGGTTAGGCAAGGAAAAAAAAAGTGAAAAACAAAGGCTATCCTCAGGACTGACCAGTAGCCATAGCTGAGCTCAAAGGGAAAGCTCTTTGCCTTGGAGAAACCACTCTGCAGATATGGAGGGTGTCCTGCTGAGCAGTTTGTTAGTAGGACCAGGGCATTCAGAACCTCTCATCCACCAGATACGAGTTGAACTGACAATATTCATTGTCACTCTTGGGCTCAGGATCAACCTTCATGTTCTGTGCAGCACAGGGTTGGGTGGCAGGCACATCAGATATAATGAAGACATGGGAAAATTAAAACTTTATTGGGTTCCCATGAAGGGAGAGACAAACAGGGTGATAAAGTACATGATAAGATAATGCATATGGAAAAGGCAATTCACAGGTGGTTATGCGGATGGAAAATTGCCTGAGCTATACATCAACTGGAATAGGATTGCAGAGTGTGATGGAAGATAAGAGTGCTACAGGTAGGGACAGCAGCCAGATAAAGCCACAGAGTAAAGGAAAATAACCAAAACCAGGTCGCTTCTAATCCCTGATCCCAAGTCTCCTTGAGTGCATGTATGCAATGTAGGCACCGTGAAATTAGACTCCATTTGCATGGTTGGTTCCAGTGGCCAAAGTGTCCCAAATACCGGATTGATTCCCCAGGAGATCGTGAGAGAGGGAAAACATTTGCTCCTATTCAACATGGTCAGGAAAAACAGAGAGTCATAAAACGAGAAATTGCTCTTGTTTATTTTCCTGTATCATTAGCCTTTTATGATCAGTTGCTGGTACAAATATAAACTGGTGTCAGAAATGTAGCTCTTCTTTCTTTCAGGCTGTGAAGCAGCAGTGAACTTGGTGGTAGCAGCACTCAGCCAATTAAACAGGTTCGCAGACTTTGAGGTGTCTTTCAGGACTCTGTTCCAAGGCATAAAGAACTTCATCCCCAAATCACATGAACTGGTCTGTTATTTTTCATTCTTGTGTTTGACCTGGCTGCCTAGCCTGACAGAATTTGCCTAGAAGCTATGGAGAGCTTGGTTCAGGAGGTACCTGCAGATGGTTCAACTGTGTGACCCATGGCATATTTCTGTGACTCGCTGTGAGTGTCAGTGTGTCTGTCCCAGGGATTTGGGGCAGATTTGTGCAATGTTATCAACCTTGCTGCTTTGCCGTGGGAGCCCAAATGTCACACCTACATCTCATGGACTGTGTGCATGTCACCAGACATCCTCCGTGGTCCTTCCACCTGCTCCAGGCACAGCCTCCCTCTCTGGAGAATGTGTTGGTGAGCCAGGATCACAGTTTGACATCGATCGTCTGCACCCCCTCGCAGCTCGGGACCAACGAGCGGGTCAGTGACCTGCGGGGCAGATGGAGAGGTGGAGGGCAGTGGAGTGGGAGTGGATGGAGACAGCGAGAAGGAACTACGAGCGTGATGTGTCAGGATGGGGGTGGCGAGTCCTAGCCAAGCTAAGTTGGGCCTTAGCAGCTTCCCCGCTTGCCTGGGGGGCTCTTCAGCGAAGCTGTGGTTATTCACGTAGGATAGCACAGGTTGCCTGCGGCCGAGGCCTTAACGTGAAGGTTGTTTCGGGGACAGTGAGGTCCAAGTCAGACTCTGAAACTCCTGGCTGGGGTTGGAAAGTAAATGTCTGCAGCAATCCTACAAAGAAGACAAACAGCTCCATCTTGGCCAGGCTTTCTCCGATACAGTTCCTTCGCCCTGCAGAGGAAAGCAGTGGGTTTACTTGATAGAAGTATCAAGTTAAAAGCTGGAAACATAATGGAAACAGGGGTGAAACCTCTGAAGTGGCTTCAGGGCATTTTGGAGCAGAGCAGCCCAAGTTGCTAAAGGTAGCTGACCCTTCACACTGGCATCAAGTGGCAGCCACGTGGCAAGCTGCAGGGTTATTTTGTATTTATGATGTACTCTCTTCTCTCCTTTCTTTGGAGGTTATCTTGTCTAATGAATGGGGGATCTCTCACCTCATTAGGCAATGAGTTGTTATCCTGCCTGTCACTTGAGTGCAAAGAGACCAAGCAAATCCCTTCCTCTCCTTCGCCCTGTTCCCCTCCCCACAAGACTGCCTGTTTAGATCACCAGCTCTCTGGAGCAGACAGGCTCCTGTTCTGCGTATAAAGGTGCTTAGCACAGCAGGGCTGTGGATTAGGGTTGCAACTTTTGTATCCAATAAGGAGGAGATCCTTTCCTTCACCAAATCGCATGCATGGACTTACGAACCTTCCAACTCCCTCAGTATCTTTAACTGGTCCCTTTCTCTTGAAAAGCAGCCTGATAGAAACATGCCACCTCTTCCCAAAGTGGAATGGTCCAAAACTCACTTCTCACTGTAATAAAAGACTGTTTCTCCTTTCCTACTCCCCCTTTGTGCCAGATTCCCAGCCCTCGCATGACAGTCCCTGTAGGGGTGAAGCACTTGGTGGACAGCAAGAACTGGCTTCCTAAAGTCAGAAGGGTCTGAGGCTGTAGCACGTTCTGGAACACCTTCAAGCCATCATTGCAGAGGAACAGCTGGGAAGCGTAAGGTTACACAGGAGGATTTGTAGGATTTTACAGGAAGTTTCCCTTTGTAGTACTTATGGGCTCCTGCAGTGCTGAGATTTGTTAAAATCCCAGCAAGACTGCTCCATCCAGCTGTGCCCTCTTGTAATGCACGCAGCTGTAGTCATGGAGAGCACAGGCTGGGAGGCAGGCATTTCTGGAAATTAGCAGCCTTTGGAAGCATTTATGGCTGTCAGGAAGGCACTAAGTGATATTTTGTCTTTTAGGAAGGCTCAGGGGAGAGTTTCTGATACCTAACAACTGTTCCAGCCATTAGCTCAGTTTGAGTCCGAAGGGGGCTGGGATTATGAGCCTCCAGGGAGAGAATGTTCATTGTATATTACAGGTGAAACTTAAAAAAAAAAAAAGTTTGAGATGACCAAAATTGCAGACAAAGGTAGTGTCAGGAACAGAATCCAGGATGCCAAGTGCCCAATAACCCCCCTAACCACACGGTGGCTTCTTCCTCTAAAAGAAATGGTCTTGATGGAATCCTTGGCAGCCCCAAAAAGGCACCACTTAGTTGAGAAGACCCCCATTAGTGCGCATTGTAATGAAATGATCCTGCTGTAGCCTCAGCTCTGCAGGTCAGAGCTTTAGTCACCTGTGGAGAAGGGCAGGAAAGCCTCCCTCTTCACAAAATTCCCTTCAGCATCAAGGAAGTGGTTGGGGTTGAACTGGTGTGGTGTCTCCCACTGTGTCTTGTCCAGCAGCACGGAAGTGAGTGATGGGATTACAATTATACCCTGGAAGAAAATACATGAAAATAGCTCTGTAAGTAAAATTCTTGGGCAGGAGCGACGGATCTGTTCCTCTGTTTTGCTTTATTTTGTGACACAAACATTGTTGTCCCAGGAGATTTGACCCTGAAGGTTTTATCCCATCAGTCAACAGAGAGAGATGTCAGTGAGATTTTCCCAGCAGTGCCAAGGATCAAAGCCAAATGCCACGTGGCGCAGCGAAAACCTCAGGCAGATCCTGTAAATTCCCTGGCAGATGCTTCGCTGTGCAGATAGCATCAAAGAGGTAAACCAAGGTCACTCCTGGAGTGAGGAAGTGCTGAGCATGAGAGGGCCAGAATCAAGTCCTCTAACACTGTTCTCCATGGACTCAGCATAGTCACTGGAGAGGAAGAAACCCTTCTGTGGGTAATTTTGGACACTTTGGGCTCCTGTCCTGTAGCTCCCTCTAAAGAAAGCGGTCTCTAGTCCTACCAGCAGAAATCAGGAGGAGCAACCCAAAAATGGGCTGGAGCAGTTACCTACCTTGGGGAGGAAGTAGCCCCTGAAGTGGGTGTCAACAGCAGTGCAGCGGGGAACGTGGGGCAGGAGGGTGATAAACCTCTGCACCTCGTGTAACACCGCGTTGGTAAAGGGCATGTTCTTCCGGTCCTCGTACGTGGCCCACGTTCCAACTTTGATGGTTCTTCCAATCTCCTCTTGCACCTTTTCTGGAAGGAGCAAAGAAAGTTCAAAAAAAAGTTCAGAACAAAAAAAGATGTGTCCCAGCAAGGCAGCCAACACTTTCGGATTCAGTTTTGGTAAAAATATACTTTTCCAGGTCTGGAGGGAGAGGATTCTTAAAACACCATCCCAGCTTTCCCCAGCTCTGTCTCTAGTTTAGGCACGTGCATGGGCTGTTCTCCCAGCATCATGCTCTGGTCTCCACTCTTTCTCCCAGCAAGGCACAGGGACTCTTTTGTTGTAACTTCATTCAGCATCTAATTACAGTGGGAGTTCGTAAATTAAAGAGGTGGGAGGCCTCTCCCTCCCGTATCAGCCATGCCACAGGAGGAGAGTAGGTGAAAGGAGCTCACTCTGAATCTCCGGGTACTTCATCATGAGCAGGATGGCCCACTGGAGCGTCGTGGCTGTGGTCTCTGTTCCTGCCATGACCAGGTCCAGTATGGATGCTATTAGGTTTTCATCGTGGAAGATGCTGTCTTTCTTGTTTTTCTCCTTGAGAGACACAAGCATAGTGACCGGTAAGAAAGCTCTTAAAAAACGAAGTGTCAGCACTCAGCGGGTTTGGGAAATACCACATAACCCACACAACTGTTGGGCATGATCCTGTGTTTGTGAGCTGGGTGATGGATGGCTTGATCTTGCACACACAGCAAACAGCACCAAAGACAGGAGATTTGGAGTGGAGTGGTGATTTGGCATTCGTCCCCACCCAGAAGCAGCCTGGGGCTGAGGGCCAGATGCTGTTGATAGTCTCAGCCTTACAGGTTTGGAAAGAGCCCAGTGGCTCCCCTGTACGGAGGGAGATTCAGCTAATCCCAGACTCTTCCTACCCAGGAAGGGAGCAGCAAGACTGCATCCCCACCAGTGTTCAAAATGACATTTCAGAGTGCTTCTCCTGGGCTTTAGGACTGCAGTGAACCTTCCTCCATATAGGTGTGTAGAAGAGCTAATGCCTCACGTTGGCCCAGCTCCAGTGGGAAAGAAGAAAAAACTCAGAGTCCAAATATTTTGTGTGGAATGAAATCAACTGATGTGTGAAATTGCAGAGTCTCTGCTAAAGTGAGGTGCAGGGCAGGGCTAGCAAACGTACTGACAATTTATCACTCAAGTGCTTTAAGTGTATCATTCATCTTGGAGCAACTGTATCAATGATTAATTGATCTGTTGTCATAAAAAGAAAGGCAGAGTCAGCTTTCATGTGAATTCATGCATTTTCTACTATGAACAAAGAGTTCATCTCACGTTATTAGTGCTGCTATTTCAGGACTGGACTGAGAGAGTGACTTTCACTTCTTCACTTTGGTAGAAAAATCCCTGCAGTAAATTATACCAACTGTACGAGACAGGAATCTGATTTCAGTGCCACAAGAATAACAGAGTTACCTTCCACACATTTACATGAGATGACTGAAATCAAGACTCAGCAACTGTTTGACCTAGAAAATCCAAACTGCAAACAGCCAACAGAGCTAAGCAGTGACATACCTCGTGTTGCTTGAATATCAGTGCATCAGTGTAGCTCCTCACGCTGTTCTCATTGATATCTTCCCTGCTTGCCTTCATGTATTGCCTTATAATGGCGCGCACGTCTTCTATTTTCTCAAGCAAAATCTTGTGGGTTTTGAAGAGAAATCCGAGGAATGGGTAGAAATTGAAATACTAACGAGGAATTAAAAAAGAGAAGCGATAGGTCAGTAGAAGTATCAACATGCTGAAATACCTTCTTCCTAGGACATGATAGATCAGGTGAGTTTTGTCTTTTAGTAGTACAATTTTAGCATCCCAGGGACCCAGAGGGCTCACCGGCACATTTTCGTGAGGGTGGGCTTTGAAACCTATGAGCTTTTATTCAGTACTACCTAATTATAAACATTTGCACTGTTGTGTGGGGGCAGCTCCTCTACCAGTAACAGGCTGGTCAGCCTCTCAGCACGCCAGGCAGGCAGGCAGTTTATGTGACTGCTTGTTTTTTTCCAGCACCCGTTATGAATGATTGGGTATGATGGTTTGAAGATATGCAGAGTTTTCCTGGTACTCTCTAAGAAAGCATTTTTAATGCAGTCTGTGAAGTCTCCCTCACCTAGATATCAACACTGAATGTGTCTTTTTAGAAAACACTGCAAAGGCAGAGAAAGCCTAGATGGTGTGATTGTGTTGAAGGAGCCATCAAATACCTGTGGAGCTAAAATGACCATAGTTCAGTTCTCATTTTAGCTCCACACAGATCTGCAGGATGGTGCAAAAGCAGGATATCAGAGGGGAATCTGGCTGCACACCTGTGGTGACCAAGGTGGTACATGAAGAACGTTAGAGGTGTAACAACAGGTTCCAAACATTTGGAAACTCCTGAACTGTTCCCTGTGATTTGTGTGGCTTGTTGCAATGTGCCAGCGGAAAAAGGCATTACCCTGTGGGACAGGTTACTTACATTCAAATACGGAGATCCCAGAAGAATCATAACTTCATCTATGAGTCTTAAGAGAGTGAGAAATGTTGGGTCCTTGTAGTCAAACCTGTCCCCAAAGAGCATGAGGAAGGTGATGTTGATGGGAGCGATGTTGAAGGACCTCAGGCTGAAAGGTTCCCCTGCAATGGGAGGAGGATGGACGTGTTGGTGTGATGTTGTAGCAGCAGCAGTGACACACATGATGCTGTGGAGCACTGTGATGGTCCCCAGCTCACCTTTGAAGGATTTGATCATCTCGATAAGGAAGTGAAGCTCCTCAAAGACTTTCCCTTCCATCATTTGTTTGCCCATGCCGAGGTTGCGCATGCTGGACACGGTGAATCTCCGCGTTGTTCTCCACAGCTCCCCGATGGAGAAGAAGACACCTGGGGGGGCCATGAGACATCACTGCTGGCACCATGCACAGAAGATCCCCACCACACAAAACAAGATACGGAACCGGACAAAGCGGGATCTCCACAAGTGTTTGTGCTGCCCAGTTTCTAATGGATTTGGAGAATAAGGATCTCCCATTTCTCTGTGCCCCATCCCTGTATCCTCTCAGCTCAGTTTTCCCAGTCTCACCGAGCCTGTAGCTCATGAAAAACCAGCTCCCACCCAGCCCAGCCTGCCCCAGCTGCAAGATAAGCAGGTAGGGCTTTCAGACCACCACTGCTTGGCTGTAGGGCTGGGGAGAGAGGTTGGACTTAGTCAATCATGCAACCATTCTTACCCTGTTTGGTTGCAAGTCTAGGGCCTCAAGCAACAGCGTTGTATCTTTGAAGCTTCTCCCTTTGTTCTATTCCAATCATAAAGATCTTTTATCTTTGTGGGATGGGATAATTCAGTCTTGTAAACCCTAGACAGTGCTGAACTGTTTTTTTGAGATTCCCAGTAACAGTGAAAATACACTCCCAATGTATTTTCAGCAGTGGTAAAAACACTATCATTTTGTGGCTGTCACTGAGCTCATGCCTTGATGATCACAGCCACCATGAGCAGGGATGGGTATTTCATCCCATCAGAGGGTTGGAGATAGTGAAAGAAAAAAATTGTGTTAGTAATCTGAGGACTGTCTCAGACAGTGTCAATTAAAAAAGCTGGATTATAGTATTTCACATCTTGGCTGCAAGGTTTTTACATCTATTTGCCTTTTTTAGAACAAACACAGTTTTACAGCAGGGTAGTTTTAATTTGGAAAGCAAAACTTCTCAATTTAAAAATGTCAAAGCAAATTTCTAAATTTGATTTTTCTTTAATTCAGGCAATTTCATCTGGACCACTCATTTTCTGCAAACAGCTTCAGAGTCAACAAATTGACATTTGCTGGAGAGAAAAAATGTTTCACTGGAGAATTTGTGACCCTTGCTACTTAACAGCCCCTGTGAATTTACAGCTTCAGGTCACCTCTGAGCAGCTCCAACTTGGGTTAGGAAGGTAAGTGTGAAAGGACTTATAGTGCAATACGGACAGTTTCCCAAAGGGATATTTTATATGTAAATCAGCTCTGAACGATGCTTTTCTCCCCATCGATTCCTTTTCATTATGTAGCGATAAATTCATCTCTTGATATTATGGCTGGGTAATTTAATTTCTAATTGTAATCCCAGCTCCAGCCTGTGACCAGCATATAAAGCTGCCTTTTGGCTGCTCACCGCTAAAGCCCCAGCCGAAGCAGAGGGCGGAAGAACAGGGCAAGATGTCCTCTGAACTAGTCAGGGATGGAGACCCACCTTGGGAAAACTATGGGATGTTTGTGGCAAGAATTTCCAGACTCAGCCCACTGCTGAATACATTTCACATCCCAGCCTTGGTGGAGACAAGATGCTGGGGAATACTGGCATCCAAAACTGAGGTACCTAGCACCAGGTGAACAGGACAAACCCTTCAAATCCATACAGCCCAGCCAGCCAGTCCAAAGTCCCATGACCCCACAGGGGAGGTTTGGAAATGTGGTGGTGGCAGTGAGCTGCTCTCAGGGGCATTTATGGAAATCAGCCCAGAATTACCACTGCACCTTTAAAAATCCCGCACCTTGCCCTCCAATGCTTAGGATAGGGATCAGTCTGCAGGTGCACTGCCAAAAACAATGGCAGTGTAAAGGAGACGTGCATGAAAGTGAGAAAAAACAAACATTTTCCATCGGCTTGGCTTCAGGAGGGTCCAAGGGGGATTTTTAAAAGCCTGGCTCTAGGGAAGCACTGAGCGACGGTACCATCCCTCCCGCCCGCCCCCCCTCATTTCTCTAGTACCGTTTCCGTTCTGAATTTGGTCAAATATTGGGATGGATGGTCTGTCTACAAACTCCTCTGTGTAGTTCACAAGCGCCTCCCGCACAACTTCGTACCCAGTCAGGACCACAACTTTCTGGAAGCCAAAATGGAGGGTGAAGACCGGGCCATATTCTTCCGCAAGCTGAAAGAGAGGCAAGCTGTGACAGTCAGCGAAGAAGGAAAGTGCCCGTTTCTTTCAGAAAGGACTTGCTATGTCTGATGCAGAGCCACCCCCTGCAGAGTGGCATCCATCAGTCGAAGCTCATCATGGTCAAGCACCAGGTGTTTGCATGGATGCCAGGCTGGTTTTTGGGGTTTATTGCCCCACGGCAGCCCCCACCCCTCAGTCAGGGCCTTGCTAATCTCATTTCTATGTTAAGGGGAAAGTCAAAAAGTGAAAAAAAAAAACAAGCACCTAGAGTTAAAGACCAGACCTCAAATGGCAGCCCAAGTTGACAAACCAGAGAGAGACAAAAACGGAGCAGGCATTTCAGTGCAAATAATGATGCTGTCACTCGGGAAAGCTCCTGCTCATGACACCCGTCTTGTACCAAAGCACTCCAGCATCCCTGCTGCTAGATCAGGAGCCAAGCTCACCCACGCTGGGTGTACAGTTTGCCCTGCACGACCGCAAATTGCAATCCCATGCCCCTGTGCTCGGACCTGGCTTTGGTACCTCTAGCTTAGCTGGGCACAGCAGGGAAACCTGTGGCAGGAGCAGGAGGCTGCCTGAACTGCTGGCTGACCCTGTGCTCGTATGCAGAGTGATGCTCGTTTTGCACCAAAAAGGGCACATCTTTGCCACAGCATAGCCGGGCTCTTTGCAGAGTGTAGCAGAAGACAGTTGAGGAAATGCGTGCTCGGTGAGGACCATCGCACGTGTGCCTGCTGCTACGTGCCTGCTGTGTCCTCAATGCCTGCTTTTTCCCTGTGTATCTCCACATCACTGCACCAGCAGCCTGCCCATGAGGCTGAACACTGCTGCTGCGGCTGTACCATGCTCCCTGGCAGTCCCTGGGGACAGCAGAGAAGGGCAGCACCAGCCCTGCTGTGCCTCCCAGGCAGGCACACGCTGTGTGTGTGTAGCCTCAGCCTGCAGCTGCTGCAGCAGCAGCTTTTGTGGAGGAGAAGGGTGCATCCTGCCTGCCTGCAGCTCTCCTATTGGAGTGCCCAGCCAGCAACCACTGCTGCATGTTGCTCAATGCAGTCACCGTTTTTTTTTTATTATCTGTGGGGTGAGAAGTAGGGATAACCCCTCTGGATTCATCCCAAATTAAAGGCAAACATAGGCGATACCAAATACAGCCTTGCAGGTGATGAAAGCATGCAGAGGTAATTCAAAAACACAGTTCAGAGGCAAACATCTGCCCAGCCCCGCTGCGTAAACTGCCCCCAACCCTGCTGTTGCCCACAGACAAGCCCAGGGGCTGCAGCCTCACCCCCCAGCACCACAAATCCTCCCCGAGAGCTGCCAGCATTTGTGTGGCAGGGGTGTTAGGGAGCCTGGGCACCGCTGCTGCTGTCTGTTTGCTCACTCTCTCTGTGTCCCCAGCAGGTCAATCCCTTGGTGCTTCTCTGACAGGGTGAGGAGGGAGCGCTCAGCAACCCCCCGGGCTGTGCCAGCCTCACCTGATGCCAACAAGCGGTTTACCAGCACGAGCAAAGTAAGTCGTTTCAATTGCAAGCTAATGGAAGAGCTTCCAGGCTGCTCAAACTTTCCATCCCACTCTTGTACTGCTATCTAGATTTTAATGCAAATCCAACTCAGCCAGAGGGAAGTCGATTTTGCAACAGGGTGTCTGGATTTGGCACCCTCTGAAGCAGCGCTGGGGTCACCGCATCGTAAAATTTCCCCACTGCTTCTCTAGGGTGCGGGATAAGGAAGCAGTTTCATTTCATGCTAGTTCTTTCCTAATGCTATACAAGTTTTCTGTGCATCAGAGCTGTCAAATTAATATTTAAAATCCCACAAGCATTATACACTTCATGTACATCATCACAATTACATGAAGAAATCACATATTACCCAGAGGTCTTTTTTTAATGGTTGATCGCTCACAAATGGCATTGCATCAACACAGACATTGGCTTGAAGAAGATCAGAGAAAATATTATAAAGCAATTTTCACACCTTTACAATTTAGTTCAAATTAAAAAAGACAAAAAAAAAAAAAAACGCACGGATATAGCCCAGGCAGGTTTAAAATGCACAAGGGTCTGGGTTTGGGGTTTTTTTGTCCTACCTTCATTAGAGATTTATCTTGCCTTCTAATATCCACCAAATGCAGGTTACCAATGATCGGAAGAGGAGTTGGACCAGGAGGCAATTTAAAAGATGAATTTTTAGAGCCAGTTGAAAAATAGATTACAGCTAATAATACTGCTGCACAGAGCAGACAAATTAATACAGGATCAGAGATAAAAGAAATTAAAAAAGACATTTTTTTGTAATAATATATTTTTTTTGTGTTAGAAGCAATAAAAATGCAGTGGCACTGTTCAGTTTCTGCCAGCTGGCTTTCTGTTTGTTCTCTGCGATTGCTACAAGCACTCGATTCTTATTAAGGTTTGTAGAGTACCTAAATAAATACTGCTTACTCCACCCTCTTTAAACACCTCAGAGAATGTGGTCTAAGCAGTTTGCAAAGCCTGTCCAGAAGTAAAGAGAGTTTCAAATTACAAACCTATGCATGTGTGTGCAAGAACATATACATGGGAAAAGGTGCTTGGCATTCCTCTATAGCCTCCTCCTCCCCGAGACCTCAAAGTCCTTTACTAGCAGTACTATGACCCTCCGAACACTCTGCTGACACAGGGAAATAAAAAGATTCTTTGAGTACTATTAGAAACCTCCAGATTCAGGTTTGGATAGGGTTTGAGATCTCCAGGCTGCTAGAGAAAGAAATAGTGTTGTTAAGGGAGACTTTAACTTTGTTGATGTCAAGTAGAGATCAAAGGTTGTTGATGATGGTAAAGCCCTTGTATCCCTCGGTGTCGTAGCCTGTAAACTTTATCATAAAGTAAGCTCTGAGGTGCCCAGAAGGGATGTGATTGCAGACTCTGTGTCTGAAGTGGAGGACATGTAATAGCTAGCCATGGAAAATGAGCTTGGATCAAATGATCATGAGTGGATTCAGCATACATGAAATGGAAAGGCAAAATTAGATCTGAAACTTTCTGGGGGGATTCCTCATTTTGAAAGAGCAGCTTCTAAGTGAGAGAGGGAAGGAGATGAAGTTAATGAAGGTGGCTGCCCTGGCAGCTCCAGACCGTGAGCAAGATGGAGAATGGAATTAATTTAAGTCAAAGGTACAAAATACCTGGAGCTTGCATTCCTCCTAAAGGTTAACATCTCCTCTGGAGGAAATTGAGATCTGGTAATAAATAGTCAGTGGAATAAGTTTGTTTGGGGAAGAAAGATCTCTTACATTGTAAGGAAGCATAGGGCTAAAGGTGCATTTATCCAAAGGTTAGATCGTATAAAGAATATTATTCAGCAAGCATGTCCTCAGACTTGTGAATGCACAGAGGGTAGGGAAGGAAGTGGCCCGACGTGAGGAGGGCATAGCTGTGCTAGCACGGTCCCGAGGCAAACGGCCGCTTCGGTGCATGCCGGAGCTGCCGCACAGTGCGGAGAAGTCACAGCGCGGTGGTGCCCAGAAGCAGAAGCTGTAAGTGTGTTGCAACATTTCTGGGATTTTTTTTTTTATTAGTTTCCAAGAAATGGGCTGGAGGCAACGGTTTTCCGAAGAGCATGCCTGGGATGACTCAACCCTGCCTGCTCAAGTGAGCAGAGAGGCAGGGGGGGCGTAAAGGCGGGCGAGCAGGATCGGGGCTGGCAGGGGGCACAGGACATGGGCACCGCGATGACAGCTGGCAGGGGCATAAGCTCCGTGCCCTGGGCAAGGTGTCTGCTCCTGCAGGGCTTTGCTGGAGCGGAGCACCCTGCGGTGCAAGAGCTACGTGTCACTGCCACTCGTGGTATTTCATCCTTGCCCTGGGAGCCACCGAAATAATAAAAAGGCCTTTCAGAGAAAGAGCCTTAAATTATCTCTGAAAAGCCGGGGGGGGGGAGAGAGTGTGTTGTGTTTTTTTTTCAAACCAACCTCTGAGTGCAATGCATTAAAATGACAAAGGTAAGTCAAGCTCTTGCGATGACAAGAAATTCCTGTCTCAATAATGCGTCTGGGCTACGTGCTGCCCTGCCTGAGCACACAGAGCCCAGCACAAAGCACCTGCCAGGCGCTGACAGCGCTCCAGGTGCATTCCTGGGGCAGCCGGGCCCCTCGGGGTGCTCGCAGCCAGGTTGTCCCCGGTCCCCGCAGCCCCCTGACACCGCATGTGAGCCGAGCACGCCAGGCAGGACACAAGCACAGGCATGGTCAGCATTGCCCATCACCCTGAGCACAGCCACCACGTTTTGGCAGCCCATGGTGTGTAAAGCCAAGGAAAGCACCAGCCCTGCGTCCCTTAATTTAACTTAAATCCCCAAAGATCTCTGTGCCCTCCCTGCCAGCCACACTCTTGACTTTTCCCGTTCCTAGCAGTGCATCCAGGACTGCAGGCTCAGACAATCCTTGCAGGCTATTACCACAATGAGTTCCTTTTAAGCAAGTGCAGGAGCTTCAGGACTCACCGTGAGAGGCCACATCAGAGCCATCTAGAGCAGCATCCTGCCTCAGACAGCAGCCAGGCACTGGGGGAGCTCCAAGTGAGCACTGTACGATAGTGTATTCCCCAGCCAAAAAAGGTTTTTTTATTTCTGATGTGGCTTTTACCTTGAAGAATGTGGAGTTGCATCCCCCCTCCGGTGTTAAAGTTTGTAAAAGGCAGAAAAAACTATTTCCTTCTATTAGCTTAAATTTATTGCCATTCACTTTAATTTTTCGCTTTGCATCTGCAGATGAGAAAAGGCTAATGGAAGCAGATGACTTGTCCTCTCTGGGACATTGTGTGGCCCTACTCTTCCTGCCTCTCTTCTACATGTCCTCGTTAAGGCAAACAAGCACATCTTCCAAGGCAGTGTGTTTGTGAAGGGTTTTCCTTCTCCATCATTGTTTTCTCTTCACACAATACCATCTCAGCTGCTTGTCTGTCTCCCTGGGACCAATGCAAGAAAAAGCCTTGCATGGCATCTTAAGCATTTTGGAAATCTGAGAGGACTCACTCTCTAATTCACCTGACAATGAGCTCTGAAAATTGCTCCCTTCTTATGTAGTTACCCTGCATCGACATGTGGACTGTGCATTTGTTTTTGATAGGGGATACTTTTGAAGGGGATGACTACTAAAGTATTGAAAAGAGCTGTTCCGTTGTGACCTTACGGAGTTAGAAATTCCCTGATTTTCTGTGAGCTGCCTGTGGCTCGGAGTATTGCTCACCCTTTGCATTGTTAAACATGTTCTGGCCGCGTGTTGCCCAGGGATCCCTGCACTCACCTCCCAAGCGTGGGCGTATTAAAGGTGCTGCAGCCCAGCTTTATCAGTTTGACCCTAAATCTACTTCATCCTGCAACGCCAGATAAATCAACAGCAACAGAACAAAATATTTATTTGTTAAGTAGGAGCTAAGGTCAAGCTTGCAGTAGTTCGACTGCAAATAAAGCAAGAGCAAAATGAATGTAAGCAAGCAGAGCAGCAAAGGCTTTCGTGTTACAGAGCTTGTTAAGCAGACTCCTCGAGATGTATCTGCAAGCTGGAGCTGGCTCCAAGGTACAATGCGAGTGCAACACCACTGCAATACAGTGCAGGTACCAGTGCAGTACTGGTACAAGGCACAAGGCACAGTATAACTATCAGAGTGCTGTCTTTAGCTGTGAACTAAAGCTACTGGGAAGAATCAGTGTCTTGGCTGAACAAAGAGCACCTGCTTTGTCATCCCTTCATAGTCCGTTCCTCCTTTCTTCCCTTCCATTTGCAGCACGGGTCAGGTTTAAATGGCAGTGCCATTCTGTTACAGACTTGCCACAACCACCGCCTTGGTCTCTGTAACTGTCAGGTTCTCCCTTTTCTCTTTTAATCCTAATTTGCCTTTCCTTCTTCCAGAGCAACACAAAAGCATGGCCAGTGACTCACCGCTCCCTAGCCCACATCTGGTTTCCTGCCTCTGTTCTACAAATGAAGCTCCTCTTTGACCAGCACCATCACTCAGATTTCACACCTTCCCTCCCTGCAGGTACAGTTTGTTGTTCCTACACATAATGGCTGCTGCATGAGATAAATCATTAACTGTGCTCATCAAGCAGCTGCTCTGGGAAGGCTGCAGCCCCTGGGATGTCACCAGCTTTCTGGAGACCCCATGCAACAAGTTCATGGAACAGATGAGAGAATGGGTAATGAGGTCTAACCTGCTTCTTCTTCCAGTTTTACGGTATTACCAGTTTTTCAACATCAGCTTTCAGTGACTACATACAAAATGTTATTACCTTTGTCTGTGGTGCAGGATCTCTGCTGGCAGAGCATGAGCTTTACCAGCTCTTTGTGACATTGGTTCCTACCTAGCACTTTTTGCAAGCACTAAAGTTTTGCTTGCAGTTCATGTTGTGATGGCCCTGATCTTGCTGAGTATTGAGCACAGATAACTTCCATGGCAGCCCATGGCAGTGTTTTTTTGTGCCTATCCCTGGCACAAGGAATGTCTGGAGAGAAAGACAGCTTGAAATGCCAGGGGATGTGTGTTTTGTCAAGAGCTGAAGACAGAGGGTAACGTTTTCAATAGATTTTAAGCCCCATTTTCAGTCAGGTGGAAAACAGTCTTGCCCCTATCCATCCCACCACACCCGATGCATCAGACTGCAAGGTTTGAATCAGGAGCCAGGGCATGATGCTTCACCTTGCAGTCAGAGGAGAGGAGAGGGAGTGATTCAGACCTCATGGCAGCTGAACCACCCGCTGAAGGAGCCTCTCTCTCTCTGTGGATGCAGAGAGGAGCTACAGCTCCTGAGGTGCAGGTGAGGAGGGTTGAGGCTCTCTGACAGCCCTCCGATGGGAGCATGGCTGTCCTGCTCCCTGTCTGTCCCTGCACAGCCCTCGCCCTGCCTCAGGCTTGTGTCTGGCTTTAGGTGTGCTGGTTGAGAAACGATTCACTTTCCGTGGCTGCTTGTTTTCTGCCAATTTAGGTGTCTGAGCTGGCCCAGCAAGGGGTCAGGCGTGTGTCAGAGCCAGCACGAGGCAAGGGAGTGGTAGAAATGCCATTCTTAGCAGAAACAGAAAGCTGCTAGATTGGCCCCGTCATAAACAGGCTTTCCAGTATAAAGCACCTAGTGTGATGTGGAATGAGCCCACTTCCCAAACCACTTAGGTGTTTCCTGATAACCGTCCCATGCCTGGCCCTTGGCATCAGCCCATGTTACGCCCAAGTGTCTGGGACGCTGTGATAAAGATAAGGCAGGCTGCGTTGCACAATGGAAGCTCAGTCTGAGTCCAGTCTCAATAACCATCCCGGGGAGATTTCCAGATCCATTAAGTGTCTGTTGTCTCCAGCTGGGCCATTGATAATCAGCTCTGCTGTATAGTGTGGACTTCGGGCTGAGAAATTCCCCGCGGAGGCTCTCAGCCAAGAGCCTCTGATGGGTTACATCTACAGAGGATGCTCAAAACCATTTCATTCTTCCAAACAGCCCTGAAAACTGCATGTCTGATGTGCTGTTCCAGGAACAGATCGTGCAGTTTCTGAGAGCAGTACTCAGGGGTGTCTGAAGGGTTTGCATTATGCAGACACCACAAAAGCTTTTGTAAGGAATCATATGAAGGAGAGACAATAGCAGTGCCCAGTGCCCTTTCCCTAAAACTCATGTACAGACAGCTTTTTTCCCCTGTAACTAGACTTGCTTTCAGGCTCCAAGTGTTGACTACATTAACTCCCTGTTGTTTGATCATTCATAGGGCACAGCACAAACCAGGTGAGGCATGGGATTCAGGGTGAAGCCGACATCAGCAGTGAGATCTAGATCTGACTTGTCTACTCCTGGAGGGGCTTGGAAGACAAATTTGCGGAGCAAGCCTGCGAAGAAGAGGAACAGCTCCATTTTGGCCAGTCCTTCTCCAACACAAGCCCTTCGTCCTGAAAACAACCAGGAGAGAGGTAAATGATAAGCACCGTAACTGTTGGTGTTGACATCTGAGACCTTCTAAACTGGGTGCACAGTCTGTAAGAGCAGGCTGCTGAGGTAGGGGGTTTCTCCTTCCTTCTTTCTGTATATTTGAGGTGCTACTGACCTGGTCTCAAACCACACAGAAGCCTGTAGGTACGTGAGGTCTCTCAGTGACTGGGGGTAAATCAGCGTCTCCCAGATCTTTCAAGGAAGAAGTGGTTACTTAACAGAAATGGTGGACAGAACAAATGACCAGAAATCCCTTATCCTGTGTTCTGTGTCCCGGACTTTCATACTTTCCCGGGGTCGGCGGGAACTGTGCCTAGCCCCAGGTGAGGTACAAATTACCCCTCTCACCTATGGAGAATGGAATAAATGCCTCTCTCCTAATGAAGTTCCCATCAGCATCCAGGAAGTGGGAAGGGTTGAACTGATCCGGGGTTTTCCAGTGCAGCTCATCGTTCAGAGCGGAGGTCAGCAGCGGAATAACCTCTGTACCCTGAAAAGGATCAAAGAGATTCTTGGTAGCTGTTTGAAGCAGAAGTGAGCTGTCTCTTTTCTTTCTCATGGGAAGAATAAGATTGAGCCATGGCAAATAGAACCAGAGGATGCTTCCTGGCCCCACTGTGGTTTTGCCTACTATCAGCAGTTGCTGCTCTCTTTTTGGACCATAAAAGATTTCTATCTTACAGATTCAGAGAGATCTTTCAAGAAATATACTGAAGTACAGAGAGGTTCCACATTTAGCATAAGATATTCCAACCAGTGTGACTTAATTACAGTCTCTCATTATTCTGGATTCAAACAGCTATCACAGACCACAGTCCAGTGCATGTTTATAACAGTTTATAACAGCTGCCCTGGATCCAAGACAAAGGATTACTTCATAGTTAAATCAAGCATCAGGGCGTCTTTAGATTTTTCTTCTTGTCTGCTTTAAATAAAACCGTGAGGAATCTGTGTAGCATAAGCTGCTGGCCCCAAAGCTCACCTTAGGAATCACATAACCTCGGAAATTCACATCGGTTGGTGTTGCTCGTGATACACCCATTGGGACAATATTGGCAAATCTTTGTATTTCATGTATCACTGCATCCGTGTAAGGCATTTTTTTCCTGTCCTCCAACTTAGGCATCTCTCCAGGTTCAATGACGTGGTTCATTTCTTCCTGAATCTTTCCTTGGAGGAAGGAAAGGAGTAAGAAGCTGATATTTCTGCTATCTTGCAACTAGAATAGCCTTCAGTTTGGCCAAGATGAAGAACAGGGAAGACTGTGAGGGGCATTTAGGAAGAGCAGAAAGTGGGACGGGTAAGTCAGGGCATGTTGTCGTTCTTTTATCTTTGCTGTTGAACCAAGGGAGCTTGAATGGAGCCACTACAGGACATTACATGCCCGATTCTGATTGCACACCTTTGTTACCCCATAGCCTTCAAAAGAAGCCAGATCAGGATCAGATCCGGAGGAGGCAGGAGACCTTTAGTGACGTAAGCCAATAGCCTGCAGGACAGTAATGCTGGGGGAGCTTTCCTGTGACTGTAGGCTGGCCCTTAGCCTCTCCCACTTGTCTGGGCTGTTTTGTTGCAATCCATTTGAGTAAAATCCCTTTGTAAAGTCAGAGGTTGTTATCTCCCTCGGAGCACTCATAAATAATTACTCTAAACAATACTGAATGAGTTCCACTCCCTTCTATAACCAAAGCCTTAAGCATGCAACAGAATATTGTACAAGAGGACTTTTCAGCCTTACTCTGAATTTCTGGGTATTTCATCATCAGAAGAAGACCCCAGCGCACAGTTGTAGAAGTGGTCTCAGTCCCAGCAGCAAACAGGTCCAGGGTTGAAAACAACAAGCTTTCATTGTGGAACATAGTGTGGGGTTTCTTTGACTCCTTCAAAACAACCAGGTAATAGCCATAAGTTCTACAGCAAGACATACCAGTACATGACTGTGTTGCCACCATTTGTATCTGCATTTTAGCTTTCTGTGATTTCATATGCTCTGGGAAAATAGATGTTTAGTGTTTTAGCATTAGGATGTACACTGTATAGAATTTGTCCTGTTCTGGGTGTGTATCCAGTTCTCAAGTCCAGATACTGGGTCTGTAAGAGCTCAGTTATTGTGATGAAGTTTATCACCATACTGTTCTTGCAGGAAGGTTTGGGATGATCTCCTTGCATGTGCTGTGTGGCAACTTACTTCACCATGTGGGATAATCCTGACAATCGGATCCCCTTAACCAGCAGTTTCAGCAGAGCGATGGAGCGAGTACAGCACTGCTCACTGTGAGTAAGAGCTTTGATGTGTTCTGCCCACTGCAGTTGTTTTTACTCACCTCCAGGCCCTGACAAATGATCAGTCTAATAATGAGTCAGAACTGAGAACACACAAAAAAACAAGACTTAGCTTTAAAGTACCTGTTGTTGCTTCATCAGAAAGGCATCGACAAAACCTGTTAAGTTATTCTCATTAAACTCTTCTTTGTGCTCTTGGAAGAGCTTCTGGAGGAAAGCGTTCAGCTCATTGATATTTTGTAGCACAGTCTTGGAAGCTCCAAAGAGAAATCCAAGGGATGGGTAGAAATTATATAACTGTGGAGCAACAGAAGTCTGTTAATTGGCATTTTGAACATATACGGGTATCTCAAATCACAGTGCTGGTTCCTTGTCCCATGTCCTGACATTTCATGCCATAACTCCCCTACTTTAACTTGTACTGTCCAAGCAGCTACAAATCGCTGCAGAAATAGTGTGCTCTTTTTGTTCTATGTCTGTATAAGTCCTTGCCGTGACTTCTGGGAGACTTAGCTTAGCCACAGCACCATGCTAACACAGCTACACCATTCCTAAGAGCAGCACTGAGCACAGCTCTGTGGTATGCCATGTGGACGTACTGGCTGTCTGGAAGGGGGGGTCTCACCTCCATCCTCCCATGAGAGGTGTGCACTTCTTCAAGGAGACCACTAGCTGACCTAGCAAGCAATTTAGCAAATGTCCTCTGCTTGCAGCTTGTATTAGCTGTTAGCTTGCTAAGATTGGGTTTCAGTGGCCAAAACAAAAGAGAAAGAAGTTTGTCCAAATTGTTTCAGTTTCAGAGGCAGAGTTGAGAAGGCATTTCAGGGCCGATCTCTGATATGGGAGACGTATTGTGCTTCTGCTCTTCAAAGAGGGTAAAATAGTTCCTTTAATAAAGACTATTTTTATTTCTCTTACTAATAAGCTGCAAAGACAAAGCCCAGGTGTGTGGGAACCTGTGTATTGGAGGTACAGGTCCACAGATGTGTTCAGTACAGGCTGGCTGGTTGGTAATGTTCTTGTTCTTGCCCCAAGAAACAAGACTTGGGAGGCCATGAGTACAAACACAATGGAATATCCCCTCAAAAAGCTAAAACTTAAAATCAAGCCCTTACCAGCACCATCGGGGAGCCCAACAGCTTGGTATTCTCATTTAACAGCTTCAGCAAAGTTAGAAATGCAGGATCATCGTACTCAAACCTCTCTCCAAACAATATAGAGCAGATGACGTTGGATACAGCGTTGTTGAGTATCATCTTCGTGTCAAATGGCTTCCCTGTATTTCAAGTAGTGCAAACAAATGGCAATGTGATTATGCCCATTGCAATGCAGGAGTATGCTGCTGGGGTAGGGGTGAACAGGCTCTGTTTGGACATGGACATGGTCTGTTTGGACATGGACATGGTCAGACAGTGCAATGTAAAATGCCACATTCAATGAATAGGAAGAGAAGCAGAGGCTCAGTTGGGTTTCTGTGGAAATGTAGTCCCAAGCTCCACAAAAACACTCATTCACCACCCAGAATGCATGGCAGGGAACTCAGCTTCAATGTTTTAAGGCCTCAGTTTAATAACCTACTTAAGCATATGCTGAACTTTAACCATGAGATACCATTGGCTCAAAGTTTAACTTTCATTAATCTTTATTGTTCTGCTAGACATGTGTTCTGTTTCTGGATGAAATTCTTGATACTCACCTTGATATGATTCAAAATATTTAACAAGAGAATTTAGTTCCTCAAGGATTCGGACCTCAATTGTTCTCCTTCCCATCCCAAAATCTCTCAGTGTGGACAAGGTGAATCTTCTCATAACTTTCCACAGCTCTCCATGGCTGAATGCTATGCCTAAAATAAAGGTGCAAAATCCTTAGGCTATCTGTGGTTAGTAAATGTTTGTAAGGCCTTATTACATGCTGGTACCAAAGCTGCTCAATACATGGCTACGTAGACAAAAGGCAATCATCAGAAGATGACGTTCTCTGCTGTGAGAATATAATGAACATAGTCAAGCTACGAAACTAACCATCCGAAAGGTCGCTTACCATTTCCTTGTGTCATTTTCCTAAATATGGGTATTTCTGCTCTCTCTCCAAATTCGTCAGCATGATTTAAAAGGGCATCCTTGATGGTCTCATATCCAGCCAGTACCACAGCTTTCCTGGGTCCAAAATGCACAGTGAAGACATTGCCATATGTCTTGGAGAGCTGACGAGGTGAATAAATATGTTCATTCAGAACCAGACCTGGACCCAAACGCTAGCAGCAGCCACCCTAGCCAGCTTCCAGCCCGCAGACCCTCCCAGCCCTGCCTCGAGTCTCCAGGTGCTGCCGTAGTGCAGCTAATGAGCAACAACTATCACTTGTCAGCATCTCTGCTTGCACTCTGTTTGCACAACAAGGTGTTTGCTATCACTGCTCCTATCAGTTGAGCAGTCAATAAAATGCCATTGCATTCCTGTGGTGTTCTGCAGGAACAAGCCAGCATGGTGATACCACTGTTCAGGGGCTGGTTAGCAAATGCTGCGGCAGGCCTGTTTATTTTAATATCACTGATCTGAGGCAAGAGGGTACGCACACAGCTTTGGGGCAGTAGCCAGAAACACTAGAAAAACAAAGCTAGACAATAAGTCTTTCTTTCAGGACAGCACTTGTTCCTAATTATTGCAAGGTGGGTAGTGTTGGAGTCATAGCAAAATTATTTGCTGGCCACCAGAAACTTGAATACAACCAGGAAGCATACCCTTGGAGATAATGTCACAGGAGCACTAGCCTTTTATAGGAAATTAAATACGAGTCATCTGTCACACAGAAGGGTGACTTTGACAATCTAATAATTCACTCGGTATTTTAGACTTGGTTTGAACACACTGAGAGCCATCCGCTCCAAATGTCTTCGTGTTTCCGACGTGCCTGAGTTACCATTTGCTATGCATTAGATACCTACCGAAAATTGAATTTCAGATTAGAAGCAGCTCCTGTTATTACACCAGACAAATTGAATTTGTTTTCATCAAGCAGTTGTTTGACGGCTTGGGAGATAACATTAGCACTGGTTCTTGCCTCCCTGGCAGCGAACAGAGCATGCGGCAGGTCTGGGGGTAGGGCATCACAGCCGCTTCCCGGCCTGCCTTTGGTCATTTCTTTACATTAGTACTTCCTGGCATCAGCCCTGGTTCTTCTCAGCAGCACAAGGATTGGATATGGCACGCCTGGAAGCCTAAAGGAAGCTGCCCGGCAGCTTAGGGGGAGTGAGCCTGGTGCCTTCAAGAGACATCTGTATCATAAATTCCCCAGTGCCACCAAAAATAGCTGCCTTTCCTTAGGGGCCCCCACAAGCACATCTACGGTTTTCGAATTGCCCCAGAATTGGCCCTGACTCCCTGTGGGAACACAGCAGATGCTTTCTGAAACAAGCACTGCAGCTGGCCTTAAAATATGTAGGTATTTTTTTCTCGTTTAGAAATAAAATTATCCATGGAGCTGCATAAGAAAAAGCAATCTGTTTACCTAGACATACAAAAGCATCAACTCTTAAATAACCCTGGCCAGTGTGCATGCAGGGGAGAGGTTGGGAGGCAGAGCTGAGCTTTGCATTGCAAGGATGTATCTGGCTTGGGAAATAAATGTGCACATGACCCTGCTTCTTTTGCTGCAGGGATGACATCCTTCCTTCCTTCCTGAAGAGAGGAGGGAGAGGTCAGTCTGCAGGGAGCAGTGTTGATATTAAGTGGCCCTGATCTGTCAGCAGGCTGGCCCAGCTCGTGCCTTCTGCCTGCAGCCTCCCAAGGGCTGGAGACACCAATGAGACGGAGCTGATGGCAAGGGGTGAGGCCCATGCTTGTGTGTGCGTATAGGAAGAAGCATGGCTAAGATGTACATATAAAAATGCATGTGTGTATACTTCTGTAGGTAATGTTTCATGCCACCAGCCTGCCTAATACACCAAATATCTCTTTTCTGCCCACCATACAACACAAACTCATCTCGATTTCCCCAGCTGCTTTTCTCACTTTGGGAATTGCACGTTTCCCTGCTGCCTGCTTGCTCACACCCTACCTCTGTCAGCGACTGGAACGGCTTTTTCAGGTCCACCACGTTCAAGTTTCCGATCAGAGGAAGAGGTCGCGGCCCAGGAGGCAAGTTGCAAACCGTCTTCTTCAAGCTGGTCAGAAAGTAAAGGAGAGTGACCAGCCCTGCTGCCAAATAGAGCAGCGAGCTAGCACCCATGCATTGCAGCAGACTCATTACGGCCATGTCTAGGTCAAAATGTAGGTAGGAGCATCTTGGGGCTTCCTTTATAGCCCTTCTGTCATCGCCTGAACACACCTTGTGGGGAAGTGGCTTTACACTGAGAAAAGGGCTCTCGTGTCTTGTTTACGTCCATTCAGACCACATGAGCTCTTTTCTTGCCAAAAAAGCGCCCCGTTTTATTGAGAAGCATGGATTATATTAATCTGGAGCTCCTATTTCATCCACAACACCAGGGCAAGGTGTTTGTTTTCCAGTGTTACGGGCATGTTGTAGTCAATGTGACTGCTGGGGCAGAATGAAGGGACAGGACCTGTGCTGGATTCCCCCACGGCTGCCATGGTGCCATGTCACAGGACCCAGCCGGGGCACTGGCAAGGCACTGGAAGAAGCAGGACGCAGGAGGAAAAGCCCTCGGTATTGCCTGGAGTGGTGCCGGCAAGGCATTCCCTGGAGAAGACAAGACTGACCAAGGAGGAGATGAAATGAAGCTGACATGAAGATGGGCTGATTCCAGGCCTGGTCAGCTTACAGCTCTGCTGTTCTCTGCTTTTCTGCCACTCCAGTAAAAACACCTGCTTGAGCAACCCAATGTCTTCATTGCAGACATTGTTATTGTCCTGCAAGTCCTCTGCTGACAATTCCAAAATGCCCCTGAAACTACCTCAGTCACTGTTCGTGTGCTTGGATGTCCATCTTCATCTAGTTTGGTGACGACTCCTTCCCAGCTGTCCTGCCTTTTTATGAGCATATACATGCAATGCTTTAGGAGAGACCATCCCCTTCAGACAATGCTAGGTTGGGAAAGAGAGCCTGAACCTTCGTAAGCCAAGGGGAGCCAGGATGAGGCTCTGCAGCAGGCTGGGCAGAAGGAGGCTGCCTGGGCAGCTGTTGCAGAGCGGGTGCCAGCCAGGAGGAGCACGAAGCAGCAGCTTTGGCACTCCAGGGGCACTGAGTCATTCAGACTCCATGCCAGGGCAGGGTCTGCAAGAGCAAGCGTGCCTGGCTTGCCAAGACAGCTCGCCGAGAGCCACCCGCACCCTTTGCATCTTTGGGGGATGTCAGCAAAGCAGAGGTGGTGCTGAACAGGAGGCCGCAGTTTTAAATAGTGGCTCAGGGGGAAGGAGCCAATTTGATGCTCCATCACAGATTCTCTGGTGGGGATATTCTGCTCCCCAGTTGTGTATTCTGTCGGATTACTGGGCCGTGCTGCTGCTCAACCCTTTAGAAACCTTTAGTTTTAGTAATGCTTTTGCTAGAATCCTCCAAGGCTCTTGGGTGCAGGCTCCACTGATGGAAAAATGATAATTATTTATTAATAATAATAAAAGTACATTAGCTGAAGGCAAGAAGAATCAGTAAACTCTAACTAGATTTACATGAAAAAGGTGCCTGCATGTCTGCTTGTTCTCCACAGCTAGTTATCAGGGGTGGAGGAAGGCTTTCTCACAGGGGGACCTATCCTGGGCAGAAGAGATCTAGGCAGAGCGGGCAAAGAAAGGAGAAGGGATGATCAGGTCCTTCTCAAGTCTGCTGCACAAATACAAAGGTCTTGGTCTATGCCCTCTTCTCCCAGACGTTTCCAAGAACACCCAGTTCTGCCAGACTCCTCTCAGCAAATGGTGTGACCACTGGGGGACTCTTCACACTTTGTAAGATACAGCGAGTGAGGAAAAAACCCTACGTGGGTACAGTTGGGTACCAGTTAAGGGAGTTTACCATTTACTGTTTACATACAGCTACCATTGCTCTGCTGGAGTAGAAGTGGCTACTGGTATCGAAAGGAGAACCTTCTCAAGGGCTTTCAAACCACTTAAAGCTCAGGTTGTACCTGGTGATAAGAGACGGTGACATCCTTTCTCAAGAAATGTGGCCATGAATTTGCAGCAGGCTGAACTGATGCATGCACTGCGGTAAATAATGGATGAGTTCTCCGTGGAGAGGAATCATGGCAGTTTTAAAATACCACTAATGCCATTTCCTCACCTCCATCTCTCTTCCTCACAGACCTCGGCTTCCAGTATGCAATCCTGAGCACAGCCAACTGCGTTGTTGGCTTGTGGGTGAGGCATCCCATGCAGGATTGGGGAGTAAACTCCGCTCCCTGCCCACCCACATCTTTGTCTTTCCACCAGCACAATCTTCAGGTGAGCAGACTTTATGGGCATAGCTCAGGGAAATAATCGGTTCTTCCTGAAAAAGGAGCCTGTACATTAAACAGCCACACTCATCTGTGTGTTCATCTGGAATCAATCTGGATACAATCTTCTAATGGGACACAGGTTAACAATGCTACAGTAACAGTTGGATAAAAAGCAGAGAAAGAGCTATTATAAAGCCATAATTCAGTCAATGAGTTCTGATAACATAATAAACCATGAGAGTGAACACCAAGGGCTTGTATGCCTTGCAAGTCCCTACAGCAGATTTATAACCACGAGAGATGCCTATCAGCCCATGCATTGTTATCAGGGATATATAAAGCATGAGCACACCCTATTAAACATTAACATTTTTAAAGACTCAGATGTGTTAAAACTCAGGCTGCTCCTTGCCAAGGGACTTCACTCACCTTGACAATGATAGTGCAAAAAAAAAAATCAAAAGCCATAGACTTTGACCCGCTTCATTTTTTTTTCATAATTATTGCAGTATTTTATTGGATTCCACCTGCTTCTTCCCATCCTGCAAATCAGTACTTCTGTAGGATCACAACAGGATAGTGATACGTGTTTGCTATGGCCATTTTGATACAAATCACTTGTACTGGATTTCTTTTAATTTCTTCTAGAGCCAGTGCCTCAGCATTTACTTTTGGGGCCCCTGTCTTGAAGCAGATAGAGATGTGGATTTAGATATACCAGAATTGCAACTAGCAACATAAGAAGAAGTTTGCTTTGGCTTTCAGCACCATGTTTCTGTTTCTGCCACGTTCCCCTCTGTGCTTTGGCTCAGTCATTACAGAAAACGATCTATCATTCTGTACATCTTTGCAGAGCACATAGCATATTAAGGCCCTGACCTTACTGGCATGAAACCGATTTCCCTCTAAGTGCAAAACAATAACGTTTCATTAGTCATCCATAACAGAAATCCCCATTCCCCAGACTACTCTGGCAATATTCTGCATTTTTGCTTGTCTAGGAACCTGAATTAAAAGGGAGAAAAATGGTTTACAACAGCCTGTGGCAGTGATGTAGCAAGAGATTTTATGTAAGAGCTGGCGGCGAGCTCACGGCGCGAGGGTGAGGCGCAGCAGCGAGTGCTCCTGGAAGGATGTTTCTCTGAGGTGTGTTCTGTGCCGGGGCTGGGAACAGCCGTCTCAAGGGCACAAATTCCAGCGCCTGAATGTGCTTGGTCTTGTTCAACTGATTCATTTCTTACAGCTATCCCAAGTCGAGCAACAAAATTGCCTACTGCTTTACTCAGAGGCTTTTACAGCTTGTGGATAAATTATTTTCCAATTAACTATGTGTTAATTTGGCTCTGTAGGCTCTTAAAAGATGTAGCAAGGTGAGGAGGAGAAAACAAATGAAGACCCAGACTTAGTACTGCTCACTACAAGAAAAAGGGATTCTGATTTCTGCTCTGGCGTAGTACTTCTAGGTGGTCTTCCAAAAGTAATGTGAAGTCGGTAGAAAACCCATCTGAAGGTGTATTCGTAGAGCTGACAGATAAGCACCAATAGTGCTAAAAGTTTTCAGTGTGTTCTGACAACACTGTAAAAGAGCAGTTTTTTTAAATGTTACTTTAATGCGTAATTAATGACTAACAGCTCTGATTCAAGCAAAGGATTATTTTTTTTAATCAAACTTTTAAACCAATGTGTTTTGTATCTATCAAGCTGTGCAACTGGGAAGTCCAAGATTTCTCCTAGTTCAGGGAGTCGCAAATTCTGAACCTTCTAATTTTATTTTCGGAAAAGGCTCAGGACTAGAGATACTGTAAAATACTCAAGGCTTTAAAAATTGTCTGATCTCTCCTGTACAGTGGGCAACTTTTTACTGCACCAGCTATTTCAGATTTCCCCAGTACCGTGAAAGTCTCTCGCTTCTTTGAAAGACAATGTGTGAAAAGCATTTAATTCCTGTTAGTGACACTGCTCTTCTTGGCACCAAATTCTTTTGGAACTGGTTGGCTTAATCTGCAAATGAGATTTTTTTTCTTAACAAGGATTATCTAATGGAGGTTTCATTTGATCTCCTTGGGAAAAAAATACACACTAAACTGCTGAAGCACTTGTATTAGATTCTAAGACACACTGTGCCTTTAAAGGAAATTCTAGAAGATACAACTGACATTTGCAGTAAAAATGTTAAGTAATCATAACCAAATACCTGCTGCTATACCTGACCTGAATTTAGGTAACTACAAAACTTAACACTCCAAAGAACGACACTGTGTTAATTAATAGGTGATCAAAACATTTTGATGTAATATAATACAGCAAACTGATACAGCCTCTGCATAGATTTGTCTCTGTTAGGGAATAAGTCCATTGTGGGATCCCAGCATATCTTTTGCTTTGATTTCTTCCTCCATCACACAGGCAATCAAGCAGTAAAACATTGTGCCAGAAACTAAGGAAGATAATTGGGGCAATTTGATAAAATCGAATGCCTTGGCACTTCCATTAAAGTTGTTAAGATAAACCAAAGGTGCTTCTCTACTGCTCAGCCCTCTGAGATCTGAGAGTTTGTTGCATGTCTTTATGAAGGAGGAGTATCTCCTTTTTACTGTTAACTGTTATAATGAAGTCAAGTGGAAAAGTGCTATTTACCATATAATAAAAACATCTATTGTTCATAGGCCTGAAAACCCAATAATAAATAAAACCTCACATTTCAGGCTGTGTAAACCAGTTGCTTATGTAATAGAACAAGGTGTAATTTTCCATTTACAATTTCAAATACTGTAATAAGAAAGCAATCAAAGCATAAACAAACAGCACTTTAAATGGTGCTGCAGGTAATATTTCCATAGTGGTTGTCCCTTACATTTGCAGCTGTTTCTTTTTTTTTCCCCTAGCTTCACATTATTTCTACTTATCTCAGTCATTTAATTAAAAGAAAATCAACTTTAAAATGATGAAAGACCATCTTAAACCAATTGCAGCTACAGGCAAAGAAGAAAAAAGACTGCAACAGCATAATCCACAGTTAATACTCAGGTGGTTTAAATTAACACCATTTCTCATTCTCCTTTCAGGATGAGATCTGAGGAGTTTCAGAGAGCATGCTGTAGACCTATGGGCAAAACAGTGTTTTCCTTGGTTATCTTGTGAACACCTGCAAGTTTGCATCTGCAGATGACCACCTGTTTTTACTGGCCTCGTCATGGTAAGCTGCCTGCCTGCCCCTTGCCAGTAGGAGGCGTAAAATAACGTAGTGCTGCCCATGAGGTTTTTGCTGGGCTACCCTTACTCGGGTCATTAACTGTGAGGATTAATGAGGGATCAGCAGGCCCATTGCTGCTGGTTGAAGCTTGCATCACTGCAGCGGGACAGGATGGCTCTTTTGAAATTCTGCTGAATTGAAGAAAAGCTTACACAGCCTCAGCCCGATGTGTGGATCCCGAGGCTCTGGGCTCACCCCACCAGCAATAGGGGGTCCTGAAAAGGGAATTTTGCATGGCCGTGGTGTGTGAGGCACATCCCACCTGGGGTCCTGTCTCAGCCAGACCTAGCCGAGGCGGCTCATAGGTGAGAGCAGGGGTACTGGTTCCCCCATAAACACATCTGCTGATGCTGGTCTCAGCATTTTGCTCTTTTCCCATTTGTTTACAAATGCACAAACGCATTTTAAGAGAAACCATCCCCACCCTCCACCCTCTGTAGGCAGCTTCCCCATAACCAGCACTCCCACCCTCCCCATCTGTGGGCAAATCATGACACCAACAACGCCTTTAGGAGAACAAAACGCTTTATTCCACCGAGCTGCGTCAGGCCCCGGTCGCAGGGAGCACCTCCGGCCTTCCCTCCCCTCCCTATGGGGGGAGCAGCCAACATGGCGGCGGCGGCACGCTCTCCATGACGACCGCGCGGTTGCCATGGCGATGCCGTTTCCATAGCAACGGGGGGCCCGCCCTCGGCGGTCACGTGGTGCGCTCGATGCGCTCGGCGATCCCCGGCGGCGCAGGCCCGGCCCGCTCCCGGTTCTCGTCCCCGTCCCCGTCCCCGTCCCGCTCGCACCATGTCCACCGCCATGAACTTCGGGGCCAAGAACTTCAAGCCTCGCCCCCCGGACAAAGGCGCCTTCCCCCTGGACCATTTCGGTGCGGTAGGGCGGGCCCGCCCTCCCCGCGCGGCCTAGCCGCGGGCCTCAGGCCTCCCCCCCCCCCCCAAACGCGGCCTAGCGCCGGGCCTCGGGCCTGGCCCCGCCGCCCCGGGCCCGCAGTGAGCGCGGCCGCGGCTGTGTTGCAGGGGAGTGCAGCGCCTCCAAGGAGCGCTTCATGGAGTGCCTCCGCCGCAACGACTTCCAGAGCGGCGCCTGCCGAGAGCTCTCCATGGCCTACCTGCAGTGCCGCATGGAGAGGCAAGTACCGGGGGGCTCCCCCTTCCCCCCGGCCCCTCCGCGGCGCCCTTTGGTTTTTGTAGGGGTGTCGCCGTTCTGGCATTGATGTGCAGTGGGTTCTGCCCTGTGGTGAGGCTGGGCACACCCTGCGGGAAACGGACGGGGTGTTGTTAAGGGTGCTGAGATACCTGGGCGCTCCCATGTGTTACATGGTCAGCGGTGAGGCTGCGTATCCAAACAGTGGGAAGAGCACAGCAGCAAAGTGTAACAGCACCACCGATGTTGTAAACCACGTGCGCTTAAAAATGCTGCAAATGACACAAGTAGAATCTTAGTAAGCTCTTATGCAGTCTGTTAATTAAGTTAACCAAAAGTCAGGTCAGCCTCTCAGAAAACTTTCATTATCTAATAACAGAAGACAACAATACACACATTTTAACAGTAGTTTTCCAGTTGTGTTTGTGAGAGTATATTTTTTTTATATACATGTTGCTTTCCCCAAACTGAAGTTCCTGAGGCTTTGCCAAGTGACAGTCACTCTACAGATGTCTTGGGTTTCTTTACAGGAAATAACATTAAGTAAAATAGAAAATGCTGTTATTTTCCTTGTTATAGACTATGTTCTGTGAAACGTTTTTGTTTTGTTGTTTTTAACTTAGGCAACTTATGGCTAATGAACCACTGGAAAAATTGGGATTTAAAGATCTGATAGATGAGAAACCAGAAGCAAAACCTCAGAAGTCGTAACGAAGGAAGACGACTTTGCTCTTCGTGTATGGAAAGCACAACTCTTATGTAGTACATATTGTACTTCTGTGCGTATTGCGATTGGAAGTGTTTCGTGACGGAACCTTTCTTCCAAAATATTTCCTAAAATAACACTTTGCTTGCTTCAGAAAGGACTGCCTTTGTGTACTTTCCTGAAGTATTTCTTAGCCTTTTTCTTTTAAATTCTCTAGCCTACTCTTGAAGATCCATGAGAACTTTACCTGGGAGAAAACAACTGTTGCCTGAAGTGTTCTCCATGCCTTTGCAAAAACAGTAAACTCTTGCTTTTAAAAAACAAAAGCAAACGAACAACCCCCCCCCCACTTTTATTGTGTAGATCTTGAACTGTATTCTTACGTGTGGTATTACTAATATGCTCACAGCAATTACTTGTCAGGTGGAAATAAAGCTGTTGCGTTACTTGCAAATTGCTTTTTATTAAATACTGGAATTGATTCCTACCTTTAGGGTGATCTTCTCACACAGCTATAGAAAATACTTGGATTTGGTTTTTGTGGGTCTTTTTTTTTTTTTCAGTCTTCTTACCTTTGTTGTTGTTGGGAGATTATTTGTAATTCCAGACACCAGTCTGTAGTTGCCAGTAGTGATTCTGCTTTTATTTGCTGTGCTAACAATGTTCACCTAACTTTACTTCATCACTTAACCAGCAGGCTTTCATTATGTGCATCTTCATTTCTTCACTTAGAGCTGCCATATGTTCTTTCACATCCTTATGGTGATCAGCGTGGAGATGGCAATGACACTTATTAGTCTTCAGCGTAAATGTGAGTTGCACTTATAAGTGTGGCTGGACCTTTTCTTTTAAAAATGTGTTACGTCAAAAACGAACAAAAACCCTTCAATAGATCGAAGCTATTTATCTAGAAAATACAGTATCTTGTTCCATAACACATAGGTGCAGCCCTTACTTTGAGAATGTGATGCACCAGCCTATACGGTAGACTTCAAACCACGTCTGAGTATGGCTTTGAGATCCCTTGCAGGTGTTTGTATGACTTACCATCAATTATCAGAGCTAATGCGATTTGTAATGCAAGTGAGTCTTTCTTAATTGATATGAGTTCAGGCCAAAATAACTCGGCCAGTTAGCCCCCCTAGAAATGCGTTCTAAGCAGTCAGTAGCTTCACAAATCTTTAAGATGTATTTTCATTGTCTTTCCAGACCACACCCTTTTTGTTTGTTTTAAATCCATCGAATCATTTCTTTCTGTACCTTGCTCTCCAACAGCAAGGTTTAGGGGCAGATAGGGACGCACACGGTTTGCCAAGGCAGTTCTACGCTCTCCTTTATTTGATGTCCTCTGTTTGATTCCATCCCGCCATTCCTGTGCTCTGTTACTACTCTTTTTGGTTCTGCTCCTCTCTCTCCATCTCTGTTCCCAGTCATCCAGGAAAGGGTGAAGGAATATTTTCTGCTCTTCATATTGAGGGGTGGAGATGAGATTTAAATTGTTGCTTGGGTCTAATCTGATTGAACAGACTACAGAGTTCAGAGCAGCACCCTGTTTGAAAAGGATGTTTGGTCCCTGCTGCATATTTTTATTCTGCTTCATTCCACTGTTTAATTTGTATCTTCTGGTGAGATTAGTACATTTATAGTAAAGAAAGCAGAGATTTTATTGCTGAAGCACATATTAAGAGGCTTTATATTAAACCACTGAACAAGAGCTTTCTATTGGTGATACTGAGTAAGAATTATTAAAATAATCTCCTGCATCTTCAGAAGAAAGAAACCAAATTTCATGCTTCCATGCTTCTTAATTATTATGAAGTGATGTTTATACCTACAAGGGATTCAAAACCCACCAGTGGTGGTGGAATAATTCAGGGTGTTCTCAGTGGTCATTACATCTGTCTGTGTCACTCTGCACGCTGATGTGACCAAACGGTTACTTCACGATTTCAGCCCAGTGTTTTCCTGGGAAAGTTGTAACTGTCATCCAGGTTACTGCAGAGTAAGCGGGGAAATGTTTCTCAAGTCTCGTGTGACTGAATTTCAGCTGCTGAGCTGGAGTGATAGCTGCTGTTTGAATGAACTAAGATTGCATGCTGAGAGAAGAGCCGGAGGAGACTATATATATATATTTTTTTTTATAGTGTCCAAGGCCTCAGTTTTGGACCCGTAGCAGGAGGCATAGTGGGAACAAAAGCAGTTCCTAAAAACTGCGTGCCATGCCAAACCAAACAGGGCTCGGTGCTGCTTGTAGGCCTGGAGTCTTCCCGTAGCATCCTGGTGATGTAGCCAGCAGGGCCCTGCGTAGCATGGGCTGACTGCTGCTGAGCTGCCAAAACGGGCAGAGCGTGCTCCATCCTTCACTAAACTTACTGCAGGAGCAGTAATTGCCATCCTGACGGGGATCACCAGGGTGGGAATTTTGCACCTTTCACCACTCTGAAGAAAACATCGTCCTGTGTAGATCCATGAGTTCATTTCATCCCACCTCCCAGCATGGTGAGTCACCTTCATGGTGCTGTCCCTTTTGCACCAGAACGAGACCAAGGGTGGCTGTGAGTGTATAGCTGAAAACTCAGGGAGCTGACAGAGACACATATTTTCTAGCTGTAGGGCATGGGCTGGAGAAGATAATGTGTTCAGTGGAATTGTGAGGTGAGTTCAAAGCAGGAGGGGGCTATCAGTTGGTCTTGATTGAGATCTAATGCTACTAAGAAGCAATGGAAAAACAGGTCATTAATCAGTGCACAGCCTGGGGTCAGACAGTTCCGACTTGCTCTGGGGACATGTGCCTGCAACACTGGAGTCATCTGGAAGAATTTCCCGGAATGCTCTTTAATTTATTCCTGCCAACACACAGGTCGTTAATTAAAACCTTTCTCTAAAACCTGTTTATTTTAGCTTTGCTTGTGGGATCCAGGTTTGTTCTTTCAAATGACAGCAGTGTTTTAAGCCAAAGGAAAGTCGTAAGTTTGTAGGTAAGCTTTCCTGTTCCCGTACCAAGGAGGAAGCTCTCCAGAAGCTGACACCGGGCTGGGTAAGTTTATTCTGGAAACGGTGAGCTGAGGCTCAGGCATGTGTGGTACAGGGTAGGCAGCATTGTCGGGGTATGATTTCTTTATGTAGCTGTTTGGAGTTAATGAGCTGCTGTGCTACGTGTGGCGCCAGGAGCAAGGTAAGTCCCACACAAGTGCGTTAATCTTCCCGAGAAGTGGGTGAACGTCCCTGCCTGCACCGGTGCTGCCTGCCAAAGGCTGCCGTGAAGCACCCCCTGCTGACAGACCCTGGGACTTGGAGGAATGCAAACGGCTGCAAAACGAGGTTCTTCTCAGCTTAATGTACAGACTGCCAGTCTGGCTGTAGTTGTACAGGTGTGGAAGGGAGAGCCCAGAGCAGGAGGAGGCGTTGACTATCTTGCGATGAAGATCTTTGTAAGCTGCTAACACAACAAAAATCAGTAAGTGAGGGGCTGTAATAGTCTTTCATGTAGCTCTTTTTCAGCCAAACCACCTCACACAATAAGTAGGTGCTCTGCTGCTTGGGATCATGTCCCAGGGAATCCCCAGAGGGCTCCAGGTCAGCAGAGCTTTGCGTGTTGGCACTTAGAGCACATACTCCTTTTCTTAGTTCAGATTAGAATCAATTCAACCACAGAGAGTTTAACCTTGATTGCTGCAGTTATTTACAGAAAGAGAACATTGCTGCAGGCCAGCCCTCCTTACGTCTTCCTGGGAGACCTTGAGCTTTAGGTGTATCTCCAAACAATGGCAATGAATTGCAGAACAAGGAAGAAAGGGTTTAATAAACACTTCCAAGTCTGCAAGTTCTTAAAAAAAAAAAAAAAAAAAAAAAAAAAGCCTATACAAAGAAAACCTCCTGTGGTTGTGCTGGAAATGAGCCATGGTCCAAAGTCCTGCGTATAAGCACAATGAGGCGGCGCTGCTGTGGTAGGGCAGGGTTGTTACCGTGCTGTTACTGCACCTGCCCCCTGGCAGCAGGACGCCAGGCATAGCGGGAGGGCTGCACCTGTCAGCACGGAGCTGTGGGCAGGCAGTGGGTGCAGCCCGCTGACCTTCACCCTCAGTCCTCCCCAGTCCCCTTCCAAAGCGTTCTCCCCAGGTTTTGCTGCCTGCTCCAAGGCCACAAATTCCTTGCAGCTGGGCATTATGCTTGCAGTGAGTGATTGCCCGCTTGGTTTCCTTTGCTGACCACAGATTTGCTGACCTTTGCTGGTGACTAATCGCCCTTTGCGGCAGCAATCAAAATAGCCTTTCACTTACTGCCGCTTTTGGAGGCTCCACATAGCCGCTGCTAACTGCGGGAGGGAAGGAGGTAGGTTGGAGCACCTACGTTTGCACCCTGTTATCTCACTCTGCTCCAAGCAGGCCCAGAGAGCTCCGGGAGGCAGCACTAAGCTGCTGGGGCATTGCACGGAGGCAGTTAAGGATGAGGAAATTCTGTAGGCAGACCATGAAAGAAGGATTTTTTTTCCTGTATGAAAAGTGTGGCATCGCTTCATGCTGTGTGCTCTGAAAAGTGCCTCGGGTGTTCCAGTTCCACTGGAGAGCAGTGTGTTTCTAGACTTCTCTGTGATTCCTGGGCATGGAATGATACTTCTGCCAGCGTGCAGGGATACAGTGATTTCTAGCACAACCAGTGACCCCAAAGGGTGTTGGTTACTGTTCTGCCTGCAGGAGATCCCCTCTGCAGTAGATTCTCCTGCTAAATTTGGGAATGTGGCTATGTTGTATCAGGTTTCCCACAGAAATCAAAGTTCATCGATTAACACAAATAGTTTGGGGAAGGTATATGCAAGGGTTATTTTCCCCTTCCTGGGAGTTTCAGTGAAAATTGGATGTCTGATCAATTTTAACCCAGTTCTTTGTTTCTTTTAATGACTTTTCTTTTTTTCCCCTGTGAATAGCTGGCAGTGCTGCACTTCTGTCAGGATGCAGCAGATTTTCTAACTAGCAGATTTCAAGACAAAATGCTCTCCTTCTGGAATGGTGGTGCCATATGGCTTGAAACGCAAAAGTGATCACCGCTAGAAATAGGAGCTTCATAGAAAGTCACCCAGAAGTTCAGTGTGTGTGTGTGTGTGTGCAGAGGACTTGATAGACCTTGATGCAGTTTTTGTTTCCTGGTACCAATGGTAATACAGGTTTTTTATGGCTCTTCCTAGAGACTCATGTTTGTGTTCACTCACAGGACTACACAGGCTGTTTCACCACTAGATTATTCCCCTTATTCCAGGAGATTTTGGGATTTAGATTAACAGGTGTATCGGTCTGTCATGTCTGCTGATTCTTGCTGGGCTTGGCTGGATGGAAGACCCCCCAGACAAGCCCAGCATTCACCATACAGCCCAGGCAAGCTCCCAGTTACCTCTGTAAGCGTGAAACAGCTCAGGTGCCTAAAATCTGGTGGGCTGAATCCAGCCTGTGCCATTCCACACTTCCCTGGCTCTGGTGGGATGTGTAGCTATCTGCACGAGCAGTCTTTCCCAGCTTCCACGCAGAGTAAGACAGCTTCCCACTGGATAAACGTGGGAGGGACGTGGTGGTCCGTCTGGCCGCGTGTCCTGCTGGCTGGTAGTGAGCGGTGCCTTGAACCTGCTATAGATGCTCTTCTGCTCAGGTCCTTATGGGTTATGACAAACTCTTCCAGGAGCATCGATGGAAAGTAAGTAGCCTTGCAAAAAGAGAGCAGGGTGGTAAAGAAAAGGAAAATGCCCAGAATTACTCAAACTTTTAACTTTATCTCGATGATTTTAAAAAGCAGGCAGTGGGGGCTGCTTCTGCAGTCCCTTTGGATGAGTGAGCTCTTTGTCTATTTTAGTAACTTTCTAGGAGCTGACAGCTCTGATTTCTGGAGGATTTCTGGTGTCCTCAGTGCTAGCAAGCCCTGCCCAGCAAGAACCTGTTAATGTACCTGGTTCTAATCCTGCTTGGGGCATGTGGGGAGCAAGTCACATGGAGAGGTGCTCTAAAGGCAGTCAGGCCTGGTTTCGGTTGCTCAATTTGCATTTCTCTGTTACCAAACTGTGTTCTGGGTTTCAGCAAGCTTAGGAGGCACTGAATCTCTCCTCAGGACAAGCAGCAGATTGGTAGCCCTGCAGAATCTGGGACACCAGCACTGTGCTGAGGATTTGTTGTAATGCTGTGGGCTGCAACCTGCTTCAGATCTTGTGAGTGCTCAGCAGATTCTAATGCCAAATCCTGACTTTCTTCACGAGAGGCAAGATTTGTGGACACCACACAAAAATTAAGCCTCCTGCATGGATTATCTCCTCTATTCCAGTCTGTGCTCTCAAATTCTTTAATTTCTTCTCTGAGAGAGGAGGTGGTAGTGGAGCTGCTGGTTTGTGGGGTGAGATCCTGCTCCCACAAACCTGCTGGTGAAGAGCCAGGGTTTAATTCCCAGGAAACAGCAAATCTCCCATGAGCTTAGAGGAGCAATTTGCTGGCAATCTACAGGGGGCTTTTCCCTCTGGGTTGCTCTGACAACAAGTCCTTGGTAACGTGGCTTGCTAGATGGTCAATAGCATTTCACTACGTGGAGGAAAGCAGGCAGTTTTCAAGTGGGCAGACCTAAATGGAGAAAAAGTCCTGCTACTGCTACTCAGGAATTGCACAGAAGCTGCAGATCTGATCAGTGCCAAGGAACTGGCTGGTAACAGGATGCTGAACCAAGCAGGAGAAAAAAAAATCAAAACATTGGTAACTGAGCTTTCACATCCCTGTGACCAGGTACCAAACTGGGAATCTCAGGGTGGGGATAAGGTTGGCTGCTGGCATTGCTGCAGTTACTTCCCCAAGATTTTGCTCCTTACTTTGGATGGGGAAGGGAGGGGGTTACACTGTGCTGACTTTGACCCAAGTATTCAGCAGGCTGTCCTTAACCCCTCGTGCTCACCACCCATGCGTACCAGAGCACATGTCAGGCGGGCAGGCTCTGCCTGCTCTTTGGTGTGTCCTCAGCTTGTGTGTGTGCACTCAGAATGCTTGCGAAGGCAGCATCCATGTGTGCCCATAGCCTGGCAGCACAAGTCTGCCCCTTCTCTCTGTGCAGTCACATTTGTGCCTAGTTTAGAGGTAGCAGTGTGCCAGACCAGGATCTGTACAGGAGAGTGCAAACAGTGGCATAGATCAGGCATTAATACTCTGCATGTGCAGGTAACGGTGTGAACGCACAGGTGAGACTGGGGGTCCCATTCGGTTCCTACCTCTCCTGTGTTGCAGGATCCTGTGGAAAAGCAACTGTCTACTGCCAGCTGCTTGGAGGTGAACGCCTGGGAGGAGATGCAGCCCGGCCTCCTCACGTGGGAGATGGTCAGCAGGGCCATCTGCGTGCAGGACAAAGACGTAACGAGCAGCAGGTCGCTGCACAGTTTTGGTGATACAGGATGCCCAAGTTCTGTCAGAGGGTCAAATGCTGAGCTTGCTGGTTGCTGAAAAAGAACCAGGTGGGTGAAAAGCGAGAGTGAGTCTGGAACATCTCCTGCCTTTTCCTTTCAGCATTCACTCCAAGAGACTTGCAGGTGTGGTGGTGCCAGGTAGAAGGGCTCATTGGAACAGAGAGATGTCTGAATTGATGGCTTTATTTTGGCTTACTTTAGCAAATAATAGGCGGGGGGCGATGTTTATCACTGAAACTGGAGCTGGCTAGTGCTTGAGATCACAGCTCTAATGGGTTGGACTGGCTTAGACTGTAAATCACGTTAGCAGCGCTAATAGCACAAAGTGACTTGTGTAGCAAACCCTCTGCTGCAGCAATAACCCGGCCCTGCTGGTTCTTTGAATCAGGCTGGTGCTGCTGCTCAGGGCTGGCTTGGTTATTAAAGCTCTTTCGCAGAAGTCACCTGGGCAGCTGCTTTGACTCAGCCACCGAAATGGCTGTTCTGTCACTCTCTCCCCTGCCATTCCCCAACCTGGCTTGGGCTCTTTTTATAGCCTGCTATAAAATTGTTTATTTTTGCACCTGTTTATAAAGGCTTTTCAGCCACAGGGGTCTCATGATGATGTTTTCATGGCTTCTGGAGCAGGGCTGCTCTGTTGTTGCTAGAAATAATTGCTGTTAATTAATTCTTTGCTGATTTTTCCTTGGCAAAGCATACTGAAATAAACAAATAAGTGAACAGCATGCTCTGTATCCTGATGTTGTGGGAGCTGTTACGAGGCATGCAGTGACATCCAAACGATCCCATCAGCAGCCAGAGGAAGGTTAGGACATGGTCTTCAACTTTCTATGGACAAAGTTAATTGGGGGGAGGCTCAATTACCATCTCCAGCTGTTCGGCAACTTCCTCCAGGCAATCATTTCTAATCTCTTTCTAGAGAAAAACCACAGCTTTGTTTCCATCTAATGCTTTATTCAAATCACAGCTGAACAATATTACAGAAAGTGATGTGGTCTCAGCTGTCTGAGCTGAAGGGGCAGCTGAAGGCAGCAGCCCATGATACGAGATGGGCTCTTGGGGGCTGTAACTGTGCCCAGTTTCCTCTTTTCCTCTGTGCCCTTCTAAGATGGCTTGGCTTCTTTCTGATGACTCTGGCTCTGCTGCAGGGACTTCTAGGCCAGAAGCGATGTGCTGGGCTTCAGCTCCTTTCTCTCTGTCCCACAGTCCTGCCGATAGCTTCTCCAGCATCCTCTTTGCACTGGATGGGAGCACCTCCTAGTCCCCCAGAGGACACAGCAGCTGCCTTGGCCACTTCAGTCTCCACCCTGCGATGGGACATGGTGCAGTGCAGTCTCCTGACTGAATGTCTCCGAGCTGTTCCTGGAAGGATGAGCCATTCAGGCCAGGGAGAGATTAAGTTATTGGAATTGAGCAAAAGCAATTTCCATGATGAGTGTTTGCCCTGCGTTTTGCACGTTGGACCTGTCCCTGATTCAGGTTGAATTGATGATGGCCAGCTCTGACTGATCGCACTGCCTTTTCGTGGAGGAGCTGGTGCCCTGATGTGTGAATCTCTTCACGTGTGTGATGGCTTTCTCCATCTGGTTTCCCAGACTGAAGCCTTCTAATTCCTATAAATCAGGAATCATGCTAAAAGCAGTGGTGTAACAGGGGTGTAGGTGAATTATTGACTTCATTGATCTAATTTCATCTTCTCCGAGAGCATCATTAGGCAGCACATCTCCCTTCAGGTGCATGGTAGCTTCTGTGGAGCCCATTCCCCCAGCTGCCCCCTTGATGTCCTATTTTACATTGTATGAAAGAGCAAAGGGATTTTTGTAGTGCGTTTTTTCTTGTGTTTAGATTTTCCTCTGTGCAGCAGACAGATGCAAATACCTGACATCCTGAAGCTTAGCAAGTACCCAGCTGCTCTCCAGGATGTCTCCTGGCTCCCAGCCACCCGTCAGTGGGACAGAGAATCCCATGTGACCCTGGTGAGGAACTTGCCCTTCTGTATATCGATCCCCAAACCAGCCTATTTCTGCAGTGAGCCCAGGTGGAGGGAAGAGCGCTGTCACACTGGAGGAAGAAACAGAAAGGGCCCGAGCACGTGATGGACAGGCTGAGAAAAGTGGTTGGGGTAACTTTCCTTTCTGTGGTGGCAGGGTTGCGAGAGCAGGTCGCAGCTCTGGGGCGTAGTCACGGATGCAGGGCAGGAAGAAACTGGCTGGTTTGTGATCAGTGGCTCTCACAGAAGCTTGAAAAATGGCGTTTAAGTAAATCAGCAGACAAATGTTGCTCTGCAACTCCTTCCTGTCCTCTTTCCCTGTTTTTTCTCCCTTGACGAGGAGCTCAGTGGTCTGGCATGCACAGCCAGTAAATGATGGGAGTAGCAGGCTTCTTTTCATGTCAGTACCGCTGGGCTTTGCAACAGAGTTGGCCACTATGCAAATGTGGTGAAACCCTGATCTGCAAATCACTCCACAGCGAGGCACATTTAGAGCTGCAGGACGCCTTTTCCTCTTTGGGGCTGGTGCAGGTGCAGAGCAGCTCTGCAGATGTAGGGCTTAGGTCTTGTATTTGGGCAGCCTCACATAATTTTCCTTTACATTCTCCTCTTCTGTGGAATTAACACATCTGTGTGATCAACACATCTGAAAGAGGTAGCATGCTTTTCCCTGTCCTACACAAGGAGAAAAGACCACAGGAACCATAAAGCAATTTGGTCAAAATCAGAGCAAGCTGGTGTTGCTATCAGATTTTCAGTTCAAGGATTTTTAATTGCTGTGGTCTAAGCTCAGTACTGCATGGCATTCCTCCCTCCCAGGTGTAGCCACTCTTGATTTAACTCAATATTATTAAAAAAAAATAAATCTAGAATTACTTTTTTTTTTTTCTCCTTTTTTCTTTTGAACAGAAAACCATAGCACAACTGAAACTAGTTGCTTTACTGTGGGAGTGGTCAGTGCTATGGCTTGTTCACACAACCCCCAGCTGCAAGAGCAGATACTGCTACAACCTCTGCTGTAGTGTCAAGGAAGCGTGAGGGACCCGAGCTGGTGTTTCTGCTGCTCCAGAGTTTTGCTTGAATGCGGTTGCAGTGGCATGAATTATTGATATTTCTGTTAGGGTTTGCTGTTCGCACAAGAATTTTTAATGTTTCCCCACATTGCGCTGTGAATGCACTCCCAGGTCATGTAAGGGACTGAGTTTAATATCCTTGTGTTCGAGTGATTGTGGCATTGATTTCGCAGTTTCAGGGCTGGGGCTGCAAAATTAACTGAATGCCAGTGTAAACAGCCCTCTGGTAACAACGCAGGGCAATCGCGGGGTGAAAGGAGCTGATACAGAGGGGCAAAGAGAAGGTAATTTGGGGATTGTTAGTGAATTTTCAGGGTGTCACCACAAAGATGATGAAAAGGTTTCCAGGAATTCTTGAGCATCTCTTCCCCTGCCCTCACAGTTCAGCATTTGTAGAGGCTGCCCTGGCTGCCACTGTGCTCAGCACCTGGAGAGATGCCATTAATAAAGTCTGTTTCTAAGACAACAACCTTGCAACTTAGAAAAGCCCAGCTAAAAGTGTGGGTGTTTATAAACAGACATTTTACACACAAATGTGCGTGTATATATGTGTAAATATACGTATATGTGTGTATAGCTATAAAAATGATGTCAGACTTAAGAAGTCACTCAGCAGTGGAGAGTCAGAAACCATCTGAACGAGGATGATACACTGGCAGTGACAATTGGTCTCTGGAGGGTATGGCCAGGGGCTGTGTAAGAACTGGGAGAAAATTCATTAAGCACTCCCTGACAAGCTGTACCCACAGGGAAGTCATGGGGAAAAGCTCGGATGAGGTGTTGGATCCTAGAGGGAGCAGTCTGACATGGACCTGCCTGAGCTGAGGTGCCACCAGCCTCCCAGGAGCCTGCCAGCACCACCACAGAGCTCTGGAAATGCACTGGTATGTGAGATTGAATCGAGCCCTTGATTTCCAACTAAACAGAAGTTTCTCCTCCATCCTGGCTGGTTTGGTCCTGTTCCAGCTTTTCTCCCTCTCCGTGCCCCCTCTACCCACCTGTGCTGTTTGGTTCCCAGCTGCAAGTCTGGAGTAGGATTCTCACCGTTGTGTTTGTGCCAGGGGAACTGGGAATCGTTTGGGGACTTGGAGCTGTGGATGACCATGGCTTGATCTGTGCTGGCCCCACTCTGCACCGCCACTGCTCAGCCCGTCCTTTATGAACCGCTCCCTTCTCATCGCTGACAACAGGCTCTGTTATGTTTGATTTTATTACAAGATATAAATTTCTGTCTGCAGCCCTGGTTTCCAGCACGCAGAGAGGGATTGCCTAGCAACCAGGAGAACAAAAAATTAAGAGAATCAATAAGACTTAATGGAAAGCTAAACAGAGACTTTAAAACCAATCTCCCTCCCAGCCCCTGCCCCTGGTAAGTTCATAATGACTTGCAGCATCCCAGCTGCTGCACGAGGGATTCAGCAAGTGCCTGTGCTGGAAACGCCAGAGGAATGGGGCTGAAGTGCAAATGAAAACCTCACCTCCTGGCTTGGATTTAGCTAGAGCTCTGCTCCTGTAAGCATTTACACCAGGCAGTAGTCCCACAAATTTGAATATAACGGGGTTTTGGAGGATTAGGGCTGTGATTCTGTGCTGGAGCCAGTTGGACTGGTGTAAGTCCCCGGCAGGTGTTAGTGGCAGTGCTGCTCCAGGTATTACGGGCAGGGAGGGTGAAGGCAAGGTCGCCTCTGGGCACACCAGCTGGTTGCTGCGGCTGAAAACCTCAACAAAAGGACTCAGAGTGGGATTATGCCTTTGGTTAGCATGGGAACGAGTTTCCAGATGTCATCAGCCTACACGTGTACAGGCAGCAAGCGGCAGCGCAGCGCAGAGCGCCGCACAGCCGGCGAGGAGCAGCCTGACGTCAGCGCGGAACAATCAGAAATTAACTCGGTTACGGCCGCTCGCCTGATGGCACAAATGCAAAGGTCACTTAGGAAAACGTATTCCAGACAACGGGGGCATTGTAAACATATCAGGCCGTGGTTTTGCCCCTGTGTAAGGGTGTATGATGGTTTCTTTGCACAAAGTGTTCTTGGGAACCTGCGGCCCTGCTCACATCCGCATATGTTGGCAGGATCGGTGGTGGTTCGGGAGTGGAAGGGTTCCAGGAGCTGCAGGGAGCCGCCTCCTACTGGCCCTTGTGCCTTTGGCCCTGTAGGCAGCAAGACTGGTGCTGTGCAAGAGGTGCCCTGCTCTTCTTGAGGAAGCAGAGGTGGACAGTTTGAATGGGGGGCTCGCTCCACAAGACCCAAACCATTTGTATAACCAGAGCTGCATTTACCATGAATAAGTCGAAGCAGCATAACAGATACCTGCAGCCTGTGTTTGAGAGGACGGATTCTGCAGGGGTCTTTCTCCAGACACAGCCCTGATCCCCTCCTCTTGGCAGATTTCCCACATCATCACCTTGAGTTACCCTTAGGGGCAAAATGGGGGCCAGGAATCTGTAGGCCAGGTGAGGAGCAGCAGAGGTGGCAGTCCTCGGTCCCAACACAGCCGTGGTGCCCCTGCCCCAGGTGGTGTCAGGGTGCCCTCACCCCAGTGCTCCCTGGGCACCAAGGATTGGGGTGCAAGGTGTTGGGGGACTCTTGGAGCATGGTCCTGAGATACACGGAGAGGAAAAAGGCGGTGATGTCCTTTTGGAGTGCAGCACAGCCAGGGGAACCCCAGCTGCGCTCAAGCAGCGAAGGGCAGGACTCCGGGAACCCCCAGGCGGTGAGGTGGGAGGGGGACACCCAAAAATTCCTCCGGAGGCAGAGGGCGGCCGAGATGGGGACACGAGGGGGAAGTCGGAGGGGTTCGGGTGGGGTTGGGGCGCGGAGCCCCGGCGGCGAGCGACCGCTGGAGGTCGCGGGCGAGCGGCTCGGCGAAGGGGGGAGAGGCGAGAGGCGGATCCGGCTACCGAGCCGGGCGCGGAGGCTGCGGGGCGGGGAGGCTGGAGCCTCCCGGGGGCTGGGAGCCGCCGGCCTGCCCCTCGCTCGGGGCCGCATGGAGCAGCAGCAGCAGCCCCGGCAGCCCCTCGCCATGAAGCTCGCCTAAAAGAAGCCTCGGCGGAGCCTTCCCCTCCCCTCCACCCTCCGCAGCCCCCCCATGGCGAAGGAGAGGAGCAGGAAGGCGCTGGGCGAGCTGCTCCAGCGGCCGGGCAACGCGGCGTGCGCCGACTGCACCGCACCCGGTAAGGGCACCGGGGGGGCGTGGGGACGTCTGAGGGGCTCCGAGCTTCTGCTCCGGGGGCTTGCAGACCCGCAGCCAGCCCTACACACGCACCCGTAGCGGGGGGAGCAGAGACATCGCCGCTCCCGCACAGCAGCAGCCTTTGCCCGCAGTGCCCCCCCCCGCCGCTGGGCTCGGTAAAGCTGGGGGCTGCGGGACCTGCCCGGGAGAAGGGGCTTGGAAATCGCGGAGCAGGTGAATTCTCCTTCCCCGGCCTTTTTTTTTTTTTTTTTTTTTTTTTTTTTTTTTTTTTTTTATATCGTTATGTATTTTAGTCGCCGCATGGTAACAGCTAAACGTGCGTTAGGTTGGGCAGGGTGGCTCTGAAAGGTGTAGGGATGGGATGTCCTTTTCAACCTCCATCACTCCATAGGCAAAAAAATAATAAATCCTGCTTCAGCCAAATTACTGATACAGATTTGTATGGGTTTCCAAGCTCACTTGGAGCCCACCATCCAGCTCCCACTGTCACCAGCGGTTTCAGGTCCCCAGCCTGCATCTCAGGAAGCTGCAGCACACTTTCAGACGCGTTGTGGCTGGAGAGGACAAAGAACTTTCTGCATGGTGTGAACTGCTTTGCAGTGCTGCGCCGCCTGCTCTGCTCCCACCCATCGGCTGTAGCAGCCCCCCTCTTGGGTGTCATGCTGAGCACAGCTTGGGCTCGCCACATAAGTGGCTCCCTAAATTGTCCCTTCCTGGAGGACACTTGGGCTCGATGGGATACTTCTTCCCTGCCCTGTGTGATATGAAGCCTCTCTGCAAAATGGGAAGTTCCTCAGCATCAGCAGAATAGGGATGAAGCTGTAGGTCAGTGAGATAGCTCATGCTGGGGAAGTGTGGTTGTTAAAAGACTAAATGGGCTGGTAAAACAACAAAGCTGTGTTTTGCTTTTGGGGACACCTGTGTGCAGAGATACCTTGGTGAAACTTGGAGAGGAGAATGTGGGCCAGAGTCTTTTGTAACACGAGGTGTGCTACATTAATAGCATTCAGCCTCTTTGAACTGTGGCAGCATTACTTCCCTGGGACTGGACCTCTGTTCTGAAACCCAATTTCTTTAATTATCGCTGTGCTTCGGTACCTTTGGCAAATAAGAGCTAGCAGTGGTGCTGTAATGTGCTCATCTGCCCAGGAGGGACAATAAATACGAGATGCCCTGGGTTATTTAATGTCAGATGCATAACTTGTGTCTGTAGGTAATATATAAAATATTCAGGCTGGGGCCAGTTGCTTGTCCTGGGCAGGTGAGGCAGGCCAGGGCTTTCTGAGTCTGGGTAGGAGGTGATATGGGACAGGTGTCTGGAGAGCCTCCAGAATGGGGTATAAGCGTGGCCTTCACTGAGAGGTGGGACACACAGAGAGAAAAAGGTGAGAGCTGGTACTGGATGGACAGCTGGAGAGAGAAAAGTACCAAAGCAGAGGAAATAAAGTGAGAATGAAAGAAGAGGAGGGTGGAGAATGAACAGGAGATGCAGAAGCATGTAGTACTCCTGTGCTCCTACATGTCGTCATACTGCTGATGTGGTGCACCTGCGGGGAAGCGAAAGGTCAGGATCCCTGGTTAATCATGATTGCTTCCAGGTGGGTATGTGCCTTCCCTGAAATCCTGAGGTGCTTCAGGAGCCATGATGAGAGGTAGCCATTTAACTCAGGGATACAGATAACAAAGGATAGGATGGGTTAGAAATAAACCAGGTGACAATTCTTTGTTAGTTTAATTCATGTATTTGGAAACTAGCTGGGTTTTCTTTTGCTCTTGGAAATGTTTGTTTCAGAAATCTGCCAGTCAGTGGAAGTTTTTCCCTCCCTGCTGTTAAAAAAAGGTTTGTCTTTTGTTCCTGAGCCTCACCCAGGTGCCAAAACAGTAGCCACAGCCCTGGAGTGAGGGCTTGTCCCAGGCACTGTAGGCTCACATAACAAAACCGCGAGTTCCTGATGCAGAAGAGATTGCAGCTGGGCACCGTTGTGACTAAGCTGTGACCATGCAAAAAATCAACCCCCAGGACTTACAGGGAATGTCAGGGAGGCAGCACCTTTTCTCCTAGGCTGTGGAAGGAGCTTTGTCCTCTGCAGGTCGTCACCTAGCTGGATTGTTGGTGAGCTCCAGTCAAAGCCTCACGATTGCCTGGCTCTGGGCCAGCATTTGCCACTTGGGTTATTCCAGCTGAGGACGATTTAAGTGGCCAAGTCCTAGAACCAAGGCTACTTTTGTGGCAAGTGTTGAGTGGCATTGAGTCTGATGCTCGGGAAGGTCGGATCCATGCTCTCTGTCTTTCCCCGGACCAGCATGTGGGCTGGCAGGAAAATCTGTTGTGCAAAATCAGAGCTTCCGAGGCGTTCTCCCAGACGAGATTTTGAGGGCATGTCTCAGGTAGGGGGAACAGGCTTACAGTGCTCTGGCTGTGACAGCTGGGAATGCTGTGAGGATGCTGAAGCAGAGACTGATAATGAGCATGGCAAAAAAGAAAAAAAAATCACTGTGGCTACATTTCATGCTTGCAGTTCTTGTTTTATTTTAAGGGTTCTTAGTTTTTTATTAATTGCTGCTTTGCAGAACCTTAATTTTCAGTGAAAGGTGTTTCTGAATAAAAAAAAATCAGTTGCAGAAATGTCATCCATCCGTAAGGAGTAATGAGATTGCATTAGCTACATCTTTGAAACTGAACTGTGGGGCAGGAGCCACAGCAGTAGGGTTATGGGGTGTGGGGTGCCCTGCCCTTACACTCCCCTGAAGTCAGGGTCCCAGATGTCGTTTTGTGCCGTGTTTGTTTTGGTGGGTTCAAAGACATGCTTCCACCGTGCAGACAGCATGGGAAATGCAGCCTTAAGTGCAAACTGAGTGATCGCCCTGAATTGCTGGTGTGTAATGGCTCTCGATGTATTAGAATAATCTTTTTTTCTTCAAGACTAATGTGGCAGTTCGGTGCTTTTTTTTCCCCCTAAATGATTCTTTGTCTCAGGCAATCTTTCCACACGTCACGAGAGCGATGGTTATCTCAGGGCATAACAAGACCTTGAGTATTTCTCCCTTTACTCCATTTTTCTCTAGCTTACAGTTGTGTTTCCACTAAGCGAGAATCATTTTACGTTGTGGGGGACAGTGAGGCTCTGATGACAGAAGTGGAAATCCCATCAAACTAATCCTGCAGTTTAAACCCCTCCAGCAGTTTATGTGGCTTTTTTTTTTCCTCTTTTTTAATTATTATTTTCATCTTTCTTATTTGGGATGAATTACTGGGGACATGGACCCTGGAAGGAGTAAGGGAAACATCAGCTTTTCGGTGCATGGGGCTTAGGTGAGGTGAAACCGAGAAGGAACAGAGGGTGAGTGATAGAAGCGAGCCTTATATCAGAGGGCTTTTGTGCTGCAAAACACAGTGGATTTGGTATTTTGGTGTAGTGGTATATATAAAAGCCTGAGGGTGGGTGGCGTGCAGCTGAGGGTTTATAAACACCTTCCTGCAGCCCCAGCATCATCTTGTTTCTAAACCAGGTGAAGCTTTTCCAATCCCTTGCTTTCATGAAATAAGGGCGGTGATTCGAGGAAAAGCCACGAGTGCCAGGCATGGCGTGATCCGTCCTGGGTTAAGGAGGGCGCTGAGAAGATTTGATCTCGAGCCTCTCCATCCTGTATCCGCTCCCCAGTCCTAAGAACACAGATCTGGAAGGCAGGTGACTGAGTCATCGGGTCCTGTCTCGTACTGTCATCCTCAGTGACATCTCATCCCTCCGTGGAGCGATGGGGCTCTGCTGTGGAGCTCGTTCTCTCTTTTTGCCCCCACCACCTCCCACTGGAAAGCTGTTCCAGAGCTTTGCTGCTCTAATGGCGTGAAACGGTCTTTTCATTTTCAAGCTAAAAGTGGAAACTTGTTCCCGCACCTCCATTGTCCTTCAACTTAAAGAGTTCTTTCTCTTCCCAAGAATTTAGCAGCTCTTCTCCCTTGGCATAAACAGAGTGGAGGGAAAAAAGGGGGGGAAAAAAAATCCTGTGGTCATTGTATTTAGCCACGTTCTGCAGGGAAAGAGAATGTTTTCAGACAAAGGATGTGTAACGTGACGGTGCTGTCTGTCCTTTCCCGATGCCCAGGCTTGCAGCAGTGCTGTGGGTTGCAGGCAGCAAGCAGAGGGGGCTGCTGAGACCTGACAGCTGAATCGAAAGACCTTGGCAACTTTAGTGCCTTCACTGAAAAATGTTCCTACTTAACGGGGAGTGTTGGTGGGAGGCTGTTTGGCTTCAGTTTTAATGTCTTTTATTGTTATTTTTAAACATGCATGACCAGGGTCTGTTTATTAACCTCCTAATCCTTTCCCAAAGTAAATAGCAACAGAACTTCAGTGCTGAACGTGGGCTTCTCCTGGTGTTTAGCAAATCAGCAGCAGCCGAGTGGCAAGCAGAAAGGGCTTCGCTTGCATTGATTGCACTAAAACCCCAGTGATTACATCTTCCCTTATAGGACACGAGTTACCTTTCTTGTGCAGGGTGAAACGAGGTTTTGCCTACCTGCATGGGTTCTCTTTTCCCTTTGGTGAGTCTTTATCACCTCAAACAGGGGAAGGAGGTCAGAAATACGTGTAGAAGCTCCATCCCAGTAACAGACTGGCTCCATCTCAGCTGGTGTAGCTGGGATGCAGCCCCACAGCTTATGGCCCAAGGCACCATTCGCGTGCTGCAGCCAGTGGTGTGAGCTAGAGGATGAGTTTCTGGGGTGCTGCAGTGCGTTGGCCACGTTCTTGTGGATGTTTGTCTTGGTCAGTGCTGGTGCAATAACTGGCTTCAGACAAAAAGTGGAGAGGGGACATGTGGGTGAATTTTGTGAGTCAGTTCTTGTTCTTGCCTCATGGTTATTTTGGGCCTATTACTTCTCTACTTCATGTGGCTTTTACTCAGGTTGATGGCATTTAGGGCTTTTCAAACTGGAACCTTGTTTTTATAGCCAGGGTACTGGAAAGTTTGATTGAAAAAAATATATGCCACTGCCATCCCACCTCCTGTCTTCTCTACTCTCCTTTTGGTTTGCATAAATTATCTTATCTTGGTTCTCGTTTATTATTTTGGGGGTTCAGCCCTAGTTTTTTCCTCTGTGGGTCATTCTTACACTTAGTAACGTTGAGTTGAAGCTGCAGAGTTCATTTGCTGTATGCTGGTTTTTCCTGGGGCTTGTGGTGGCCCCAGGAGGCTGGTTGGGGAAGTTAATTTCTGAATTTAGCTGCGTTGCCCAAGTGTTTCAGTTTTGCTTTGGATGCTTCTCTAATCTCTGCCTGTGCCTTCCCTTTCAGATGAACAAGATATAAAAATGTCACCCCAATGTCCTTATTGTGACTTTAGTTTAGCTTTATCTATTTATTGTTTTTAAATGAAGTTGTATCACGTTTTTATTTTTAAAGTCATTATAATGGATTTACAAGTGACCAAAAATCTCTACCGCTTTGTGCAGCGAAAGCTTTCTAGAGCAAGCATTGGTCATTCTGGAGCAATGATGCTGAGGGATAAGAGACTTTCTGCACTTAAAAGACTTCATTTGGTTTAATGTTCCCTTTGCTCCTTGTTAGTCTTTATTCCTTTTGGCTTGGCATAATGGAATAAAGTCATTTGTGTGGAACTTAGGAATGCCAGAGAGTTTTCATTAGGCTTCGCTGCTGTTTGCTTGACACTCTGGAGGCTTAGAAAAAATCATCTTTTTTGGGTAGGGCCCAAGCGGTGACTAGTGCACCAAAATGGCAATATATCATAATCTGGAAGAGTGAGGAGTGCGTGGCAGTGGCTGCATTTTCTGGATCAAAACAAAAAAAGTGGCTTAAATAAAGTTACTGAAATCCCCGGGTGTCCAGGGTGCTCCAGCCATCGAGGTGTCTAGCAGCAAGATGATCTTCAGGTGGCTGCAAAGACTCCACTGCTCACACTACATCTGCTGATGGTCACTGCTCTGCAGAAGCATCTCTCCACTGGCCATGCTGCAGGGAAAGTCAGTTCCCTTAACCTAAAAGGTGCCAACAGTTTTTCCCCCAAACTTCCTTTCCCAGTTGTATAAAGACATGGATTTAGTCAGATGCTTGATAAAATGTTGTCTCAGAGTCTACTTAAAAGCCACTTTTAAGGGTTGAAGCCTGCAAATATTCAAAAGTTAGAGATCTCTGTCATTATCTGCCATGAGCTGAGGGTTTTTTTCATGTCCTTTGTGCTGGAGAGCAGAAGCAAAGACAGACGGGCAGTGATGTGCTTTGGGGAAGGCTGTAGCTGCTGCGTGCTTTACAAAGGACTTTAAAGAAGCATCCCTGCAGACCTGGGCACGCACCCTGGCCAGCTGCCTGGGGCTCTACCATCAGCTTCTGCAGATCTGTGGGTGCAGTGGCTTTGTAGCTGGATTTCTCTGAAAACTGTGTCACAAGCACGCGGGACAGGCTGTGGGGCATGAGTGCGAGGGGGAAGTGGCCTTGGCAGAGACCTCCGGAAGATGGAGAAAAGGGAATCCTCCAGCCTCCTTCCTGCCTTGGGGGCAGCACAGTGATGCAGAGTCACAGGGATGCACCAGCCTGGGGGCTTGTGTGAGCCATAATCCCCTGGCTTCTTCAGACAGCTAGAAATTTGCTAAGAAATTATTTTACCAGTGACACTCTGGAGAGATTTCCCTTGGTAGATCAGTTGATTTGGGGACTTCACTACTTAGTGTTTTTTTTTTTTTTCAAGGGGTCTAACTTAATACCGGAGGCTTTTCAAAGCAGGCCACAAACAGCCAAGTGTGTACAACTCTTACATCTCCCCCACCCCACATCCCCTTGCTGCGTGATTTTTGGATTGAAGAGTTATATTTGGATTGAAGAGTTATATATTGTTACAGCACATAGAACAACAAACAGGAAGTTGCTATTAGTGTACAGCAGCAGCACAAACTGCCCGGTGTCAGGTTCGGTAAGTGCAGTTAAATGTGCAGCTCTTCTGTGGTGCTTCCCTATGTGCACTGTTTGTGATGCTGCCGTTTGGTGGAAACGGAGCTCGGTAAGAGAAGAAATGTTGTAAGAAAGGTGACCAGGAGGAAGGTGTGGTTTTATCGAATGAGCTGAGATTATCCCTTCTAAGAGTTGGGTCTTGACACCGCTGGTCCTGTGGTCTCCGTCTGTTTTCTGAACATGCATATGTGCTCCTGTGTATAGCCCAGCTCTTGCTTTCTTAATTAAACACAGCTTGATATTGCGTGGATATAAGTTCAAGATTCTGGCCTAAAGAAAATACTGTTGGTATTAGGAAAATGCTGCACAGCCCCATTTGTGGATGAAACTCACTGCTTAAGGTGCTGTTTGGCCATGTTGAGAAGACATGGCTTGGGTACAAGTTGGCTCAGCGTCCTTCAGACCTGACATCACCTCTGTCTGAGCCCAGGGATATTTTTACAGGGTGTTCCTTCACCCAAACAGATTCTCACGCCCTGTCTTGAGGAATATGTGATGTCTCCTAGTCCCGTAGCACACATCAGTGCAGGTGGTGGAGGGCTTACTTCTTTGAGGGGACTTGGAAACATGAAGCTGCAGACAGTATAAAGAAATCTACCTACGTGCCGAAGATAAAACTGTTAACGTAAAACAAGTGTTGAAGCTCCTGATTAAATCCCACAGAAGCCAATGCATGCTTTGATACACGTTTCCCTCAGACAGGTGCTGCTGCAATCAGATATCAGTGCTCTGGGAAGGCTTGAAGTGTGATTATTGTGTAGCAGCGTGGCTGAGCACATGGTGCTGCTGACGGTGTTAGCTCCTGACTCACAGACTTGGCTACTGCCACCTCCTCTTCCTCACTGCTGCTGTCATTTGCTGCTCCGTGGTCACCCCATCCCACAGACCCTCTCGCCATCCCTCATGCCTGATCCCTCTCTGCTGCTATCAGACCTTTCCCATGGCCATTTTGACCCTCTCCGCTTGCTGCAGCATGACTTCAGCAGGCTTTGGGTAGGACTATGTTTGAAGATAGACCTATAACTCATGGCTAGAGATGGGGACATTGTGATGAGCTCCATGTGCTCCTTTTTTGCCTATTTCTTTGTTTCTTCTTACAACTGAATCAGCTTTTGGGTTTGTAAAGCAGCTCCTGGACTGCCATGGGACAGTGGTGCAGCAGTGTATAAGATTCTTGTTGCAACCCTGTAATTCTGTAACTGGCAGCAACCTTTGTAATTGGGGTGGATGTCTGCTGAGTGCTTCTTTTGTGATGTGAAGGAGAGTCAGCCCCAGGTGAGCATCCAGGCATCTGGGCCGATGGCACACAGCACCCTCTGCCCTCGCTGCTATTGCTGGATGCTGGTAGCACTTGGTTCCTGCTGCTGTATGCTGAGGTTGACTTGCACGGTTTTTTATTTGCCACGCTTCAGCTGTAGTGTTTGGAGTCTTGCACGAGGATGGGAGGCCACATGAAATACTAAAAAGCACCTTTATATCTGGCCACTAGTCCCCTGTGATGTGGCTGCTGGCTCTGTGGGACTTGCAGCAACTTGGGAATTTGGTCTCCTCTCCAGGGTGGACACCCAGCTGCGTCCTGTGGGGCTGCTCACTTAGCTCATGATTTTATAGCTAAACATGACCAGGGAACTGGATTTGTCCCCTCTGTGGTGTGCTGGGGTCTGGTGGCTGTCCCCACAGGCAGGGGCTGCCCACTCAGGAGAGCTGTGGTGCCCCGTGCCACCCCAATCCCTGTCCCTGCTGCACTGACACGGCCAGGCCGTACCCATGTGTGAAGAGAACGTGCATCCCCCTGCTGTTATACATAACTGCTGCTCCGTGAGGAGCAAATGTTCAGCAAATTACTGTGGGGAAATAAACAACTGCTGGTGGTTTGTGAGGCAGCAAGGCCTGCCCTCGTTGCTCGGGGGCGGCCTAGGCCTGGGCGGCCCCCAGGCCCCTGCTGCTGTGGGGAGGCTGAGGCGAGCGGCCCGCGCTGGGAGCAGATCTCCACAGGGAGGAGGTGGAGGAGCCAGCAGCGGTTGTGTGATGGATTTGTGGCTCGCTTGGCGACTTGTCAGGGAGCTTTTTCTTCTGGGGTGCAGCTGGAGTGGCAGGCGCTGACATTTGCCGGTTGGGGTTCAGACAAAGAGGCCTGTATTGGCCTTATTGGTGCTGAGGGACGACGCTGGAAGCGTCCTGCCCTCCGCCACTTCATGTCTACGTTTTGGGCACTGCCTCTGGAGGCTGGCAGCAGCTCTCCTGAGGAGGAATTTGGAGACGAGGGACGTGTGTTTCAAGTGCTTTGTGTGAGACGTCAGCTTAGGGCTGTAAACAGCTCAGAGAAAGCACAGAGCCGCCACCAGCAGCCTTTTTCCATTAAGGCGAGGGCTGGAAACCCTCCTGGCTCAGAGGCCTTTTCTGCTGTGCAGCCACGACTGTGGGAGGAAAGTCTGTATGCTGCATTTCCACTGTAAAAAAAAAAAAAAAAACAATAAATAAAGTAAGAACTGTCAAAGCAGAGAAGCAGTATAAGGGTTTCACTAAGCTGCTTGTTTTATAGGGCAGTTTTGGTCCACACAGGCCTTGTTGGGTGGGATTTGCTGGTGAAGGGAGACATTTTGTTCTTCGTGTGAGTGTGGATTGACTTTTGGGATTCTTGGGCACATGCAGTTGTGTGTGTATTGGGTTTCTGTGAATAACTGCTGCTCCTGAGGTTGCAGTTCTGTTAATTATTAGTGTAACTGGTATAACTGTTAATTTAAACTAACATAGACCTTCTCCTTGTATGTTTATTTGATGCCTTTAGAATTGGAACTCGGCCCTGGTGACTCCTGACCTCCCCTGCCATCCCCTGTCCTGACCACCTCTCCTGCCTCCTGTGCTGAATTTAATAGACCAGCCAAGTGCAATTTTCTTTCTGTTTTTTTTCAGATCCAGACTGGGCGTCCCATAGCCTAGGGATCTTCATTTGTTTGAATTGTTCAGGAATCCATCGCAACATTCCACAAGTCAGCAAAGTGAAGTCTGTCCGTCTGGATGACTGGGATGATGCTCAAGTGGAGGTACGTGCATCTCGGGCTTGAAATGCCAGTGAGCTTGGGTCGTTGTTTTACATCACTGATCTAAATGCCACCTACCCTCTGGCTTCCTCACCAGCAAAACTGTAAAACCAAGTCCTCTCTAAAGATACTACAGCAAATGTGATCCCAGGAAACTAAATTCCAAAATGCGGGAATGAGATCTGTGGTGCTATACTTATGAGATCTGGTTGAAAAATTGAATAACCATTTCATGAAGAAATTGGGAGGATTTCCCTTACCCCTATAAAATATCATTAAAATAGTGTGTGTAGAAATTATTAATTCTAAATGGACCCTCTTCATTTTCTCACGTTACCTCCATCTGTAGTCTAGCATCCCTGCCCAGCTCAGCTGTTTCTGACTCTCTTCCACTTAGCACTGAAAGCTATTAAACACAGTGTCCTGAAGAATTGAACCCCTGCAACATAAATTCTCTGTATTTATACAACACACCTGAATAGATTTGGATGATGCTGCTAAAACCAACCAGGAAACCTATATGCTTTGACTGTCGTTATCTTTAAAGGCATAGAGAATGCTAACACTCATTGATTTTTATCTTATTTTGTAGATTTGAGGTTTTTCTGAAAGCCACAGCTCTCAGTCATGTGTTTTGTGAGGAAAATAGGCTTTTGTTTTGCATGGGCTTTCCCTTCCCTGATTTTTTTTTTTTTTGAGTAGGCTGCATATGTAAACTCAAGGTCCTCCAAAACATGAAAGTAATAAAAAAAAAAAAAAAAAGCTTAGAAATAAATAATAAAATAAAAGCTTAGCTGCTTGTTCTGCTTATGTGCTTGGCATTTGATACAAGGCAAAACATATTTAGCATGGGCTGCATGGGAGGGGATGTTTTTCTTAGGCTTGTAAAGTGACTTTCATTAAATAAAATCTATGAATAGGAAAAGATGTGGTTTTGTTTGCAGTGTGTTCAGCTAGCCATTTTTATAAAAAAAAAAAAAAAAAAAAAAAGGAGGAAATGAGGGCTGTCAGGGCAGATAATTTTATTTATTTTTTTTAATATACTTCAAGCTCCTTTTTGAGGTTGTTGGCATGGCTTTGCAAAAATAAAATTATCCTTTTCCAAGCGATGTGTTCCTCACCAAAGCAAACAGCATAGGTCATGTTGTCAGGTTATTGCCTTGCTGGAGCCATCTCTGGGAGCCATCACATTCCTGTGCCTGCAGGTGGGACATGCCACCGTGTGCTGCCTTCTGCTGTCATGGGGATCAGTGGGAATTGTGCATGTGTGACTGGGATGCGCACCCACCCTCAGCACTTTATTAAGCAGATGCCCTCAGGGAGTGGGGTGTGATAATTTTCAGGGCAGTCTCTGCCCAGTAGGGTGGCCTGGCTCCTGGGAGGGACAGCAGCCCAAATGATTGAAATGGTCTGATGGGATTTCCTATCCTACAACATGTCTGTAGCAAAAAAAACCCACCCTGATAGTATTAAGTAGACTGCTGTGGGATAGTGAGCACCGACAGTTTTAGCTCCTTTTTCACCTCTGTGCCCTGTCTCTGAAATGCCAGGCTGGATCAGAGATGTAATATCTGTATAGCCAGAGTGTCGACGGGTCTCCAGGGCTAATTTCTGAGGCTTGGTTTGCAGGCACAGCCTTTACAGCATCCCTTCTGCACACAGAGAAGCCTTTTAATAAATGAACACAGGCCCCATCCCACTTAGTTTATTACTCTGTAGAAACAAAGGAGGACGAGAGGAAATAGCATTAAAAATTTCTTAATTTTTTTCTTTTTTTTTCTCTTCTCTTTTACAGTTTATGGCCGCAAATGGAAACAATGTAGCAAAAGCAAAATATGAATCAAAAATGCCACCATTTTATTACAAGCCAACATTTCTTGACTGTCAGTAAGTAAATACCTTTGCTGGTAAACAACATTTATTTGTTTGTGCAGCTGCAGCCTCCGTAATGTTTTAGTTTTAGCATGATACATTTTTTTCCGCTGCAGAGAGGAGTTTCATTTATAGAAGGCCCTGAAAATCTTTGTTCTTCTGAGCGCATATGGTAGAGTTTATACCACGCGTGGGATCTTATTTAATAAGTCCGGTTGAGACGATGCAGAGAAGTCAATAGTTTGTCTGTTCCCCAGACTCTCCCAGGTTCCTAAGGCTACAAAAATGCCAATTTCTACCCATTGATTTCTGCCTTTTCAAATAGCCCTCCTACATCAAAACATAGCTCGCTTATCTGATATATGAGAGGCTAGGTTACTTGTAATACAAAAATGCTGGGTTTTAGTGCCAAAATGGAGGATTTGCTTTTTTTCTCCCTCTTTTTTTTCCTCTTGACATGACAAATAATCTCCTCCACGAGGACAAGGAAAAAGATATTGTATCCCTTACCGTGTAGTGTAAACCGCCCTTGTAAGCTGGGGCAGGCTTTACAGACCATGGCAGCTGAGCAGACAGAATGTGCTGTACTGGCCAGAGAGCAAGGAGAGGATGAACGGGTGGTGTTTGTTCCACGGGATTGTTTTCTAGGGCCTGATCCTACCGTGTACCAAGGGAGTTTAAAATGTTTGTGAAAACGGTCTTCGCAGAACCTTCTCTGGAGGGCTTAATTTCCAGAGCCAGTATTTTAGTATGAGCAAGCTGGGGAGTAGTAGCCCTGAGATTGCTGCTTGAACTGCTGTCAGCAGTGGACAGGAGGTTTTGTTCAGCACCGTGTTATGGAAATGCCCGGTCTGCATGTGAGGCTCTGAAATGCATTCAGACGTGAAGAGGTGCCTAAAATTGAAATACTGGAAGCATTTGTTAAGACTCTCCCTGTGAGATGCGAGCCTGTGAGTAGGAAGGCTCTGCTATGTTCCCCGAGTCTGAAATCACACCAAAGGGTTTCACAAGCATCTTCATTCATTTTCAGGGTGACTTTATATTCTCAATCCTATATTTGTCTTCCTACATCATGCAAAAAGCCTTCGTGGAGAAGAAAGAAGAGGGCTCCCGTTGTCCCTGTGTTGTATATTGGTGGTGCATCCATTACCCACAATTCAACAATGCCCAAATGCAAAATCTGGGAAGACCCAGGTGTGAACAGCACTACCTGGCCTTACAATAAAAGAAATCATTCATTTGTGCACAGTTGGCAGGTCTCAGTTTTGATCTTAAAATGTCTTCTGGCAACAAATTCCGCGGTGCCTGCAACTGCAGGACTGATTTGAGGGTTGGCCAAGCCACTGTGTGTTGTGGAGAAGCGTGCTCTGAGCGTGGTGTGGTTCTCTTGCCAGGATTATTTTTCTTAAGAAAAACGTCTCAATGCCTTACCTCTCCTCTTGCTCCAACACCTGTGCTTTGTGGGAGAGAGCCCAAGGAGGAGCTGCCAGGAAGGAGCTCCCAGCCAGAGCGGTCCCGCAGTCTCTGTGGTGTGTAGTGTTCATCCTGGGGAGCAGACAATGCAAATTCAGCTCAGCGTGGCAGCACCATTGTTTATTTTTTTCTCTATTTTGGAAGAAAAAATAGCTTCAGCAAAAGTGACTTCTCTTTCTTTTTTTAACTCTGCCTCTCCCAAGAAGGAGAAAGGAAAGGGCCCACGTTTGTTTGACCATGTGGGGAGGTTGGGACCTTTCTGTTCCTACCTTGAATGGATGCTCCTGGGTCCTGACTTGAGGAGGGTGGGGGAAGATGGTTCACCACTAGAATAAGTGGGGTTTCTTGGGGATTCAGAAGTGCTTGTGTGTGTGAGGACCTGAAAGGTCAGGGCTGTGACTTTGTAAGGGCTCGTGATGGAAAAAAGATGCCTCAAACTGGGTAGCTGGAGGAGATGGAGGGGACTTGCCTTGTGACAGTTAAGGACAAGACCTGCCTTCTGCCTGTCTGTGCTCAGGTGACAGGATTGCTGCTCTTCTGCCCAGCACTGGCCTCCCCACCCAGCTGGGGGGGATGAGAAGACCTGTCCTGACCAGGCTGCCTGCTTTCCTACAGGCTCTGGCATGCCATTGACCCACCCAGCTCCGTGCACAAAAGCCTGCCTCTGGCTCCCCAGGGCAGATGTATCCCATTGCTGCAGGGCCTGGTGGCCACAAGTTTCTTACAATGCCTGTCTCAATGTCCCCGTGGGGGCTGTGGTGACCCTTTCAGATGCTTCTAGCATCCTTGCCAATCCTGTGCATCCACTGCTTCATGATCTTGCTGCGTAAATAGATTGCACTTCCTAAGATGGTGCACCAACAAAAGGAAAATTGCTGCTTGTTTCTCTCGTTTGCTTCTCCTTGGAGTTGGGTTTAAACCAAAAATCTACAGTCTCTTGGCAGAGCATTATTCATGCTTGTTTCCCTTGTCTTCTTAGTGTCTCCTTGATGTAAAGAAGAAAAAGTGTGCTACAAGCTCAGTGTGTTACCCGAATGGCAGGAGGAGTTGCTAGCTATGCCAGCAGCAGCTGTGACCTGGATGCTGTCCTTGATAACCAGACAGCTCATGAAGTGCTGCAGTCCTGAGAGGATCCAGTACCACATTTGTGTCGCTGAGATCCAAAATCCCAGCAGTTGGTTGTGCTGTTTTGAAACTTGCTTGTACGTGGGTTATTAAGGATGGTCTTCATGTAGTTGTTGTGCTTCTCCTAGCAGTGACAGCGCTGAGGGAGTTTGTCTCCATGCGTCTCAAAGCAATCAGCAAGCTGTAGATTTAGAGGGAGATGCACCCCACTGCCTTTACTGGATGCTGTGGGCGTTGGGCAGTGCTGGAGGTCAGCACATCTCGGAGGCAGCTGTGCCCTCCTGCACTGGAGGGCAGCTACTGAACAGTAAAGAGCCAGAAATGGCAGAGGCTCCTGCCCAACTGCTCCTAGCTGACTGCAGCTCCTGATGCTAAACTCAGGGGTACGACCAGATTTTAACCTCCTTCAACTGACAAGCTGCAAAATAACTGCACTGAGCATAATGGGAGTGAAATAAGCATGCAACCCATACCGAAGGGTTTTTGTTCCATCTCACGTCTCGGTTAAATTCAATTAGGTGATGCGTGCCAACCCCAGCTGCTGTCGTGTCCTTTTGGGGCCATCCGACCTGTGCTGCGTGTTGTGAGGTGGCTGTGAACTGCGCCCAGCTCCCCTCGCAGCGGTCAGGCTGCAAGCACGCGGAAGCTGGCCCTGCTGCTCAGCCAGCTTTCAGACCACAAGCGTTTTTATCCCTTCTGCTGCTGGGCTGGCAGAAATGTCTGTGGCTCGTTCTGAGCTCACTTAGTTTGGCTTCCTTTGATAATGCAGCATGGGCTTTGCTTCTGCTTTATTTTTCTTTCATCCTGTGGTGGTGTTGCGCTCCGGGGAGCGGTGGCTGAGCTCCAACCACAGCCCCATAAAAGCAGTCTCCGAGATCACGTTGACCCTGCTGGGGCAGCTGCTCAATCTGCAGCCCTTCCCGGATGCCTGGTAGAGATGTATGTGGCCAGGCTTATAACCTGTGAATTATAAGGGGGTTACATTTTTTTTTTTGTTCGTTTCTTTATTTAAAGCTTTTCATTTTGCTCTTAGTTAGGAGGATGAGGCAAGGCTAGTCCTCCTGTAAGTTGCTGCTTCTGGGACGGTTTATCTGCTCTGTGCTTGTAACTTGCAGATATTTTGCATAGGGACAATTTTCAGCCTGCGTGCCCGAGTTTCAGAGCTGAGCCTGAAGCTCTGCTTGTGTGGGTGCTCTCTGCAACATGGATGTGATCCCTCGCAGCAGCAGGTCCTGTTCACGCACTGTGCTGCTATGCAAGCAGCTGTGGGTACATCGTGTGTTGGGGATGTTTTGAGGGCAATGTGCAAGGTTGTATTTTTCTTTCTCTGGTCAGAGGCTCCCTCTGCCTTTCAGTAGATAAATACTAGCAAAGATCAGGGGAGCTCTGCTTCGTAAAGGAGTGTACATTTAGCTATCTCCCTGCCTTGCTGCATCCCCGTCACTGCAGCAGCGTGAGCTGTTCCCAGCTCACAGCGCTGGGTGGCATGGCCATGGCTAACACCTCCAGCCACCACTAGCAGCACGCTGTTGTGTGCCGACCTGCGTTCTGCAGCATCTGGAGGTTTTGGTGCTTCTAATTACAACACCCCATGTTGGATGGCTGCGGTGGCTGGGCATGCTTTGTGGAAGCTGCTCTCAAACTCGGCGCATCAGGATGCTGACATCTGAGCCATAATAAGGACAGGCTGTTCACTCCTTTTAGTCTTTTCTTTGGGAATCCCTCTGCCTTGGTTGCTTGAAGAATTGCGAAGCTCAAAACGAGGGAAGAAGTGCTCTGGAGCTAGCTTGTCCTTTTTTCTTCTTGCCTGTGATGTTGCTTCGTTCCTTGGAAATTACGTGGTGTTTGCCTGCTGCATCTGGCTTCTGCATCCTCCGGAAATCCCATTGTGGCTTTCTGGCTCTGTCAGAAACTTGGCAGTGGTTACAGAAGTGGAGGGATGCTCTGGAATTGCCCAGAGAAATTTTACCAGCTGTGCACAGGAAGAAAAAAAAACAACACAGACCAAACAACAAAAAATCCATTCTGCCCTCTCCTTTAATCTTCCATCTGCCAACAGCTTGGCCCATGCAGTGGGAGCAGTGAGCAGAGCAGCCAAGTTTTGTAAATCTGGGGAGTCCCTGAGGCTGAAAAGAATACCAGACCCTGTTCCTGCACCAGCACAGCACTGACCCAGAGTGTTGGGTGAGGAACTTAAACCACAAAATCTCTCCTTGGATGGTCATGAGTGATCTTGTTCCAGCTCTGTGCGCTGGCAGCAGATTGAGAGCTGTACCAGTAGCAATTCCTGGGGTGGATACAGTGCAAGCACAGGGTAAAAGTGAAGGAAAAAGGCCTTCTTCAGCCATATGCTTGACAGAAAACTCTTAGAAGATGAAGAGAGAAGCTCCTACTGGGCTTTTGCAATGCTGGAAGTACGTTCATGTCCCTGCCCAATACTTAACAGTGGTTCATGTCGCTTTGTTGCTTGATTCAGTAACACAGAGCATCATACGTTTGGTCTTCATGCAAAACACTTAAATGTACTGACTGTACAGTGCGCTTAAGTGCCTTGGTAGGAAAAATGGGGCAGTATGGGTTGTGCTGGGTAGTTGCCTCATCTGGAATGAGGTGAGGCATCAGTCAGAGAGAGGATGTATCCCAGTAAGGCTTAAGCATTAAGGTTGAGCATTTTGCTCCAGCTCCTACTTATTAGTCAGATTCTTCAGATCTTATATCCATGGCTTTCAACAGTGCCTTGATGTCTTGGGTATAAAGCTCTTGTGGTATTGCAACACAGCCTATCAACGACAGACTGCTCATCAGTTCCCGAGTGCTGGAGCCTCCTGTGATGGCTTGAATCACGCTCAACTCCCCTTGCGCTGGTAAGGCTCAGAAGTAGTGAAAACTCTCTTCTTGCTGCATAGGAGAAGGTGTTGGAGCAGGATGTGAAGCTGGAAGGGCTTTTAGTCTACACTGCAGTGGCTGCCCTTGCCACTGTATGAGCAAAAATTTGGACTCAGAGTTAAAATTTCATTAAAACTGAGTTTTGACAGAAACTTGGCATAGCTGTGCCCACAGAATTGCATCTGAAAAAGCATTTTTAATTTTTTCCTGGACAAACCTCTGACAAGCTCCAGATGCTTGGATTTCGGAAAAGCTCCATTTGGGTTTCGGAAAAGATGGTCCTGGATGACGTTCCTTAGTCTTTGTCTGGTTTGGTGGCTCACAAGGATGTCACCAGGAGACTGATGCTTGCTCTTCAATGGATTTTGGGCCACTTACAGCTCTGGCTGGGGCTTCTTTACTGGCCTATGTGTCCAAAAAGCTCAGCAGCCCCTGTGGTGGGTGCACCATAGAGCATCCTAGGAAAGCCAGCCCTGCTGAAGGTCTTGTTTAACGATAAATTGAAGACTGTAGACTTGGCTGACCAGCACTCCTGTGCGGAGCACAGTGAGGCCATGCAGCCACAATTTGATAACAACCATTGGAACACAAGCACAGCTTTTCCTGTGCTGTTTTGTGCTCTGCAACAAAGGCTTTGAGTATGTGGGACCAAGATAAAGCTTCTCCACTGACTTCTTTTAAATCGTTTCTTGCTGATCCTTTGGCAGGGGCCACATGCTTTCGTGTGGGTGGCCAGGCAAGCCAACAAGTACCTACGATGAGATTTGGAGGTGTTGGTGTTGGCAGTGCATTGTTGGCCTCCAGATCCACAGCCTCCTTGGTGCCACGCAGTCCTGCTCCATTCAGTGGGCAGCTGCTATTCTGTTGGAAACGTAGTCTTTCCTTATTTTTTTTTCCTTTGCTCCCAGGTTTTTATCCTGATAATTACAAAGAGCTTTGTTTTAATTGCCAAAACCATGACACATTCCCTGTAAGCAGCAGCCTGCCAGACTTTAGGTGGGCTGTTAAAGCTTTTGGACTTGATCCTGAAAGCTGTGCGTCTCCGCAGTTCAGGAATGATGGTTATATTTTTCTAACAAACACAAACTGCCTATTTGCTGCACATCCCATCACCAGAAATGCAATAAAATAACATAAGGCTACTGCTGCAATCAGTTCTGGTCACAGAGTGTTGGAATCAAAGGGGGCTTTGGATGTAGTGTCGTGTATTAGGCATGTGATATCTGCCCTGGGTTATTTACAAACAAATTAACCTCAAGAAAAATACACTTCAACTAAAACAGAGAACTCTGTCAGCAGCAAACGTCTAAAGGCCCCCCAAAGGCATACTTAAAATAAAATGGAGATCAGTTCTGAAGTCTAATGGAAACAGTAGAGGGACTATATGGCTTAGGGACCTTTGGCTTGGCCCTGAACTCTGATTGCTTTCAGATCCTGTAGATACTGAGACAAATTCCTGTTTAGATTCACGCAAGGACTGCCAGTGACACTAGGGTTTAACTCCAGACTCAAAAGCTTTTTTATTTTTTATTTTTTGTGGCAGCATTGCCTCCAGTCAATGGTACTGAGTATGGTCAAGTCCCTGCTCAGCCTCTCAGTTCCTAGGGAGATGCTGGACTCCTCGCCATCCTCCTTGGGTCTTTGTTTCAGTTTCTTTTGCTAGAGCTGTTCTGCTTTCTATAAATAACATCTGGAGCAGAAGCTGCAGCTGCTGGCCTTGCATCTGGTTGTCCTAACTGCGGGCTGCTCTTGGTGCATCTTGATTTTCGGGAAATCGTTGCTGAAAGAACCCGAGTTTGTGATTATGAGGAAGGAAGAAAGAATGTGTGAGGTGGTGGGAATTTGTGTGAGCTGGGAACACAGCATGACTGGAGTCTTATCTGCCATAGGACTTGCCACTGGAGCCACTTGTGGTCTGGCCCAAGTGCTGGGAGAGGTTACCGAGAGTTTTTTGCAGCTTCTCGGGACATACATTTGGGCTAGGTACTTCACGGCTGATAAATCTGTGCTCTCTTGCACAACAGCTGTGGAGATACTGAACCACTGTCACTGACAGCGTCACGGGAAATAAGTCATTGCAGAGCACTGTTCCCTAAGGCGTAAGGACCAGCAGAGTGTATCTGTTGTAGTATTTGCATTATAGAGCAAGAGTGTTTTCCCATTGCTGTGTATGAACCTTATTTAAACATTTGCATTGGAAGGCTGACTTTCAGAGGCTCCGAACAGCTGCAGCTCCTGCTGAACCCACAGAAGTCAGCTGGAGCTGAGGGTGGTGTGAATTCTCTTCCTTACCGTTAAATTCCTAATTGTCTTGTTGAAAAGGTCCAAGTTTGGCTACGGTGACAGCAAGCTGTCTGCAGCAGCCAGGCTGGAAAATTGCACGAACAGAAACAAATTTAAGTACTAATGTTGATTTTTTTTTTATTATGTTTCTGTAGCTTTCTTGATGAGCAGCAGAAGTATAGAAACAGGCAGTTAAATTCTTCCTTCTGGGTCAACAACATTCTGTATTTGCAGGCTACTGTGTTGTAGGTATTGGATCAAGAAAGAGCATCCTGCTCAGCCCACAAGAGCAACTTGCACACTTCTATGAACCCCATCTGAACCCCACTGTGAAGATCTGGGGATGGGTTATCCTCAGACTAGAGCGTGGCACAGGGTGACAGCAGAAGGGAGATGGGTGTTTGCCTTTCAAGTTCACAGTCAAACTTGCAGATGTGTGTAGCAACTAAAGATCGGTCCTGAAAACAGGAACAGAAGGGGGAAAGGCAGATTCTCAGTGCATTATTTCTGCTACAGCAGAGGCTCACAGTTGAGTTTTGGATGCAGCAAAGCTGTGGTGCTCCCTGAGGCTTGTGGGAGAAGGGCAGGGAGATGAAACAATGGGTGGGATAAAATAGATGTGATTATTTCCTCCTTTACTTCCAGGAAACCTATTACAGCCATGGTTCTGTTTGAATAATATCTTGCAAATGTGATCTATTTGTTTGCTGTAGCCCCTAGATGAATTTTCACAAGCACTAGTAGTATGCTTATCTGCTTTGAACATTTCTGGAATGTGTCTTGCTGGGAAGCTAGTGTTAAATTTGTGCGGTCAGCAAAAAAAAATAAGAAAAAAAAAAGAGATGGTTAAAGCATATCAACAGTTTTCGTTAGCGGGGTGTTGATGTGTTGAAGTGTGATGGGTTTTACAGAACACGCCTGATGCCGGGGGATCTTTCACTGTCATCAGTGTAGGCCACTTCTAAATGTCTGCTGTGAAGCTGGGATGACACATGCCATTATTTCCATGTGTTTCTGCCTGCTTGGGCTATTTAAGGTTCCCTTGCAATTAACAAAGCACAGTTAGAGCTGTTTGAAGCTATCGCTATCTTATTCTAGATTTAAACTACTTACGTCCTTCATTAATTCCAGTACTCACCCTAAAATAAAATAACAAAATGTATTTATAATGTCTGGGTTGTTTATTCCTTTCTGGAAGTCTTGGTATCATTTTCAGCATGAAGAACAGAAGACTAGACATAATAGACATGTTTTCCACCATGTGTCATAGATTTCTTTCTTAGGGTAAGCAGTCCAGGCTCTAAGTTTGAATGTACCAAGTCTGGGTTTTCATATCAACAGTTTTAGGGCAAAGATTTATTTGTCTTTTATGTTTATTGCTTTTTTGTTGTTTTGCTTTGTGTTGTTTTTTTTTTGTTTTTTTTTTTTTTCATTAAACAATCCCATTTACTAAAGAATCCAGTCTGAGGAGCTTATGTTTAAAATTGTTCATATACTGTTGGAATTATGTGCAGAGGCTGATTGGGTGGGTGGAAATGGGCTATTTTACTAAATCTGTAGATCTTAGTAAATTTCCAATAAAATAAAACAATTGATTTGCTCTCTTAACACAATGGAAGAAGCCCTTGGGTGTGTTAATTTAATTTTTGGAAGACTTTTAAATCACAGTAATATTTTGATTTCAGAGTTAATGATTATGGATTCTTCTTTAGTTTATCTTGGACCATGTCTACTTCTTTCTTTTTTCCAGACTGCTGCGGGAACAGTGGATCAGAGCCAAATATGAAAGGAAAGAATTCATTCACAGTGAGAAGCAGGAGCCTTATTCTGCAGGTAGTGAAAGAAACTTTTGGCAGATAAATTTTTTGATGTTCGGCACCTTCCATTTTTCTTGTCTCTGTTTATATTTTCTTTATATTGATTATTGCTTGTATGTCACTAAAGAGGAAGAGAAAGCATGATCTTTTGGACAAGATTTGTCCTGGTGTTCCGTGTATTTGAGTGGGAATATTGGGAATGTCAGTGCCTGATGGAAAGTAATGAGTTATCAGGAGTCTTTCTGTTGACTCATGATCAGTAAAGTACCAGCGAATTTGTTTCTGATAGCTGGAGACATAAATGCACATTAAAATGGAGGTAAGGGTGTTTGTCTTATGGAGGTGACTTTTGCTGTGAAAAGATGAAATCAGATTAACGACAGTCTGGTTAATGGTCAGTAAGGGCTAGGTTCAGAGAATAAGTCAGTTTTCTTAAAGAAGGGCAGAGTTTAAGGAGGAGGTGCAGGGCTTGGCCAGGTTTGTTGTGCAGCTGCACCAGCATAAGGACTGGCACAAAAGTGCATGAAATTAACCGGATACTTTTTTGCTATATGTAAGTGGCCTTTAATTTATTGTGCATATTAAGGAGCTGACACCGGCTATGTGCATGCGTGACTCCGGGATAATTTTATTACCAAGAACCATGTTGCAGATGAAAGGTTAAAATTTTATTTTCATTCTGCTTTTCAAGACTAATAACAAGCAGGTAGCTCCAGCAGTTTGCTGCTATTAAAACTTCAATTAAAATCTGATCTCATATAGTCTCAATTTATGTTTAGAGTCTTTCTGCTCTGCTTTTTTCTATATATGAAACCTGCACATAATGTGCGTGCATGTGTGTGTGTGTAATCCATATTCATGTATAGTACACTGCACATTTTATTTTAGGTTTTCCAAACAGTCTGCTGGAGTTGGACGTGTTATATTAATGATAAATAGTTGATTTCCTAGACAGATTTGGAATTTATCTGCCAATATGTGTATAATGTTCACCCAGGAATAATGTTGCCATTTCATACCGTGCAGCTTTTAAATATAAAAGCCCAGATTCAACGGGGTACTTCAGGCAACCTCGTCGTTTTAAGCACAATTACTCCTTGTGACTCCAAGAAGAGGGTGTACCTGGTTAGAAAGAAGTATTTGTTCCAGTGCTGTTCAGGCAGAAGGGCAGTGTGTTCTGACCTTTCTGAAAAATACTGTAGGAAGAGCTCGAACAGAAGTTTATTTTAGCAATGTATTTTGTAGCTGCTTTTCAGTAATGCTGTTGCATAATATTTAACTGCATGGTGAAGGGGTAGGGTTTTCTCTCCTCTTTGAAGTTCAAACACCATTAACTGCAGAACATAAAAGAGAACATGGCAAGCCATTTTAAATGAACAGCACTTGTGGGAGAAGGAGAGGAAAGGAAGGCAGGCTGATGGGCACCTTGTAGGTTGTGTACCATTTTTTTGGTTTTATGTATTTTCTCTGAGAACTGTATCACCATCAAAATCCAGCATGGGAGCTGTGTAAATTACCTGGGCGATGCTAACCAGGATGTCATCTGTTCATTCTTCTGAACAAAGCAGGGAGGTGGGGACCAAACTTCCAGCACCGACTTATCCTTTCTGTTTCACCATAACAGCTCCCGAGATCTGGTTGCAAACCTGTGCTTCAGCCTGTGCCAAACCATGCTGCTTCTGCTGGACAGCGTGACGATGTTGGGGACACTGTTTTCAGTTCTCTGGCTGTTACACTGGGATCAGTTGTTTCCCAGGGCTGTGGCTTGTGTTGTGTATTGGTGCTGGATCACCAGGTTGCCAAGCTGGTGTGAATCAGTGCCATCAATGAGCTGGTCTGAGCTATGCCATCCAAGGCAGGCTGGAGTTTGGCACTTGCAGAAGAAGCTCAGCCACATTACTCGTCCCTGCTCTGCCCTTATCACTGCTTGCAGGGGTCGGTCCAGCTTAGCAGCCTTGAGGATGCACCCTGTGTGGAGCAATGCTCGTGACCTGCTCGTGCTGGGTTCAGCGCTGCTGGGGGCTGCAGAGCATCTGGGCAATTGCTTTCCATTCATGACCTCCTGAATGGGGATGCACTAGGGTGGGACTGATACAAGGAGGCCTTCTTGCCCACCCCCCACGCAGTTTGTGTCCCATTTAAATTTATGTATGTCTCTCTTTCTCTCCAGCGTTGCCTTAGACCGTTTTTTCTCACCATTCTGAATTCCCCAGAGGGGTGTTAGATTACCAGTTTCTAAGCATGAAACATTTTGTTGCTAATAGAGATGTCGGTATCCATTTTCTGTTGTTTCTTGGAAGATTTAATTCCATTTTACAATCCCAAGGGCAGTTTTGCATTCTGATATTTGCTCAACAATTGCATAAAAATAAGAAAATGCTATCTTTGAGCAGTTTTGAGTAGCATCCTTTTCCAGGCAGCCTGGTGAAACCCGAGTCAGAAATTCAGAGTTCTCGCTTTCAGAAAATCCTTTGGGGAGAGACTGCCTGGAGCCTGTAGATGCCAAGCAGAAGCTATCGCAGCTGAACTGACAGCCCTTGGAGAAATGAGTCTCAGGACAGGAGTGTCAGATGTGCAGGTCAGCGCTGAGATAGTCACGTAGGGGAGCCTGGCAGGGGGATGCGGCAGACTCGTTGGCTGCTGGTGAGAAGTATAAACAAGAGACACGAGTGTGGGATGCAGAGGCAATGGCTGGGTCTTACCCAGCTGCTCCAAAAGGCTTTGCATAGCCCCCTGACCGATGGGAAACTGCCCTCTGTGATGGGAAGCAATGTAAGGTAGCAGAAACGGAGTTGGGAAACAGACATACCTTGTGTGAACAGAAATCCCTGGTGTGGGCAACACTGGGTGTTCAAGCAGGACCTCAAACCTCACCCCAGGGAGGAGCCCTGGCTGCAGATCCACAGTCTTCAGATGTCCCCTCTCTGGGGCACACTGTTACACCTGCAGTCATGGCCATTTTCCCTCAGTACAAGATTCCTTATAGGAACTTCCACAGAAATTTTAGGGAGTTTCTTGCTCCCACAGGAAGCCTTTGGGCTTTAGCCCATGCGCCACTGACAGCTGCAGCTTCCAGCTCCTGTGCCGTGGGATAGTTCTTCAAACTCTGATGGTTTCATTCCTCTGAATGAGCCGTCATTAATGAATATGTTAGCACCATTGATTTTAGTGCAAGGAGTCAGTTTGAGTTCGGGTAGTGCAGGAAGATTAGTAAAACAGTGATTAAATGCTTCGGTGATCCACTATCGATTCTTAGATACACCCTTTTATACGTTTGAGCTCTTAATTCGACTGCAGTATTAAAGCTAAATAATCTGATCATCCTAGACAGACTTCATGAGGCAAAACATTATTTACACCCCGGTAATCCTGATTAATGCCATGGTTGTGTTCCTCGTGCTACTGATGCTTTTGTTGCACAGTGGCATAGAATAATACCGATTTTAAGACCCCCACATTAATGCATTTGAGGGTCGTTTTATCCCTTCTGATAAATGAACTGACTCAATTACTGTCAGTCTCCAGCTAATTGTCCCCTCTCGAGGAGTTTAATGGGGCGCAGGCACCGACTTCTGGAAGTGAAGGGTGGTATTAATTGCCGTCAAGTTCCAATCTGGAACTTGAGGCAGTTGAAAGGTTTGTGTGATTGTCCTTTAAAAGCTTGGATGTCTTCCCCTGCTGTTGACTGGCAGCAGTTACGGCAATGCCTTCCAAATGTTGTGCTGAAAATTAGTTCGTTTGGGTGTTTTTGATTACTCTTTATCAAATGGATTTATTTTAGCCAAGGAAGGTGTGGAGGGAGCAGAACAGTGTTTTCAGAGCTGGAGCATTATAATTATATAAATTGGTAAAGGTGCAGCTGCTCTAATGTATCTCAGGCCACAGACAAGCGAAGGGGATGTGCATGTGGCCAAGAGAAAGCAAAAGGGAGGCGTCAGCTCCTGTAAGCCTGCCTTTGGCTTCTGATGGACCCATCTCACTACCACCAAGGTGCAGGGAGATCTTTGGATTCTTCACGTTAACATTAGCAAATGAAACTGCTTTACCTGGTGTTAAATCTCTTAATGCTTGTCAGGAAGATATGGTGTAACTTTACAGTTCGGATCGTGACAGCGCTTACCCATGGGCTGAGCATGGGAAGCGCAGTCAGAGCTAATGGGCAACAAACAGAGATGTCTGTGTAAGAGGAGGTGGCACCTTTTTCCTGGGTACACTGACTGTGTCTGCCTGTTATCTGGTGCTCATTGTGGGTGAGCCCTGGGTGCTCATGCAGTCCGTGCAGACAAAGCTCACCACAACAGAGGTCCCACCTTTTTTGACTAATATCTGCACAATTGATGGTAGGCAAATAGGATGCATCTGAAAAGTATTCTACAAATAAATCAGTGTGAAACCGACTGAGTTCCCTTCTGCCATTGCTTTACTGCTCCTTGTCATTGGGAAGAATGTTTTTCCCATCTCTCTTTGCCTCCTACACCATCTTTCCAACTGTAGTTTCCATGCAGGACCCAGCACTGGGATGTTCTGCTGGAGGGGATGTGAGAACTGGCAGTCGGTAGCTGTTGGAAGATGTAAAGGTTTGAAATGACCCTCGCCTGGATGGGGAGGCGAATCCTGTCTCGTGATGCAATGAGCTGGTCCGGTGCCAAAGCTTTTCTTCGAGCTCCAGCTGGTTGCTGCTTGGTGGGTGCATTTTGTCTCACCATTGCTGGGAGGGGGAGATGCTGCAGATTCCCCAGGGTGCTGCTGTGTGGAAGACACCGAGCTGCAGAGAGCAAGCAGCTCGTCTCAGGTGTCTCTCAGGCAGGGTACGTTACAGCAAACTGGAAGGCGGTAGGAATTCTGCTTCCTAAAACCAAATTGATTGTACAGAGTTCAAACAAGGCAATCCTGAACCTACGCGTGGTGTTCCCCTGGCCTTGCTACAGCCACACACATCCGAGCAGACTGTTCTCTGCTGGTCTGCTCCCTGAGCTGATCCCCTTGTTCCCAGCAAGGATGCAGTTAGCACTTTCCTCCTTCCAAAGCCAGTTGTGAAACTCTCTGGTCTGCGGAGATTGGGGTGCTCTCAGAGAGCCAGAGGAGCACCATGGACACAAAGAACAACAAGGGATTGGGTTTTGGCTTAAATACTACCAACTATAGTAGTGGCCAAGGCCATATGAATAATCTTTTGACCAAATACTTGATGTTATTTACACTGAAGCAAAGGCAGGGGCATCTCTATGGAGAGAGAGATCCTGACTCACTGCTCTTCTTAAAGAGTCCAAGCCCAGGAGAGCAAAGGCTCACCAGTGAGGTGCAGACATACAAGACGTTAAGAGATTATTTATGCCATGTATTGTTATTTAATAGGGTCACTGAGATGGTTCAGCAGTGATTTACAGGCACTCAGACCAGGGTGGAGGTGCTTTCCAGCACAGTGTGAACAGATGGCGAGCACGGGGTGAACTTCGTGCAAGCAACAGCTTCACCAGACACAGCTTGCTGCAACTTTGCTGCAAATGCTGCTTTCTTGTATTTTCTATAAATAGGCCGGCATGTCCTAGTGCTGTTAATTTATCAGGTCGTGGAAGAGCAGTCAATAAAGGGAGAAGATTCGCAGATCAAACATGCTGCTACCAAATCTGCATGCCAAAACCATTCCGTTTTAATGGGACAGGGGATCTGCAGTCCTCCCGTCCTCACAGCACATACTGCTGGGGATCTTTCATGTTGAGACATTTTGCAAAGGTGTTCGGGATGGGAATGTATCCTTTGCAAGGAGGGAGGATGTAAATGCCAGCAAGCATCATTGCTTTCATTCTTCAGTCATGGGAGGCTGCAGCTCCTCAGCTGATGCAAATTGTCCTAGGTCCCATAAAAATGGTGAAGGAATTGAGATTTACACAGGCTGAAGATTTAAACCCTGCCCTTTGGGATGGAAGTCGGAAAAGGCCTTGATTGTTTGATTGGTGGTTGTATGTCCGAGGGTGGCGGCCTCTTGCTCCACAGCGTGAGATAATACAGTGGCGCTGCAGCCTTAGACGGCTTTAGCCTCTGTTGGTTTCTATTCCTTGTATTTGCAGCGTGGACTAGATCTCGTTGCCATTACTGAGGGCTGAGAAGGGCGAGCTCTGCACAGGTAGCTCTGAAGGGGGGCATTTGGCTGAAGGTGTCCGTTCGCTTGCCCTGTGTTCTCTCAACACCCTAGAGATGACTTTGCTTATGTGTTAGTTTGTATTTGTCTGCAAATAGGGTAGCAAAGTAAATTATGAGACGTGAAACAACACCCTAAAATCGTAAAATCTGTGCACTTTCTATTCCATGTGGCTCTTGCATAACACGGGAAACAATCTGAATTAATTTTTCCCTGCACTTGCACAGTTGGAAGGCTGCGAAGGACGAGAGCAAACACACGGGATGTGAATATGTTCCTTCTCACTGCGAGGAAGATACCCGTATTAGTTCAGCCTGACCTGCAGTGATGTAATGCGGTTTATTTTGGGCGTGATCAGACAAAGCAGTGAGCAGTGTTGCAGTTTAAACCCAATTATTTTAAGTGACAGACCTCATCCTCTGCTGTCACTTTCCTGTTTCGGTGAGCGAGCCTGCAGTGACACAGCGATGCCGTGCTTCAGCCCGGTGTTTTTCTCAGCCTCAGAAGCAAGCAGAGCACAGAAATAAAGCACCAGCTAGAGGGCTGCTGATGCAGTTTGTTAAGATGTTAATGCACGCAGTCCTTAAGGAAATGCTTGTGCAGGAGGGAGCTGGATGTGCTGCGTGAACCGGCACCATCCCCTTGGCTTGGCCAGCACGCCCAGTAGGACCCGATGGTGGAGGTGATGGGAGTGAGGTGGAGGTGACGCAGCTTTTCACAGCTGCAGCAAAGGAAAGGTGGTCGGACTTTCCCTGTGAAACGTTTTTTGCCTTTCATTGTCAGATGCTAGCAGGAAGTGGGCAGCTTTGGTGAATTCACAGCTTCAAAATGCAGTTAGAGAATTATCAAATGTCTCATTTGCCCACCTTTCCTTTTTGGGTGGGGGAGAAAAAGCATCACAGGCAATTTCAGAAGGTCAAATCGCTGCTGCCAGAAGTGTCCAGTGTGATAGGATGAGTTCTGAATCGTGATAAGCTGAGAGCTTCTGGGAGGCTGATGCATTTCTTCCTCCCCCTGGTTAATTGGCAGAGCACAGCCTGAGGGTCTTGGGGTGCTGGAGAGAGGAGAGAGAGGGCTTTTGTGGGGGGAGGTTTGTGTCCTGAGGAGCCAGGGAGGACAGGGATGGTGTGTCCGTGCTGCAGCCTGCTCTGGTGCTGCTCAAAGCAGAGGCGTTTTTGCCAGCATCCTTCTCTTTGTACACGTATGTGGCTGTGCCAGTAATGCATGCTCTGGTTTCTGTACCCTCCTGCCGCATTGTCTGAACAACGTGCATCCTCGACTTCTGCAAAGATGGCTTTTCTGATGTAAATGCTTTCAGTGAGGGAATGCAGCGTAATGCTGGGTGCTGAGCCCCATTTCACAGGTGGGTGCATGGAGGGCCCTGGGGGTCTGCATGCTGCTGGGTGGCAGGGGCCGGGCCCCAGCTCTTGGTACCTTGAGGGGTCAGTGCGGGTGCGAAGGGGAGCTCATGGCCTCAGGGTGAAGCTCTCTGGGTTGCAGCCAAGGTTTTAGGCTGGTGGCTGCTTGTGTTTGTCATCAGGGCTGGTGAGCGTGGCCATTTGGCCCTGTCCTACCTCTCTGAGGGCTGTCTACTTGCAGGTGAGGGCTGCATCCTTGACTGGTGTGAATGTGTGTTGCTCTGTTGAAGCTTGCGTTGGGTTCTGCTCTCTGAATGCCTTCACGTCAGACCTGGTTTGTGCTCAGAGCATCAGGATGCTGTGGGTAATGAGATCCCCTCTCGTCACCTGATGAAATGGTACCGTGGGAACAACCTGATACAGATGGAAATCTGTTGTGTGAAACCATCTCCTCCTAGGCAGGCAGCACTGTCACAGGTGATTCCTGTAGCATCCTGTACGTGCTGGTGAGCACATTCATTAAGCAAAAAGGTCTAATCGAAACTCTATTCTTGTGAAGGTGTTACCAGCTGAATGAGGAGCTGCTTTTAGTGCTAGGAAGGCTTGAGCCAGCTGATGTGCTCAGAACGGTAGCCAGATACCATCTCAGCTTCTCTCATGCAGCCTGACATGAAGATTATTTCATTGCCGTATTTTTGCAACCACACGCAACCTGATGTGGACAAATCCTTGGCTGATGTTCCTGTTCACGTTTCCACCAAGTCCAGTGAAGCTCTTCTCACTTTCCCCAGGTGACGATGGCGCTGTGGTGACAAGCTCTGCACGACCGCAGAGCGGGACTGCAGCGCAGTTGGGTGTAAGGTGAGAGCAGGCAGGCAGCATTCCCTCGGAAAAAAAAAAAAAAAAGAGGCATTGCCCCACTGCAAGAGTGGCTCTAAAAGAGTCAGCTTTGTTGTTTCTTTTGCAAGCATGTGAATTATCCTGTTGTTTTATAAGCAAGGAGAAGTGGAGCATTTAGCAATCACAGATAGCTGCATCTGGCTGGGATTGTCCAAGGCACTGAAAAGCCAGAGGGGAAGATGAGCAGGCAATGCTTGCATAAGCTTTGGTTCCTTAGGACACCAAGCTTACGGGAACGATAAGAGAAGCCACGTGATAAGTTTTTTATTTTATATAACAATAATTATATAATTATATAAATATTTTATAATTATATATGATGAAGATAAGCTAGGAAATGCTTATCATTTTTATCAGTAGCTCACCCAGTCTGATGAACAGGCCACCAGTGCCTGCTGTAGGAGAGTGTTGTGGTGCAAATCCTTTCGGGGCAGGATTTGGTTTTGCTGTGTCTGCAGCGAGCTGCCTGATCAGCAGCGTGGCTGTGGTGCGAGGCAGGTGTACCTGGCATTGCTGCAGCCATACGCAGGCTGCCCCTCTCTTGTGTGACCTGGCTAGGGATATAAATACTTCAGCACTTTTTTCCCAGTGCTCCTTCTCTCCCTCCCCCCCTCAGTTTACAACATCTCCTTGTGACAAAGCAGCCCTCGGTGCCAGCAGGCGGCTGTGCCAGGCTGAGCGGGGCCGCGGCGGCTCTGCCTGCTTCTTGCAGGGCTGCAGTGTGAGCGCAGGGAGCTCGCGAATGCGAAGTCCTGCAGCTGATCTGGTGATCGATGGGACTGGCTTTGCAACTCAGAGCCCTTCTTAATCAGGCTGTAAGCACCAGTAAAAATGAGTTTATAAGCGCTGCTACCTGTTTGGTCTTCCAAGCAGCAGAGAAATAGCTGCAAAGCAGTTGCAGTGGTTTGAGTTCATGAAGCCCCAAGTCCTCCCCCAAATCCTAGCGATATTTCTGTTGACAGCAGCGAGATGTGAAGTGTCACTTTATAAACACTGAGTTACATTAGACTCTGAATACCACAAAGGTCTTAAAATCCACATGGCTGATGCAAAGCTATAAGTAGTCTTTAAAGCGCAGCCTGCGTCGTGTGTCTGTAAAGTGAATAGAACCACGCAAATAGAGAGTTTATTTTCCTCCCCTTCTGTTTTTATGCTGGCAAGTTTCCCATAATGCCAGTGACGTGACTCTTGATTTACACCATGTATGGAAATTTAGGAAAAGGCTGCTTATAAAGGGCTCTTCTACCATTTTGTGAGTTGAGCTTCTGAAGATACTGGTTTCATCTGTAATCTCCACCCAAAGATCTGATTTTTTTTCAGCAGTTTCCGTGAATGTAAATCTTTACTTAACCTCAGTGCACCCATGACTGATTGGCCAACAGAGCTGTCAAAAGCTTTAGCAAGCCTTGACCTTAGCCCACAGAGAGGAATTTTCAATACAAAGAAATCAGTTAATTTATTTCTCCGGCATAGCCTCAAAGAGGAGTGCCGCTTTGCTCTGGATGATTTCTAATGCCACTGTTATCTGATGATAGCTGCAAAATGGATGAAAGTCTCTTCTTATGCTTGAAAGGCTTGAGAATTAGAGCTGGGCTTTGAGCACAGCTCCGGCGCTTTCCGCTGGTGCCTCTCTTTGATGGGCAGCGCTTGTTTGCGTCGTGCTGACTGAGGCAGGGCTGCAGCGTGCATCGGGAAGGTGAGGCGTGCTCAGTGACCTGCAGAGCATCCATCACAGTCTGGTGCTTTCGGTACAGCCCTTCTCTCCCCATCCCTGTAAGCAGAGCCTTCATGGACCTGGAGATTAAAATAAAAGAGGAGAGCTGCTAAAAAGCAGGGGAGCTAAGGGCAGCCTGCTATTTTGCTGAAGCTTCATGCAGAGTCCTGCACGGCTGAGATTTAGACATCAGAGGAGATGCTTTGTGGGAGGAAGTCATGACAGTGCGATGCCTGCTGGTGCTCGGTGTGTGTACTGTGATTGCATCACTGGTGCCTTCTGTTAAGTCATGGTTTCCAGTAAATTCCCAGCAGCTGCTTCCGGTGTCTGGCTGAACTGAAGTGCCAGGTTTGGCTCTTACTGAGTTCTGCAAAATGTTGTTACGAAGCCGTGCTCAGCCTTTCTCTTATCTGTGAGATCTCAGCTAGTCCGTCCCAAGCTCTGGCTCCATTTCTACCATCCCTAGCTGAATCCAGGAGCGATTCCCCTTTGGCATTGCTATACCCTTGCAAGCTGGTTCTGTGCTCTGAGGGAGGTGAGGGCTGCCCTCCAAAGATGGGCAGCAGAGATGCTGCTCCTCTCTGGCAGAACTGAGCACGTGAGCTGTGGTTGGTGCCTGGTAGGAAAAGAGTAGCAAGTGTGTGCCTGGTGCCATGGGGACGGTGGCTTGCACAAACCTGGGGGGGTAAGCAAAGGGACAAAGCCCTCCCCAAAATGATGCAGACGATGTCACTCCTTGCGTTTCAAGGGCACATGAGAGCATTACAAGTGGGTTGGGTCTGTGCTCCAGATGCTGTACGGACCTACCCTGGTGTGCAGATGCAAAAAGCAGCCCTGGTCCAGCGAGATTACAGTCAAAGAGCCTTTAGCAGGGGTGGGCGTGTGGGTGTCTGCACTGACACTAAAACCTGAATGCCCGCCAACATGCCGCTACTCCAGGGATGTGATTAGTCTCTAAAGCTGCACATCGAGGTTACTGCAGTCTGGTGGCCAGGAGGGGGTTAAAGCACAGGCATCCCTCCAGCGAGGAGCCTGCAGTGAAACCTCCTTCTCATGCAGGCACAGACAGGGCTTCTGTTCTCTGGCACTGACATCACCCGCGGGTGGCCGGGAGGTGACGCACGCCGGGAGCCAGGCTCCGCGGGCACTGCAGCACCCAGGAGAGAGATGCTGGATGTGGCACAGCACCCGCTCAAAGCCCTCGTGCTCCTCTGTGGCTGGCTGGACCATGCCCAGGCTGTCAGGCAGGCACAAAAAGTTGGTGGAAGGAGCGTTGGTGAGCAGCTTTGGTCAGCGTCCTTCCCCCTGGGCTCCTTCTGCTGGCCTGGCAGCCTTCAGAGCTGGTGGCTGGCAAGTTGGGATTTCCGCAGGTTTGGTTTTCTTGCAGCCCAGACACGGTGTTTGGTGGTTTGGGAGAAAAGCACCTGCATCACCACTTGCCCATGCTCAGTCACCTTTTTATGTCTTCCTGGTTTAACCCTGTATTTAATGTTACACAACTCCCCATCAGGACTTGGTTCAGGAAACCTTTCCCCACCGTCTTTGCGGTTTGAGGGAAATGCAGCCGCCACTTTCAAACAAAGGGCTGCTGCTTCCCCTTCCTCAGCAGGCGTGGGGCATGCTGCGGGACAGCTCACCTCGCCTGGCTCTGCAGCCTCATCCCGAGCCAAGAGCAAAAACCCCACAGCAGCACTCACAGGGGGAGGGAAGGAAAGGTGTCCATCAGGGAAAAACAAAACAAAACAAACAAAAAAAAATAACACTAAATAAAATAACCTCCCATGTACTTCCCTGCCAGATCAACAACACCCACTGCAGGCATCAGCAGTGGCAGACCCGGTGCTTTTGGAGAGCGTCGCGCAGCCCTGGCTCTGAGAGCAGCCTGCTTTGCGGTGCAGGCGGTGTAAGCATCAAGCACGGACCGTGCTGCTGCACAGACAAGACACATCAAAGAGCTGTTTAGCTAACAAAACCAGGAGGAAAGATGTGAGGGGAGATCACAGCATGGTTGTTGTCTTGTTTTGTTTTTTTTTCCCAGGTGACAGGGACGTGCCCACGCTGCGTGTCCATGTGACAGGTGGGATGTGCTGGGTCTCGGCAGGGTGGCGGCATGCACCCAGGGACTGAAGCAGCCTTTCAGTGCTTTCCAGCAACATTTTAAAGTGCTGATTCTCACACAGGGCAGCCCCTCTGAGATAGGGATGTCACCTAATGAGGCTCCATTACAACCCAAGGAAGGTGCTGTGCCGCTTCCCCGCGTCGCTAAAAGGAGAGCATGCACTACCAGCACCAGGAAACAATAGAAAAGGCAGCAAATGCAAAAGCTTTTTGTTTAGAAATAACTTTGGTGCATTTTTACTTTTTCTGCCTTTTGTACAGGCACACAGCCCCCTCTGGGTCATGGTTAGAGGCCAAGGACTGCTGCTGCACTCTCCAGGAAATCCGCGAGCGCTGCAGTGACCCAGTGCTGGCGTGTGGGGATGGAGGAAAATCGATGTTCCTCTTACAGATAGGTGGTGTGCAAGGAAAATCAAGGAGCAACGTGCTGGTGGCTTCAGCTCCCCTAAAGCACGTAGGCAGCCAGAATCACAGGCGAGGACACGTGGGCCCGCGTGGGAGGGATGGAGTCGGCCGAGCGAGGTGTTGGCACCGCTGGCTGTGGGGGGGCTGCAGCACCACCACCAGCTGAAGCTGGATGTTCACAGTGAGGTTAGGATCCAGCTGTAATTTTAACAGCTGGTTCTGTCAAGCTGCCTTCAACACAGTTCTGATCCCAAATTCTATAATTAGCCCGGCAGCAGCAGCAGCTTTCTCACAAAAATTAAAGCAGCAGCGTTGCTTATGGCAGGGGAAGCAGAACAGCGAGAGAGCAAGCCTTACTGCAAGTGGAAAGGGCTGGCTGATAAAATTTTAAATAGTTGTGGTTTGGTCTTTTTTTTCCTCTCCATCTAAGTGCTTTGTGCAAAATGTTTGGTCAGTTTTTTGTTTTTTCCCCTCAAAAAAGAACGAGTAAGAAGCGCTGTTTCATTTTGCATCATGTGTAACAGAAACGTTTGCGTTTGTAAACTCAAGTAAAAAAAAGTTTCATTTGTGGTCAACTCAGCATCAGGTACGTGAGCTGAGCTGGTCGGGGTTCTCATGGGAGAGACGCTCAGCACCTTCCTGCTCTTACACTCAGCGGCTGAAGGCATCCCCTGTATTTTGGGGTGAGCTCTGGGTGGTTCCTGGCAGCCCTCCGAGCTGCTGTGCCCCTGGGACACATGCTAAGTGTAAGCTGTAAGATCAATAAGGTGTTTGAAACACCCCAATTATCATTGACAGGAGTCAGTCCTCAATAGCTTTCCCTGTCTAGGGTCAATCAGCTCGAAATACTGCATTTGGCATCTCTTGGGCTGTTTGTTCCTGTAACCTTGGGTTTCTGCAGTCAATAAACGAATCCATTCGAACGGAAAGGAGATAAAGAAAGAAATCAGGCTGGTTCTCCATGGTTTTTGATAACTTTTAGAGCAAGAATAAAGGAACTAGCCCTTTCTATTTCTGATGGTTTGTGAAGGGAGTTCTTGGTGTCCTGATCTCTACGGTGTTTTCACAGTGTAGTGACACAGGGCCAAAAGGCTGGTGCAGCATCTTCTGGTGATGGGGAGGGAGTGACTGGGAAGTAACGCTGTAACCAAGTACATGGGAAAGGCTGATTTCATGGCAACTTGTCCTAGCTTAATTAAATTGCTATTAAAGAACAATCCATTTTATGTTGGAGACCTGTGCCGGGCCAGGCAGTTTCTGTCTCACCAGATGAAGGACGTGTTTCCGGAGTGAGGTCATGTCTTTTGTTCTGGAGTTTGCTGAAGACATTGCTGAGCCTTAGATGAAACTTGACCAAGAAGCGTGAGCATTTGTTGATGCCTCTTTCTGCTCGGCACCAGCCCATCTCCATCACTGATTTCATAATTCTGTGCTCCAAAAATAAAACGCTGCAAATCTGTAAAGCTGTGGAAGGATGGGGAAGATTTGGCATCTGATGTAGGGAAGCCCCTTGCTGCAGACGCGAGTGATCCAGCAGCGAGCGCTGTCTGGATGTGTCCATTGAGCTCTCAGGTGAGGTAAGGGCAGAATATGGGACCATATCCTGTAGTGAGCTTGCTTGAGATTTTATCCTGATGCCTTGGATGCAGCAGATAAGCCTGCAGCAGAGGAGTTGCCCGCACCCCTCCCCTTACCTCTTGAATGCTTGCAGAGAAATTGGACTGAAGATGCCTCCCCAGCTGTCTCAGTATGCCTGTATAAAAAAAAAAATGCTGCAGTTGAGGTGCACACACAGCAGCTACGGAGATGAGCCAGGTTCATTTTCATAACCAGCTCTGTGAGAACAGCCCTTGAGGGACGTGATTATGTGGCACATGGCTAACAACCAGCACATCCCCAAAATATCTGAAAGGCAAGAAAGCTGCTCAGCAGGGAGTGAATTTCAAACTTGCACGCATTGCAGAGGCTGGAAGAAGAAATTTTAGCATAGTAAAGTTAGTGGAGTTTTGGCCAGTGATTTATTTAGGCTAGGATTTAGCCCTGGTTTATATAATTACAGGAGTTCACAAAGTGGGATCGTCCTGCTCCAGGGACAAGGGGTGATAGGATTAGAAAAGCAAACATCCAAACGTGTGCAAATATCCTCGTGCAACTGGGAGGCTGTGGCTGCACCGCTGAGTGCACCTCCCTCCATCCCACAGCCCCTGGAGCATCCGAAGGAGCCGATTGCTGGGACAGCTGTAAAACTGGCAGCTGGGAGACGAATGAGTCCTAAATGAAAAAATTCTCCATTCCCCACATAAAGCAATAGCTTCGCCTGTAAATGTGTCGAACCCTCAATAATAGATGATCAGGAGCTGTTAGCACCGCAGCAGATGTGCTCAGAGCCATTTGGATTTCTCTTCAAAGCAAACAAAGAGGAATGTGGTGTGCGTGTGGGGATGGATTTCCCTGATTTACGATCATGCAGCAGCGCTGCCTACGTGGGGGGAATACTTTATTCCGGGACGCCCTGGAGAGAGGGTCCTAAACCCGTTTGAAGTCAGTGGTGAACTTCTCTGCTGACTTCACTCAGGCTCTGGTCGATGGTTAAGTTCATTTAATCCTCGCATGGATTGATCTATGGGAGCAGCTGCCCAGGCTGAGATTTTATTTACTGTTAGGGGTGTCAGTCCATCTAAAACTGTTCGGGGCTGGGAGGATATTTTGGCCTGCTCCCATAGCTGTGGTTTGAGGCTCTGCACAATGCCCGCGTGAAATGCAGCCCTTCAGGTGTTTCCCAGAGCTCTGCACTCAGTTCGAGCCAAACCCTCAGCAGCACGTGGCTTGGCGTAGCCCATCTGGGGTGCATGCTGAGGGTGGAAAGGCTCCTCATCCTCAAGCCTTTTTTTTTTTTAGGGTCTCACCCGTTTGCAGGGAGAGAGCCTGCTGCATACAACTCACTATTTTGGCCACGTGTCTTCATCACAAAGCCTCTGCTGATGGCCGTGCTGGGTGAGAGTGGCGAGGGGGAGCACGTGGGAGACTTGCATGGAGCTCTGCCAAGCACAAACCTTGAGCACGGGGTTTATCCTTTAAGAGCAGGGTGAGGATCCATCTGTGCTGCCGGCTCCATGGGGCTTCAAGCATTTAAAATTTCATACAAAGCCTTCTGCAGGGTGGTGGTGGGCAATCCCTGTGCCCCTTTCCTTCTCACCAGTGCATCTTCCTGGGCAGCTTTTGTGCACGTAGCTGCACAATGGCTTCTGAGAGGACTTTTGGGGGGTCTGTGTCTCACCCCAGTCTCTGTTTTGGGAGTGGTTTCAGCAGGGTAATGCTGCTGCTGTAGAGATACTGCTGTGACTCAGTGCTGCGTGCCTGTCCTTAGATGTCTTCTCTCCCAGCTTCCCAGCTAGGTCAGACCCCAGATGCATTCGGTGCTGGTGAGGGGGATGAACATCGCATTGCGAACCTCTCAGCTTTCATCTGCCTTTTTATAATGAAAGACCGGATTCACAAGATCAAAACCTGAAGGTTATTTACCTGTAACTGGAATTTTTCTCCAAGCAGCCAGCAGCTCCCAGGTGGCCGTGCAGGGATGCCACTCAAGGAGGAAGCATTTGATTTCCAAGTAAAATTAGATTCCACATTCAATTCTCAGTAACACAAGCACAAGACTTCCAGTAAAGATGTTTTCTGTAGAAGAGGGTTTTAACCTCTCCCAGCAGATACAATCTAATTGCGCTGCAGCAGCTAACTATTGCCTTATCTTCAATATGTAAACACTTGCTCAGTAATTAAGTTACCATGGAAGTAGTACTGTATCGATGGCCAATTATAAGATAAACTGATAAAAAGGGGGCTGCGGCTGTGTTTTCTACAGAGCACACCAAATCTGATATGCCTATAATGGTCAGGTAAAGACTTGGGAATGTTGTGTTTCAATATATTCTCCCGATATTCATGCTTGCATAGCTTTTTCAGGGGAGGTGAGTGCTCTCTGGGAGATCAGCTTTTCCAGGAATGAATCTATTAAAAATTGAAGTTTTTCTCTGGTGAATGTCCTTTGCACCACCTTACCTTGTACTCACCCAGAGATTGCCACATCCTGCTGCCTTGTGTCCCCACCTTTCATCCCATGGATGGCTCCGTGGAGGCACCTCCCATGCCTTGGTTCTGCTGCATTCAGCCAGCACAAGGGGCAATAAGATCCCATCCAAGATACCTTCTGGGAGTATTAATGTCTGTATTAATGTCTTTGTCACCTGAGAGCTACTCTGTGGGGCATGATAATATGTGATTAAAGAAGCCAGTTAGAAACAGTTTAGGAAGCTGGATTAGGTACCTGATCTCTTACTACGGTTCCTTTTATCTGACAGCCCAGTGAAAGAAAGGTGTCTGGATTACACTGGGAGACATCGGAATCAACAAGAGCGTTCTCTGGGTGCTGGGCTTAGTGGTGTCATGAACAATTTTAATCGTTTCTAAATGGTGCCAAACATCACAAGCTTAATGGATTTCAGCTTTATTACTGGGGCTTTGCTTAGAAGCAATTTGGATTTTCAGCTGTGAGCCAGCAGTGTAAGTGTACTCAGGGTGACATTAAAAGGGACTGGAAACCCAGGGACTGACCTGGCATTTAAATACCATGTGCCCATGCACGGGGACAGACCTCATCTTCTTTCCATCATGGTCAAGACCTCGATGCTCTGTTAAGCCCAGCCCCATGTTGTTTCCATAGGGGCGATGTGTTTGGCTCCATTTCACGTGCTGATCTCCAGCAGATGGGTAGCTGAACAAGCAACTTTTTCCATTTCAAAGGCTTTGTTGCTCACGATGAAGCAAGATGATGATTTCTTTGTGCAGTGATCTCTACAGTTCGTTGGCTTCAACCTCAAACTTCTTGTAGGCATGATCTAAACTGGTCTCTATCCTTTGTTTTGGGGGGGAGTGGGTTAGCTGTGCCAGTTTTGGGTGACTTGGCTGGAGGGAAAGCAGTCACTGCCTCCAAATCCAGTTTCTCTGGGTGGCTTTTTTACATCATGGGAGAAGACGCCCTGCAAGATCTCAACGTTGAAGAGGGTTTTGTAAAATGCTTTTGACTTTGCTGGGAGAAATGGTAATGGGCGGCAACCTTGTATGTCAGGCATTTGTGGATCAAATCTGTGTAAAGCTGTCAGGGACAGAAGTCCCCAGTTCAAGACCGGTGGTCACTGAGGTCTCTTCAGCTGGTTGGTGCTCTTAGTCGGCATGAACAAGAAGAGGGGGAAAAGGGGAACATAGACATTTGTCAAGTTCTCCTCAGGAGTAGCATGTGGCATTGTTTCCCTTATCAGTAAAGGGAAATACATGTGTTCCTGCTCCTTGTGGGTTTTTGTGCCACCTAGAACCACCAACCTAAGGTTTCGGGTGCTTCTAGAGCAGAGTTGAACATTAATAATGATGTTTTCCCCTAGAAGGCCAAGGAGATGTCTGTAGCACTTTCTCAATCATCTACTGAATCCTAGCTTTGTGTGTGATGCAGCCATTCAAGTACTAATTGCCTTTGATTAAGTCAATCATTTGCAGAGTGAGTGGGTTAATTGGGTATTGTGGAAGCAATCGATCTAATCAGCTGCTTGCATCCATAGCTGAGGCGCTACAATGCAGCAGGACAATAATTGTTTTATGAGCTCCTGGAAGGCAGCAGAGGCAGACTGGATGGCAACAAGAAACCTTTCTCTGCAAAATGGCCTTTAGGAAAGGTAATTTGCATGCTAAGTGTTCATTAGGAGAGGCCTGATTGATTAAGAGCTGGGAAATTCTCCCCTCTAAAATGCGCGTGCATGAGAAAATGGCTGGTGTTGTGGATGGTAGATCCTGGGCTCATTTGCTTGTCTGAGCGTGGCGTGGTAAAGGTGTGTTGTCCTGGGGGTGGGTTGAGGAGATGTTGTCTTGATGGTGGGATGAAGGAGATCACAGCCAGCACCACAAAATCCCACTCGGTATGACACAAGATGCTCCAGACACCCATCCCCACACGAGGTGCACCTAGAGCTTACCTCCCAGGTGCCCTTCCAGGGGCAGGGAAACTATTTGGTCTGCAGGACCACTCAACACATACCCACTCCTTGCTGAGCCTCTCATTTCCAAAGCACTGAACTGTGCCTGAACGGGAACAGCTCCTGGTGGCTCCGCACATGGCCCATGCCAGCAGTGCCTGGGGGAAAGGAGAGGATCCCACCGCATCCCCCAGCCTCCAGGGCCCCGTCTGCCTCCTGCATGTGTGGATGCCGACAGCTCCAGTACACCTCTGTCTGCACTGCTGAACATGTAACCAGCAGGAAGTGTATTTATCTGGAGATGACTGCAGAATTATTTTCAGGGAAGTTATAAGCTACTCAGCACAGCTGCAGACAGGGAAAAAAAGCTGCTGGTGCCGTGCGGTGGACCAGAGGAGCAGTCGAAGCCTTGGCTGCAAGCTCTCAGTTGGCTGACTGCCCTTGTCAACGCTTAGAGGGGACGCTTTCTGTGTGGGGAGGACAAATTTGTCTCCAAACAAAGAGCAGTGTTTTCACTCCACAAGAAAATTTGGCTTTTTTAAAAATAATTTTTATTGGAATGCTTAAAAAATTCACATTGAAGTCAATGAACCACAACAAAGAAATATTACAACTTACAGCAATCGAATCAGACGATTTACACTGATGCAGCCAAAGAGGAGGTGTGCAGTTCTTTTTGCAACACTATTTGAAGTCCAGTCCCTTGGGAAACCTTAGGATACGCCACCTTATAAATCCAGCTCTCTGATTATGGTTTATTTTTGAGGAAATATCCTTCAGACTCTTCGTGCTAAAAGGAGGCTGTGACATCAGTGTCAGTGGTGGTAAAGGATGGTAGGGATTCTCCACTTAGCTGCTCCAAGTAATTATGCAATTCCTTAACCTCGCAGAAAAAGCAGGCACATCATCTCCAGTGAGTACCCATCCACCATTCTGGTTTAATTAACATCTTACAGCGGGAGTGTAGCAGGCTACTCAGCTTCTGACATACAGAAGCGGTGATATGTACCTGGTAATTTTAGCAGCAAAGTGATGTAGTTGTGTTTATATCTTCCTCTTCATCTGCAAAGCTCTGAATTGGGGTCAGAACACCTTGTCTGGCTGCCTAGAGAAAAGAAAACCGACTTCAGTAGGTGGAGGGGCCCTGCCCAATCTCTAGGAAAATGCAATTGTTCTTGGATTACGCACACGAGTAAATTTTTTCCTTTTTTTCAGCCTTCCATGCTTTGTCTTGCAGTGAGACCAGGAAAAAAAACAACACAGTAATGCACTTGTTCTTGGGCACAGGTATCGGCTTTATCACTCTGCTTGGTTTGGATATAGAAGCATGTTTCTGGTTTTACCACCGACCTAGAAATGTCCTGGAAACAAAAAGTTCCGTTCCCAGCTGAAATTGCAAAGTAGAGCACCAAAGAAACTGAAGAGCAGATGTGGTTCAAGTACAAGTTTATCGTGTTTTACATAGGATGAGGGAAAGCAAAATCCATGCCTGGTGTTTTTTTCTTTTTTTTTTTTTTCCCAATGCAGTGCATGTGATTGTCCTTCTCTTGGGATGAATTTCTTTGTTTTCTGAGAACAAAGGCTGAAACTGAAAGAGTCATTTTGGGTACTTCCTATAATCCGCATGCTCAGACATGCCAAAAGCCCCATCAATAAGCACACACCATAACGGCGCTCTGAGCTGGGGAAGTAGCAATATCCCTCTTCTTAAAAATAGGGAACTTGGACAAATTGCTGGAGGAAGTCAGATGGAAAGATGGTATCTGTGTTAGACTGTCTTGAGAGCAAATCCTCTCCCGTGCTTCCTCTGTAGCCCCTTGGATGGTGAGAAAGCTGGGTTGGGCTGGAGCACCCCAAGGGCCATGCCATTTCAGGTAATGTGCGTGCTGTTTGTTGGCCAACTTTGTCACAACTGTTTGGCAGCTTTTTTACAAGTGTCCCCGTTTTGTGGTAGAGCTGACAGTTTGGTTTTTCGTTTTGGCAGGGGGTTGAAGTGAGAGAGTGTTATTTCTAAAGGGTGCTGGCCAGCAGGTCTCCATCAGGTAGTTCTTTCTGCAGCCATGGCTGGGTGCTGGTGATCAAGCACGGCGTCGACAGGCGGCCACGTCCTTTGGGAGAGGATACAAACGTGCCCTAGTGCTAGGAATTGGCAAGTGTGGCAGGGCTGGGGGTTGTTTTGCTTCAGAACAAGCAGAACAACCTTCACGAAGGTCTGAATGTGACCAGGTACCTTTACTCTGGAAGCTGTTGGTAAGGTAGTGTGGAGGCGAGGAGGGACTCTGGTACCTCAGCTCTGAGATCTGCTCCCCTCTCCAGCCTCCTGCAGTTCTTTCTCCAGCTGTTTTTGCAATCTTTTAGATCGGGCTGCTGAGGACACGTCTTGCTGACATACTGTTTGCCCGGGGAAGCTGGATGAGTTCATGTTCAGTTCAAGTCCAGTTCCTTGTGTTTTGCATTTAATCAGCGCTGACAGGGGTGCAGGCAGCACGTTTGGACAGAGCAGAGGAACAGCTCCCGAGGACACAGCCCTGGAGGAGGAAAGAAAGAAAAGAAGCAAGCAAAGGATTTAAGAAAATCTGTGCCAAAGTACAGCAAAATTAGCAGCTGGCTTTGTCAGAGCAGCCAGGAGCTCTTTTGCAGAGGCAATGGTTCTGGAAAGAGCTGGCATATGAACTATGGAAAGGGATTGCATTTGCTATTATGTTGTTTTTTTTTGTTTGTTTGTTTGATTATTGTTATTTTTTAAATTTATTTATTTTTTTCTCCCTTGGAGTGGAATTCAGATAACTGTGTTTTGCCACAAAGGGCTGGAAAAAGGGAAATCAAAATGATGAAAATGTCCATACACATGAGGGCATGAAAACCTAGGCTTCCAGCCTGGCCTTGGCACTGGCTCACAGTATTGTCCTGGGCAGCTCACCAAACCTCTGTGTGCTTCCACCTCTTTGTATAAAACCGTTAGGATGCCTGTGCTGGGGCAAGTGTTATGTGGGCTTCACAAATTTCCAATTATTTGAATTTGAGATCCTCTTTGGGGAAATGCAGAGAGTTTTTATTCCCTGTTCCTGAAGTGTTAAGAGAAATTACACACAAAAAAAAATAATTGTGGAGGAGAGCAAGTTTAACAGGGAATGCCTGCAGCGCCCTTCCACCCTGTGCCATTCGGATGTTTGTAACAAAATACTCCAGAGCAGTGAGGGAATGCAACCTGCAGCCAAAACGTGTGGAGCTGCTCCGAGGTTGTGCTGCTGAGGGCTGAGCTCCATGCCCAGCGCGCTCTGCTGAGCTGGGCAAACCCAGGTGGGTGTTTCTGAACTACAAGATTATGTTTCCTCCTGCATCACCTTGTATTTTGCATTTGTCACCATCTTCCATGTGCCATCTTCTCTCTCTCTTCTTTGACACCGGGGTCCTTTCCTCCAGACCCAGCTCTCCAGCCCCCGATGAGCTGGCGGTGTTTCCCCCGTGTCAGCGAGGCTCTGAAACCATCCCCACCACTTAGCCACTTGCCGTTCCAGAGGGCAGCTGCCTGCCGTCAGAGCCCCGGCAGCATCTCTGCCTCGTGTGAAGCAAATCTCACGTTTTTACGACTTATCAGCCGGGCAGAACCTGCTGCCTGTCTGTCTCCTGTCAGCCCCGCGTTGTGCGGGCTGGGATCCCTGTCCAACTCTGTCTCGTTCAGGTGCTATCGGGCACGTAGCGGTTTTGCTGATACAACCCTGGCAGGTAGTGGCCTTCCCTGCAAAGCTGGGAATTAATTTGTGCTGCAGCGGTGATGAGAGCAGCTCAGGCTGTGCCTCGGGTGGATGTTGCTGCCCTGGGCTCTTCTGGTGGCTTTCTTGGCTGGCTTCCCCTTGCTTAGACATTGGGTCTTAGCTGTCAGTGGGTGCTTCTTTCTAACGCTGCAAGTGCCCTCCGAGGGATTGGGCATGGCTTTTTGGTAGAAAAGTCCCAGCTGGAGTTGGGATGGGATCGAATTGTTAGACTGAATCCGCCAGCCTTTGGGGAGGATGCACCCCAAGCCCGAAGGACAGACGGCTGGAGCACAGTAAGAGCTTTGCCCCTGTAATTCTCCTGATGTCTCTGGTGTCGGTGCTTTGGTTCCCGGGCTGGTGTACGTGTGCTGCTGCGAGTGGGTCTCGGTGCTGTGTCCATGCGGAGCATTTGTCCTGGGCTGGAGGGACGGGAGGGCTCAGGGCTGGAGGGATGGGAGGGCAGCAGTGTGACATCACGTTTTAAAAGAAAGCCCTGCTGCAACACATGACCCGAATAAAATACAGAAACAAAGGAGAGGCCGCAGACAGCTGTAAGTATTTCCACCCCTTACATCTGCAGCACGTTATCAGCCCACTTGCAGTCCTGCACGCCAGCAGCTGATGTGAGCTTGGATTTATGACACTGTAGTTAGCATTCAGCATTACCGACAGCACGGCCTTTGCCATTGCACTTATTTACACCAGATGTTGACAGCTTTGCCTCGCAGTCAGCAGAGGTCTCTCTGAGGAGCTGGAAAAAGTATTTGGCTTGGGGTTTCATCAGTCCGGACAGAATAAACTGGTATCTTGACTTAGCAGCAAAGGCACGTTTAGCTAGATGGGCAATTTCTCTTCAGTTAGCATCTTTAGCCCTTGTCTGTGTTACTCTTTTCTTTCTGTCATTTCTGATTGTTAAATGTACTTGTGTGTGTGTGGACTTTTTTTTTCTCTAGGTTTCTTATGGCATGGAACCATTTTATATCATTTGTACCTGCAGAGCGAGTGTTGAGGAGTCGGCTGAGTGGTTTTTGTGCATCTTTTCATCTGTGTGTTAAATAAATCCTACATGACACTGGGTGACATGAACAACTGTCTGAAAAGCAGGTTGAATAAGGATTTTCTCTACACCACCATTCATAGCACTCAGATGAAGGACAGGCTGCTTAATGATTCCATAGCCACTTCCACTTACTAAAACAAAAAATAGTTGCAAGTTGTTATAAAATGTGCAGTTTTTAACTTTAAAATCCTACCTTCTGAGAGCCAAAACTGGAAATCTGAAAGGATTGAAATTAAGTGAAAGGGGAACACTTTTTTCAGTGGGACTTTTAAATAATTATATCTTAAATTTATATCATAAAGCTTTTATTGGACAGTTCTTGGGGGTTCCTGTTTTTTTTTTTTTTTTTTTTTTTTTTTTTTTTTTATCAGGGCAGGAGGCCCTGTCTTGCCTGCCTTCCTCTTGCTCCAGAAGTGCTATTTCCATAAGCTGGGAGAGGAGGTACCAGGAGCTGTGGCGGGGTTGTCCCTTGGGAATAAGGGCTGAAGTCTTTGCCCATACCGCAGTGTGTGATGCACGGTGCAAATCCCCCTTTACCTGGCACGTCGCTGTATCAGAGCATGGGGATCTCTGAAGTATGGGAGGTTGGGAAAGAGCATCAGAGTGAGAAAGGCAAATCCGAATGAAAAACCAGTTTCTTCTGTCTTGTGCGATCCAGCCACACATTTGATCTACTTGGTTTTGATGTCAAAGTTCTTCTCCTATTCTTTATCCTATCTCTTTTTTCAGCAATATGTTTTATTCCTGGTTCTCAGCAATTGCTTTCTGCTGCAGGGTACCGAGAAGGATTTCTGTGGAAGAGAGGACGTGACAACGGGCAATTCCTAAGCCGAAAATTTGTGTTATCTGAGAGGGAAGGTGCACTGAAGTACTTCAACAAAAATGACGTGAGTTTCTGGGGCTGCTCTTTGTTGATGGGGGAGCACAACAGTAAGAGCATCTGTGAACAAATAATTTCCAGGCCACTGTTTAATTTATAGGGTTACAGAGTTTTCATAGCGTTGTTGGTCACCGATCAGCACAGGACAAGGGCACCAGCTTGCCAGCCTCATTGTAGGGTATGCTCTTGGTCCACCACCACAGTCACGGTGAGACACCCTAACTGACCATTTTACATCCTCCTGCTGTGTTTTAAAGTGTGTAAGATTTTCCTTAAACCACTAATGAAGGAGTTTTTCTCAGCTCTGTCTGTGTATGATTCAGCTGAGATGGATTTCCTATCTGTGGCTAGCTAGTGGCAAAGGTAACGCCACCTGACAGGGGTCACTGGGGTCTGAAACCTCCTTTAAGTGACATGGCAAGCAATCCTGAGGGAAAGTCCTCGGGTTTTTCTCTTGCAGTGTCAAGCGGTAGAAGCATTTGTCTTTTCCCCCAGAGCAGATTTCATTTATTGTAAGTGAGATACAGAGCTATTACCATGAAAATTGGATGGGTGATGAATGGACAGGCACTCTACTACTCTGTACCACATAATGGAGGGAGCTGAGGTGTTTTCCTCTGATCTCTTAGTCTCCCCTGAAACCTTCAATGTGTCTTGATCACCTTCAGAGAGGGTAATGCTTCCATCACAGCCGTGCATCAAGCTCCAGTAAAACACCAACAGCCATCCAGAGCCATCAGCAAGCCTCTAAAAATATCTGGTGCAAGTGCTGCGTTGTGATGGGGACATTGTTGGCCATTCGTGCAGAGGGGGGGACCATCCAGCCATGCTTCTCCATGCCCAGGGGCCAGCTTAGATAGCGCTGTCTTCTTTTTCAGCTTTGCGTGGGGTGGTGCAATTATGCATCCTGACAGGAGACGGCCAGTCATAAGTGAGGGAGAAGTGAAAGTCCCAAATCCGGCCCCGATTCAGTTGCTATTAACTGCTATGGTGGCTTAAGGCTTTTTTTTCAATTCACTGGTGACCATATAGCCATGGTGGGAACGGCACTGCCTCGGCGCATCCTCTCTGCTGGGATTTCCCTCCTGTGGTCACCCACAGCAGGTTGGCTTCCACGGCAAGTCCCCAAGTTCCCGAAGCAGTGCTGGCATCTCCTCCCATGCAGGGACTTCCCTGTGGCACTGGGGGGGGGGACCATGGCTCCACTGCGTGGCCTTCTGTCCCCTGGCTGTGTCCCAGGCTGTGTCAGCCACCTCTCTCTGCCCCCATCCTTGTCCTGGGGTGCAGAAATGAGCAGCAAAATGCCACCAAGGAGTTTTCTTCAGCTTCTTGAGGTTTCAAGTCCTGTCACACCGTGATGCTTCAGGCAGTGGGAGCATTGGGTTGAAATTAGTCACCACCCACAAAGCTGTTCATCTCCTTCTGAAAAATCCTTCTGGTTTTGTCCCCATTGCAGCAGAATAAAGCGATACCAGCTTGGCCAAGTGCCATCTAGCTTCCAGGGAGATGGAGCCTCTCTCATCCGTGTGTCCCAGTGCTGCTGTCTGGAGACACTCACGTCTTCATGCATGGGTTGCGTCACATCCCATGGAGCGGGAATTGGCTCTGGGGGGTTTCTCCTTTAGCTAATTGCAGCTGTAACTCAAGAGACTTAGCACGGCCTAAAGCTGGTGTTACAAAGAGCATAATCTTTATTTCTCAGAATGTTTCATTTCTTTATTGTATTCATTTAGTTCTAAAAGGGTGGTACACTTCTAGCTCTGGTTTGTAAGAAGACACTGCTACAGAATACAGGTGACCTGCCACAGGGGGGAGGATGGGGTTGGTGCTTGGGAAGGGCCTGATGCAGAGTCATTGCTGGGCTAATCCATCCCAGAGGTGGTTGTGAAATACGCATTTGATCCTCTGGAAAGAAAATACCCAGTTTAGAGGTCAAATGGAGGAGCAGAGTCAGAAGCCAGTGGCTCATGTGGAAGGATGGGACCAGTGAGGATGTGAGCATGGTGACCCTGGCAGTCAGGTCTGATGTTTGCAAGGGGATAATCCTCCGTCCCTCTTGGGCAAGGATGAACTGGCTGGGGGTGCTTGAGATGCAGAAAGCATTCTGGCCTGGTAGTTAGCAGTCTGTGCTTTTTTTTTTTTTTTTTTTTTGTCTGGCTGAGTGGTTTTCCTTCTTCTTTAATAGTGCTCATCCAGGTGTAAATGCTGGTCATTTATCATCATGTAAAGAGGCTGGAGGAAATCTATGAGTCAGGAGACAATGGAATTAGAAGCAGGGAGAAGAGGCATGAAGTTGCTCGTCTTTCATAGCACAACATCCTATCTTGAGACCTGACCTGTGTATTTTGCTTCTGGGCTGAAATCTTTCTCCCCTTGAACTTTAAGGAATTTCACAGAACAGCAGAGCATTTTCCCATGCTGGCAGAAAGCACTCGTCGCTGCCTGAGCAAAGCCTCAGATGTATTATCGCCAGGCAGTTTTGTGTGCTGGGCGTTGTGTTGTAGCTAATGGCCTCAATCAGGAGTTTGTTTCTGACACAGTGAACTGCTTTCTGGTTTGAAAGCCAATTTTCAGGTGTTTGCTCACTCAGCTGTGTTTTTCAGGCAAAAGAACCCAAAGCAATTATGAAGATTGAACATTTAAATGCAACTTTCCAGCCTGCAAAAATCGGGAACCCACACGGACTGCAGATCACTTACTTGAAGGACAATAGCACAAGGAACATCTTTGTTTATCACGAAGATGGCAAGGTGAGAGCATGGAGGTAACGGGGGCTTGTTCGAGGTCCTGAGGGATTTGTGCTGTGCAGAGCCAGCCAGGGTCACACCTGCCTCTAACCCAGCTGGGAGTTGCTGGGGGATGTGGGAGGCATTTGGGGCTTTCTAAAATGGAAATCTGTGGAGAAGAGGGCTCAGGGGCCTGGGGCATTTCTTTGCACAAGGAGGACAGTGGGACACAGAGGTCAGGGCAGTGAGAGGAGGATCATAGCCCTCCTGGAGAGTGTCGGAGGGGACCTGTCCATGGGGCAACCAAGAAGAACCTGAGAGTCACCACACTGCCCCATTGGACTCAGCAGTGCAGGCTGGGGTTTTGTCTCCACGCACTGGTGTGCATTCCGAGAGCAGAACCAGGTGAGTTTGCTGTGATGCCATCTGGCAGGCATATCTTCATCTCTTTCCTCCACCAAATATTTGGGGTTCCCCAAAAAATAGCAGCCCTGGAGTGGCCAATAAACCCAAACCTAAAGCTATCATGTTCATGCGGCGTTTACAACCCTGTTCTGGTGGCAATCCCATGTGGACCAGCACGGCAGGTCCCCCAGGATTCGTGGAATTGTCTGGATGCACAGCCCCTTCTCCATTCACCCAGGTGGGGGGAGCCAGCTGGCTTTGCTAGCAATAAGCAGTCCGTGCTCACAGCAGAGCCACTTGTCTCCAGACCGCAGTCCAGCTGTGCCACCAAAAACCAAGGTGCTCTTGATTTGAGAACGAGCACAAGAAATAAAAGGAAAGGAAGGAGCTCTTTTCTGTGAAAGCTGAATCCCACCATTGTGCCCCTGTCTGTGGTGCTGGCAGTCTGCTCAGTAGGGCTGGGATTTTGCTGTTAATTATCTTGGATTGAAAAAGACGATTTTTCAGCCGAGGCCCCTCTTCGAAGGAGTGTTTTGTGACGTTGAGGCCACTGCTGGAGCCAGGACTGCCTGGTCTGAATTTCTGCTCCCACGGGTTGAACGCGGTTGCTCCTGCCTCCATTGGGGTGTGTGGGCAGGAAGCTCACTGGTGCCATCTGATAATGCCTAAGCTGAATTTCTCTCGACTTCCTTGAAATTTCTTTGCACTTTTGGCTGGTTGAGGAGTGCAAGAAGGTCAAGCACCCTGTGGTAGTAACCTCAAAAACTCACTGGAGTGAGGCATCCAAGAGGATCAAGGCTGGAGGGCCAGCCTGTGTCACCCTGCTGCTGCCCCAAAGCTCCGGGGGCTGGGGCAGCTCCATGCAGCCGGGGGCTTCCTTAGCACCTACCCACCACCACATGGACCAAGCCAGCTGAGGTGAGCCTGAGGCACCTGCTAGGGATGGACAGTGGCTCTGCTGGAAATGAAATGAAGAGCAGCACACCCTGTGTGTGAGCGGGAGGAGCAGAGGAGCTCGCTTTTTCACTTTAGGCCACAACAACAGCTGAAGCTTTAGGCCAGAGCAGCACAGCTGAAGGCTGTGTGCATCACACCCCATGTCCGTTAAACTAAAAATGGTCCAGGGGTTCTACCTGGCACCATTTTCCAGTGCAAACAAGGCCTTAGCAGAGCTCTGCCTGTTTTGCCAGGAGAAGGGTTAGTTTGTTAAAGGCCACTAGACCTTTTGATGGCCTGAGCTGGAGGCAGGGAGGTGCAGGAGAGGAGAGCAGCGGGGTTTGCATTACAGGTCTCATACACTGTACCATCAGGACCTGCTCTGATGGTTGAAGGCAGGCAGGCTGGCAGGGCTTCAGGCACGCCGTGGCTCGTAGAAAAGCTGCAGAAGCTGATTTCCCACCGCACTGAGCTCCTGGCTGGGGCTGAAGCTCCCTCTGCAGGACTTCTGGAAGCCAACACAGGTGCAGTTCAAAGCTGCCGTGTGCTGCTGCCATCCCTGACGTTATCGTCATCCTTAGCATCCTTAGATGTGGGCTGGATCTCCAGGAAAGGCCACCCTTCAGGGTAAAAACCATTATCTTTGAATCTTTTCTGGACAAATTAGCTGAGTGCTCTTCCCCAATGCCAAAGAGCCGCACCAGGAGCCTTCAGGACGGGCAGAGGTGGCATGGGGGATCACTCAGCAACAGCAGGAGTTTGTTGCTTGAGCTCCAGGGATTGATGAGCAGGAGGAATGATGAGAAGAATTTGTATTTTTATCCAGTCTGAGATCGCATTGCCAGTGCAGGTAGCTCAGGTTCAGGACAGAGGCTAGAGGCACTATCAGGCATGTGAAGTTGGGTCTGCAGTGGCACTGCCAGCAAATCAGGAAGAAGCTGAGAGCCTGCAAGAGCCATCTGCAAAGGTACTGCCAGGAGTTCGTTTTCTCTGCTTGCTCAGAGACATAAATCAGTTAAAGGAATCTCTGCTAATGAGCTCATGAGACAACACTTTCCTGTCCAAAACCACCAAGCAGTTTAAAGTTGTTCTTGCAGATCAGATATATCCTCACCAAATCTGTGGTGGTGTTCATGATTATAAATGCATAAAACCTTTAGCAAGGGAGCCTCCTGGCTTTGCAGACAGGTACAGTTCTGTGTAAAGAAAGGTGCTGAGGCGATGGGTGATTCATTCTCTAAGAAACAATCGATTGTCTGCTGTCCATGAGAGTTTCGTCCTCTGCTTTTCTGCAGGGAGAAGCCCTGCCTCACATCCCAGTCAAGGAGGTGACCCTCAGGCAGGACATCCAGTAACCTTCCAGCTGGTGACTGTATGAAATATCACCATGTTAACGTTACAGCTTATTTTTCGTTACCTCTAACCTGTTATGGTCATCATTAGCTTGAGGAGCCAGTTCCTCCTGCTGATCCTCTTTGTGCTGCTATCTGGGGTCTGCTTAGCTGCTTAAGGTAGAAAAGCAAGTGATAAGTAAGTGGAACCTCAGACAAGCAGGTCAGAGTTTTCCAAAACGTTGTTTGCTTATGTCCTGTTATGTTTTTTCCCCTTTCAAGTTGAAATAGATAACAAGCCAAAGCAGAACATCAGAACTTTTAGAGGATGTCTATTTGCTACATTAGATCATTTTTAAGATACCTCAAGTTCCCTAAAACTGAGATCTCCAAAATTACAAAGAAGGGCCTTTTTTTTTCCCTCGATCATTTTTAAGTATGTAAAAATTTAAATCTTACTGAAGGCAGACTTCTACTTGGTTACGGTATTTCCTACACTACAGCAACCTCACCTGGAAGGTCGGTTATCTTAGGATCACATCTGGCTCACAGAACACTTCACACGTGTTAATAACAACCCATGCATCCATCTCCTGCATAACCACAGCTATTTTGGAGGGGAAATGAATGGAAGGAGGTTTTTTCCCTGGAAAGGAAGAAGTGCCACAGCATCTGGGAATCGGGCTGAGACTTCAGCATCATTGTGCTTTTCCACAGAGGACTCAAGGATATGGCTGGTGGTCTGCAGTACAAGGATAGAGATATTTGGTGACTCTTTTAGCAAAATACAGAACTGTATTGCTATGGCCTCCGAATCTGGGGAGGATTCAGGCATTGAAAGTTTCCTCACACGCTCCTCATTCAGAAGGATGGGACTGGTGATGGGGAACAGGCTGTGGTGGTGTCAGGCTGGCTTTGGACCTGCAAGCAAAAGGGGTGCAATGGGGGTAAAAAAAAAAAAAAAAAAAAAAAAACACGTTCCCAGGATCAGGCTTGCTGCTGGGCTCAGCATATCCGTGGTGGGCTTCACCAACTCTTTGTGCACCAGGAGGAGGGGTTGGGGCCATAGAGCACCCCCTGCATGTCCTGCTGCTCCTCGTCCTGGAGCTCCCCGCTGCTTTGGGCTCCACTAATCCTAAGCGATGGCTCCTGAGTCACCTGAAATATCATTTCAAGCCACCAGCTGGGTTTTCCTCTGCTGACCTTCCCCCTCCCACAAGCGCTACTTAAGCAGACGGGGAGCTGGGATGAGAAGTGCTACCAGTTTTCTGAGCCCTGCAAGCATCGTTTACAGAAAAATGATGCTTGGGCAGTGGCTATGGCACGTGAAGGGTCAATACCCATTGTTGGAGTTTGTTTGTTCAGAGGTGATGGCTCGTAATCCTCATCCTCTGTACAACCTGGGCACCTCACCGTGCTCTCCATGGGGCAGAGGGTTTTTTTTTTTTTTTTTTTTTTTTTTTTTGAGGGCTGCCACTAAACTGCACTCTTGTCACTTGGGACAAAGTGCTGGGAGAGCTGAAATGCAGCAGGATCATATCATTTTGTTATGTGCAGACTATGACTCGCTGTTCTTTTTCTTTCTTGTTATTAGGAAATTGTGGATTGGTTCAATGCCATCCGGGCAGCACGTTTTCATTACTTACAAGTGGCGTTCCCTGGAGCCAGCGACGCTGATGTGAGTTTTCCTGCATGTTTTTTTTTTCCTACTCATTTTTATCATCTTGTTAAAAAAGAGGAAAGCTTGGGAGTAGTGCTCTATCCTTCAGTGTGTGCTGTGCAATTACCATTATTTTGGTGTAAGGGGCTTCGGACCATTTTCAGACAAAAAGTTCTACAGGGAAAATCATAAAAACCAAAAGGAGAGAGCCTTACTGGTCTGCTGTGGTACAGGTGGCTGGCTCATCTGCATAGAATCGACAACAAAACCCAACAAATAAACCCATCTCCTTCTTCAGAAGCTTTAATAAAGTTACTGCTTTGTCCAGTGGTCAGTGAGAAGGTTTGGGTGCCCATGAGATCGTGACAAAGCACTTGGGTGGGCTCAGCTGGGGCTTTCCCCTGTCCAGGGACCCTCACAGCTGCCCAGTTCCCCCCTGCCCCCTCCAGCTGATGCCACGCTCTTTTTTTCTCTCCTGTTTGGGTTGTTCCAGCTGGTGCCAAAGCTTTCTAGAAACTACCTGAAAGAAGGATACATGGAGAAAACGGGGCCAAAGGTAGGGTATAAATGTTTCTGCAATACCCCCAACACCAAGGCTTTCTCTGTACTGGGTGGAGAAAGGTCTGCTGGTGGAACAGAGTCACCCTCACTGGAGAGGTGAAGCCGTAACGCTGTAATCACATTAATGAGCATTTCACCCCTGAGCTTTGGGTTTGGAAGCAAAGGTTAAAAAATCCAAAAGTATCACAGACCAGCCGACCCCATTTCTCTGATTGCTGGCCATTTCTACAAGCCCACCAGGTGCAGCTGGTCCCAGAAACTGCCTTTCCCAAATTGCCCTGGCCTGCCTGGGTCCTCCAAGCTGCCCAAAACAACTCCAAAGCCCTGGGTGGTGCCCAGTGAGAAAGGTGCTGCTTATTTTGGTGTGTAATCCGGCACTTCTTGACTCTCCAGCAAACAGAAGGATTCAAGAAGCGGTGGTTCACCATGGATGACCGAAGGCTGATGTATTTCAAAGATCCTCTGGTAAGACAAAGGAGCCTGGGCTGTCTGCAGGGCATCATCTGCAGTAAAGCCCAGGCTGACCCTCAACAGAATGCTTGAGCAACCCTCACCAAGTGCAGATTTTTCTGCATCTGGATTATGCATTCCTTGGGGGGATTGGGCTGATGGCGACATGTCCTGAGTCCTGGGTGCTGCTGGTGGGGTCTCCATGGGACCACTGGTGTTTTTGGTGCTTGGCTGCTGCACTTTGCACTTCTGGCCACATGCATAGCAAGCCCATGAGATGGCTCTTCTGTATCCTGCCTCACTGCTCCCGTCTTCTAGGATGCCTTTGCAAGAGGGGAGGTGTTCATTGGGAGCAAGGAAAACAGCTACAAAGTCCTGGAAGGGCTCCCGCCATCCACGCAGGGAAATCACTGGCAGCACGGCATCACCATCGTCACCCCGGACAGGAAATTCCTCTTTGCCTGTGAGACAGAGGACGACCAGCTGGAGTGGATCACCACCTTCCAGAAGGTTATAAGCAGGCCCATGCTGCCTCAGGAATACGCAGGTGTGTGCTCACGAGGTCTGGAGAACAGCCTCCTCCCATTTATTTCTCACTTGTTAGAGGAAGGGATGGATGGAGAAGGGTCAGGGATGTGATGCCTGTGGCTGCTCCCTTGCATGCGGTGTGAGCAGCCTCTGTGAGGCTCACCTCTGGAGGAGGAGGGTGGTGTCCTGCTGCTTCCCTCCTCCTCACCCTGTGGTGATGTCCGCAGTACTGTAAGCACAATCGGTCACCCAGTTATGAGGATAATCAGACCCAAAGAGCATCAGCAGCACGAGGTCTGCCCGCAGAGCTGGGCTTGTTGTGCTCCTGATGCTCCTGGCTTTAACTTTGTTTTCTCTGTTGTTTTTTTGTTTGTTTCAGTGGAAGCCCATTTCAAGCATAAACCTTAGATGGGACTGGCTGGTCAGACCTGAAGAATGAGCTTCTGTTTACAACACAACATGGTTTTATTTGAAATGTTAAAAATAATTATTAATAATAATAACAGTAATAATAATAATAATACTTCCCTTTCCCTTCATCATTCACTTGATCATGTTGGAAGCCAAGAAGGGCAGCAGCGAAATGTGACAGATGCTGATCCAACCTGAAATTTGTTTCCATGGCTCCCCCTTGCACCTCGTGTCCACGTGCAGCTGATTTGGGTGCCTCCTGCAGTAGGTACCTGCCTCGAGGACCGTGCTGGCTGGAAGGGGTGCCCCACCATGGGGTGACGAGGAGTTTTGGTGGCACATCTCATGGGTACGGGGCTTTTTCTGGACAATTTGGTCCGTGGCCAGTGCAAAAACCCAAAATGGTTCCCTGTGGCAAGTGGTGACTGTTTTGGGGGACAAGAGGATGTGCTCCATCCCTCCTGCCCACTCAAACGCCCTCTCTGAGGTGCTGCTGGGTGGTGGGGTTGATGGTAAGCTGCTTTTCTTCCCCTGTGGCTCAGTGCTGCTTCAGTTCTGCAGGAGATGCAGCCCCAGGGCCGAGCCACCTGCTCTGGTGGCAGAGCTCAGCCAAGGCCCAGGCTCACCAGAGGGCTTCGGCTGGGTCAGCCTTGGCCCCGCTGCTGCTGGGGGCATCCGCCTGCTCCTCCTGCTGCCCTGGCTCCCAGCCAGCCATTTTCTAGGGGACACCGTGAGTCTCTGAGATGCTGATATCCTAACGGGATGTGAAGCGTGACCCTAATGAAGGAGAGAAAACATTGTCTTTAAATGTAGGAAGCTGCAGCCATTGCCTGGCAGGGGAGTTTGGAGGTGACCAAACCATGTGAGAAGGCAACGACGTGTGTCCTGCTCACCCACATCCTCCGGACCCTTAAAACACGAAGAAGTGCCAGAGCTCAGAGCAGCTTAAATCAACTCCTGGTAGTAAGTTTGTCCCTGTGTTCCTCCCCATGGACAGTACTTCCCATGCAGTGCCCCAGCCGCTTCCACCCTTCCATCCCAGTTTGTGCCAAGGTGAAACTCCTCCTGCTTCCCCAGAAGGGACAGGGGAGCACCGCCCTTCCCAGCTGAGCCCACCCGTCCTCTGGAAGCCACCACCGCTGTCACCGTGGCCACTTCCTCAGTGCCCGTGCGGGCGGAGGCCCCGGCGGGGAGGTAGCGGGGGCCGTGCCTGCTCATGGTCTGGGCTGGAGGCACCGCGGGGACCTTGGGCATGCGCCTCCTGGGCAGCTTGGGTGGAAACGGAGCCCAAGTTTGGCTTGCGTGGTCTCATGGCGTGTAAATGTTGCTAGATGACTGATCCTCCCGCTGCCGTAGAGGTAAACTATAAATAAATCAGGTGTGGGTGGGTGTCACACCTCCTAAGTGGTGGTGATGCTGTCTCTGGGCTAGTTTCCAACAGAGGCTTCTCACCCCCTGGCTGGGCTGTCGCTGTCTTTTTGGGGCCAGGTTGGTTGGGGTTGAGCTTTAGGCTGGGTTGTGCCCAGCCTGGGTGCAGGCGCCTCCCTTCAGCCCTGCTGGCTGCTGACACGGTGCTTCTGCAAACTGGTTGTTGCACTTTTTTTCCCCCAATTCATCCCTTAATTATTTTTTTTTGGTTAATTTTTTCCTGAAGATAAAAAAGCTGCTTGAAGTGACATTTCAGCAATGTTTTGAGCACTGTAACTGCTGCGGGTGGGGGGGCGACGCGTTCGTGGCGATTGGGCTGGGACCTGCACACAACGTGCTGAATTTTTACCTGAAAAAATGTTTTTCTGCATCCATTGAGTAACAGACCGAGACACTGATCTGTCCGACGCGTTCCTTACGTTGGTGTTTGTAACCGAACCCATCTCATGGGCTGTGTACGTTTGTTATGTCACTGGTAAGACAACTGTGGTACTAAATGTCATTCGCACCAATAAATTATGATGTCAGATGGGTGGCAGTGTCGTGCTGGCTCTGCGGGAGAGGTAAGATGGGGGCTTCAAACCAAACCCTGAGCCTCCAACCACGAGGCGAGGTGTGAAAGGTGCTGGTAGAGCGCTGGGCACCCACAGCACCACGTGGCCCACTGGGGCTGCCCGAGGGGGTGGGCTGGGGTGGGCGGATGTGTGAAATAACTGTGTTATATAACACACATCTAACACAGCGTCCGTGTGCATACAGAGCTGTACTGTATAGTGAGCCATGATACATTTTTATTTGATGTATGCATACACACAGAAAATATATTTTACTGAGCCTACCCAGGCACACAGATATAAACCCCATTTCATGTTATAGGATGCTGTGTGCAAAACAGATTTTTTGTGTGTATGTATATATATTATAGTTTGTTAGAACATATGCATGCATGGCTTTATGCATCTATTAAAATATATGTTTATAGAAATCTAATTTAATTTACAAATAGATATATATCTATCTCACACGTGTACATACATACATTGCCTGTTCATCTATAGCTGGTGCTATAGCCTTTTTATAACTAAATTTATTAATTTTTAATGAAAAGCATGCACCTGGGTGTTTGTTTTATAATTATATATAAAATTTATAAAGTTATAAACATGCATTGTTCTATGTAATTGAAACTAAGTATAGTGCATAGAAACGTATGTACACACATGCATAGAAACATATGTACACACACATACATAGCACTCTGTGTGTGTATATGTATATATGGTTTACAAAAAAGTACAGTTATTTATAATTTTTTTTCTCGTAAAAAGTAAGGCACGTTAGTAATAGGGAAAAGCCAGGCCAGGCTGTTTGTTTGTGGTTTTAGGGAGCTAGAAAGATCATGTGTGCGTGACAAATAAGTAAGGGTGTGTGTGTGTAAAATTGACTCATATACTGGGTATTATAATTACTATGACAATTATTTAATGATAAATTACATATGCAGAAGGCTGTCTAAATTGTGTATTATGTACATGTACATATATATATATATATAAAATATATGTATATATAAAAGTCACTTAGAGCCACATATGTGGCCACTGCTGCTGGACACCCATGGACACCTTGAGCCGCACCCAGACACCGGCAATGAAATAACCTGGCTTTGCTGGGCTCTTGCCTGCTCTGTCTGAGAGCATTTATTACATTCCCATAGCAGCAGCCCTAGTGTGGGGCAAGTACTCCCCAGTCAGGGCAGGGGCATCACCACGCTTGGTCCAGGCTTAGGGCAAAAGAGTGACCGTGCAGACACTGCTGAGCAGGAGCAAAGGTTGCAAACCAAAGCAATCTGCGCCTGTCACAGACAGTTCCTGCCAAAATTATGCCTTTACAGGACCCACAGTCAAATGCAGGGCGGGGGAGGAAACAGCAAGGAAAGTAAGATCTCTGCTTGTAAAACCCTCAGAAAGCAGCACTACCGCAGATCCTGGTATAAAGTGTTTATTTGAGACTTCACAATTAACACAAAGTCTGCCTTTCAATGCCTTTTTTTTTTTTCCTTACAGTCAATAAATTTGTATTAATCCCTCCCTCCCCCATGCATGATTGCTGTTTATTAATCTAAGCCTTCTTATTTTCATCATGAAAAAATAAAGCGTTTCCCCACTTCATCCATTCACTGTACCACTGACATCCGCTGTGCTGCATCAAAGAGGAGGAGATGTAGAATTGCTATGCCTACCGTTGGGGTTGAAGTTACTCCATTATTTATTGATTTATTCTTTTTACATGAAGTGTTAAATGAATCAATCACCCAAGAAAAATAAATATATCATAAAGAACCAAAAGTTCTGCAGTATCCCTTTTCTTTACATGTAGCTGCAGGTTAAATGCATACGCTGTTTGTGGCAATTCACTTTTACGTTTGGTGGTGAACTTACACTGAAAAAGAATCTGTTCCAAAGGAGTAGAGCCAGGAGGCAGAGGAGGTATTTTGGATGCCAAATTTTAATACCTAGGCAAGAGATCCATGTGGAAGCCAACTACCTGGTTTCCACTGATCAGCTTTTACTCAAGAGCAATTCAATCTTGTGCTTTTCAGAAAGTATCAGCTAAACCCAGGCGTGGGCTCAGCCAGTGCCAGCTCCTAGGCAGCCTGGAAGGCAGCACGACTGGCGTGTCTGCTACTCGCTGCAGTGGAAGCGAGTTCCTGGGATCATTGTCTCTTGGATGTGCAGCTCGTATCATACTGCTTGGCTCATCGCGCAGTACTTTTGGCACCAGCCTCGCAAGTAAATTATTCAGTAACTCACCCTGCCTCTTGAGATGGTCCTCAGAGGTGGCAGAGGTCAAGGAGGCTTTCCTGTAACAGAGATGGTATTGGGCAGGCCGTGAAGTAGAAGACCCATAGTTTTGCTTTATTGAGTTATTGTGCAAAAGGGAATACTGCATCAGAAACCGTAGAAGACTATAGTTTAATCAAAGTCACCAGCCGCTGTATCGGAAACCTGCTAACAATTGCTCCGATTGGTTCTCTTGGCTACTCTTTGTTGGTTTCTTTTTTTTTTTTTTTTTTACATAAATAATATAGACCGAACATTATAAACATTTCAGCAACCATTTCTAAAAGACCGGAGGAGCCCTTTTAGGCACCAAGAAACAACTGCAGGATTCAATTCCAAAACTGTCTTTGGAGTCATCGAATCATCAGATTTACACGGCACCCAATGACAAAAATATTCAGTCGAGTTCGATAGGACTGCTATCTTCCTGACCATCTTCTGTGTCATCATCTTCTCCAGTTCCCATCAGACTGTTTAAAAGATTTCCTAGAATAGAATACAGGACATTCAACCTTGCCAGTTTTATATTCTCATCTCAAAAACTTCAATTGTAACCCAGTTCCCATTAGTAATTAGTTGATCTGGGAAGCTGTATTTTGATAGTATTCCTTCTTGGAGAGTACACTGGTAAAAAAACACCCAAGGTTGTATGCTTTCTCTGTTCCTTATAATTCCTTGTAGAAAGCCAGTACCAGTGTCAGCATTTCATAAACGAATGCTCTGGGAGCATCTGTTTTACATCAGCACTGATTAGAGCTCTACCAAAACCACAGACTGTACTTTAGGAAAATCAGCTACTGAAGTCTGAGGAAATAAAGCTTGAACACAAATAAGATGTTCCTTTACATTCTGAAGTTATACCAGAGCATCAGACACTAACCGTAAGATCATTTGCAGGCTTCTCCCTGTCTCAAAGAGGAAAAGTCTACCAGCATCACCAAATTAATTTCACATGCAACAATTAATCATGTATTCTATAGTAGTGATTGGTTCTACAGGCTATGAAAAAAACAACTTATCAGAATAGATGATCTGCTTCCAGCACACCTGTTTTATGTAACGTGCAGCTCTGAAAAGCCGGGCTGTCTGTATAAACAGCTGCTGACGTACACCTTACCTAGTAATCCTCCGTAGGACGATGTCTGCTTGGGCGGCACACCGAAGAAAAGCTGTCCTATTCTATCTAGGTACTGAAACAACACAAGGTGGAGAACAAAGTCAGCTACCTCATTTACAGGTGGAAACGCCACAGGCAGCACGCATACCACATGAGCTAGCTCACTGACTTCTATCTACAAGCTATATTCAAAACCCCTACTTCTGAAATAAGGCATCAAGGAAAATTAAAATGCCCTGCATTACACATTCATGGCTTTCCATTTGCACTCCTAAAACACACTTGTCAAATATAAAACAAGCACTGTATGAATTTCTACCAGCATCTCACTGCTTAGAGGAAATGCTTAAAGCCAGTGCCCTTTGGTGGCTGTCTCAGATTACGCAAGCTGTGACCTGCGTGGTTTGCAAAGTCACGGAGCAGGCGACAGTCAGCTGCTCCTTAATGCTGTAGGTTAAATCCTGCTTGTAGTCACTGGTAACTCACCTCATTATACATGGGATCTCTTTTCAGTGACGGTTGATACTGTTCACACAATACTGTAAATACTGTTAGTTTTCCCCTAGAAAGGAAACAACCAAAAATGTGATCTTTGTAACCACTGAAAAGGAAAGTAAGAAGAAAGTGAGAAAAATCAGACTGTACCCATCGACGGCCAGTAACAGGAACCAGATGAAGTTTAGCAGTGGTTGAACAAAGGGAGGACCCTTTTCTATTGAAGGGTGTTTCTGTGTGTATGTTGTAAAAACAACTGATGCGCTGGTCTTATTTTTTAAGCAGAGAAATCTGCAAAAGGAAAACAGAACAGGGAAAGTTAAAAATAAAAGGCAAAGAAATTTCACCTGCAGAAAGAAAAGGAAAGCCAAGCATTCGACAACTTCTACTTTAATTGTGCACTGAAGCCCTCTCAGGCTCACACTGATGGCAACTACTGCAGCTGGTACAAATGCACAACTTTGGCAACTGTTTGGAAATCAACCGAGTAAGGGGAAAATTTCTACTAAATTACACTATGGAGTAAGTGGGTTACAAGGGGAACTGACATTAAATATTAATAGAACGAGTTTAACCAAGATCTAAGCAGATTTTATACAGCACAGGTGTCTCAAAGACAGCATCAATTAAATCAAAACAGAGAAAGACTGGCTAATGCATGATTCTAATTAAACATGACATCACATTTATTGTTCCAGAGTTTATGATGCTGAGGTAAAAACCTAGTTAAAGACCTCCCTCTGGCCCCATCCCCTCCCAAACACATCTCCTTTCATTACCTATCTGTCACTGTCCGATAACTCAGTCATTCCCTTAGTGCCAACTCAAACTAACATGGCATCAGGAATGCTGATGGGTTTAATACACATCTCTAAGTCTCATACTAAAGCTGCACTTTGGCTCCCTCAGCCATTTGTCATGAGTTAGATTGATTTCCCAGACTGATCAGATCTTTCCTCAGGTCCGTTAATTTAACTGGCAATCTCTGCAAGTCCCAGAGGCCTCAGAGACTTTATCTGGGACAAACGTTGTCAGCAAGCACTTGGAAGGCTGCCACGAGCAGTCTCAGTCTTGGTCACAGGCTCCACATCTGTACCCTCGGATGTGCAGGGCATAGGGCTCTTGTGCCTTAGTGCTGAGCAAGGAACTGCAATTATTTGTATTAGACTACAAACTGCTACATAAGAGGATTTAGTATGGTATTTGAGATATAGACCAGTAAAGGATGTAGCAGTGCTTCTGTCTAAACACTGGAAAAATAATCCCTTACCTGTAACCTCTCCCCAGAATTTCTTCCCCCCCAAACAAAGACCCATATAACTGTTTGAGCTCTGCATACAGTGGACCTATATAAAGGATTTTCTGCCACTCAACATCGCTGCAATCTATAGCAACCAGCTATGGAAAGCAGGACAGATCTGCATGACAGCTGAAGGCTGCCAAATGAGACAGACTTGCTCTCACCTCCTCCCTCTCCCCCGACACCTACTCTCTCCTGACTCCCTGCTGCACAGTCCTGTCCCCACCTCCTCCTCAGACTCCTCCGTGAGCTGCTTTCCCTGACTGAAGAAAGCCATCAACTGATTAAACTCGGTAAAATTGGCTTTGTCAGCCTTCATTGTGCATGAGCTCTGCGAAGGCATGTAATAGCTTGCATTCCCACCTCCTACAAAATAAATGCTTAAAGTAAATGAAAGCCACCAGCAACTCTGTTAAACCATCGGTTTATGCTGCTCATAAACCAGGGTTAACCAATGTTAATTATCTCAGGACAACGAGGCCGAGAGCAAGTACTGTGCCAAATGTAAATACAGAGCCTGCTTAGTGCCAGCCTTGGTAAGACCGTCTAGGATAAGTCCTAACTCGGCATAAAGCAGTGTAAACAAGAAGAAAGACTTGTGCTTCCAAGGTCAAACAGATTACACTGAAAGCTTGGACCTTCGTACATTTTACCCCACTCTCACCCCTTCAACACGCCAGTGTTAAGATGCTTTTCTATTGTTACCACACAAAGTGAGTTTTGGAACCTCTGGCCAGTTTCACAGCTGCTTTAGAAAAGATGCGCAGTTATCCTACAGTTCTTGTGATTAATCAGATTGGCCTCAAACACAGCGTCATCTCAGCAAAACAGTTAAAAAATTGTAACACCTACTGTAGGACTGCCTGTGCTACAAACATGTCCACCTCACTGCGATAGCCTCTGGACGAGGAGTATTCTACTAGCATATTTGCACAGCCTTCGCCATCTGTGGAGTGCAAGAAGTGATACCGAGATTCACTATAGTTTTGCTCTACAAAAGGAAAAAGAAAATGGCTTTTAAGAAATCAGTTCATCACAGCTGAACACAAAAACACATTTGTTAAGCTTGCACACGACAGCTAGAAAGAGAGCTACACACAAGGTATGTAAACAAGACAACTAGCAAAGAGACAGCATTTTCCTATGTAAATTACAGACAACTTATAAAGGGGGTAACAAATACGCCATCCTAAATGCATTGGGGTAAGTGCTATTGAAGTATAATTCATGGAATGCCACCACAAAGCATGGCTACCGCTGGGACAAGCAGCTTGAGCTGTGGTCGCAGCCTTTTGTCTAACAGCACGCAGACATTTCATGTGCTGTCAGCAGCACTTAGGAAAGAAATCCAGCAACTCTGTATCACAGCATGTGTACCACGGAGCCCGACTGCACCTTCAGCATCTTTCATTTGAAGTGCACAGAAAGAAGGCATCTCCTATTTTTAGCCTAGCCCACTCTTGCTACCAAAATTAAAACTGCTTCCATGTGCTGAAGAGAACAGCAATTATGCAGAAAAAAAGGTGCAAAAAATGGAAATGGTTTGTTAGAACTTAACTTGAAGCTAAGTATCATGCAAAACCAATGTGATGACAAATCAAAACGGGAAAGCTTCTCTTTTTGGAATGTAAAGCTTTGCTTGAAAGATCTCAGCATTTCTAATGGATCACAAAAACTAGAGACTAAGAAAATGTGCACTTTGATCTTCAAAAGAATGGCAAGCAGACACCTACGAAATGTGGATTTTTTACTTTCAGGATGCAACCGTTTCTTATCCTAATCACATCTCAGCTTTTAACTTTTAACACTGAGGAAAATCTTCCCTTTCTGGCTGGCAGCAGCCATCAGAAACCAACATCAGTCCCACCAGAACAGCTACAGGGTTTCATATGGCACACCAAAAGGCAATAAGCTGGAATGGTGACCATTGGACTATTACACAAAGCCATGATCATCAATTACAGCTACAGGAAAATTTAAAGTAAGTGAACTAAGTTCACTTACTAAGTTCATTAAGTAAGCCTGCACTGGTTTTAGTTCACAGGAAACCAGAGGAGAGCTGGCATTTATAGAACTGTTCTCATTCACCTTTGTATGTATTAAACAAAAGATTTTAAAAACTGACTATCAACTACAATTAAAATAATTATTTAGTGCATGTTAGCTTATTTGACATCCCATTTCACAATCCCAAATAAATCTAATACAACAGCATTCATTCTGAAATGCCTGCTGTTCAACATCTCCAAAGTACCTAACTGCAGATCCAAGGACTGTGTTGTGTGCTGTATTTTTATCTTTCTCGGGTTTATCCAGGATTTCAAAACAAAACAACACAACAGCCTTGCTCCCCAACAATTTTCCTTCTAATGACTCTTAATCAAACTACCTCAGTGTCCAAAGAATCAACCTTCCTCTGGCAGAGAGCTTTACCAGCAGCTGTTTGGGACTTTGCACTAACATAGAGCCACAGGCCTAATTTTTCTGTTAGTAACATTAAACTGAAGTTATTCCAAAAATCAGGTAAGAGCAGAACATTGTCATCTCAGCTTCTGTAGATTATTTCCAAAGTAGGTCTCCTATAATATCATACTTTCAATGTTTTCAAAACAAAACACAGAAAGAAAAAAAAAACCAACAGTTTAATTTTGCTTACCTTTCCAGAGGGTAATTGCTAGTAACTGGTGTAATTTGGGATGGCCGAGTTTTCCTGATCCTCCGCTAGACCACTTCAGTGCTCTGGATACAAAAGCCACTCTTTCAGGAGAGTTTGGATCCATTAAACTAAACAATTTAGCCAAGTTTTCTAGAAGCAATAACATTCAAAAATATTTAGCATTAAGAGAAATAGGATGGATGATCTGCTGCTTCTAGAGCATCCCTAATGTACAACACTTAAGATACAGTGCTGTTTTGTCTGTAAGCTCCCTTCTCAGTCTCTGTGAAACATGTTAAACCTAAAACCACGACACTGAACTTCAGCAAATACATTGCATACATCACGTCAATCCCACATCCACTAGCCAGCAATGATCCCTCCACTGCCAAAGGCTGGGCCTTGCAGAGAGCTGGTGACAGCTCCCCTCCTTCACAGTTTGGTGCAGGGATCCCAGAGTGTTGCACAGTCCCAAAGGGGACGACGGATTTCAGGTTACAGGAGCGCTTGCCATTGATGAGGCAGCTGCGAGGGACAGTCTGTAGGTTGGAAAAGGACCATCAGAAGTCCGAGGTGGGATACAAAAATGTTAGAGTTTGTCTAAGGGAGCAAAGAGCAGCCTCTGTCCCTTCTGTCTCCAGCCGCAGTTGTTAAGAGGAGCAGTTTGCCCATGCAGCAGCAATTGTCTGGCCACGCAGCTTTTAGGGTCTTCCTGAACTCCCTGCTTACCTAATCTCAGAGTCAGAGCAGAAAGATTTCTTTGTGAAGGGCTGATTCACTGCGCACACCACCACACTGCCAGGGTGGGCAAGTACCATCCACCAAAGCCCTGGAGACACGAGTGACTGGGCAGACAAAACATTACCCTTGCATTGCAGAACGGAGGATGCCGTAAGACAGTGATGTTTATTCTAAGCATGTCCCCTTGCTCATGGCATTGTCAGTTACCAGGAACCCATTATCCTCTAATAAAATTTTCCCTCAGTTTATCTCCATGCCCTAGCCATGTGGGACGACAAACAGAAAGGATTGCAGGTTTCAAGACTTAACAGCCCCTGTGAGGTGAAAACATACCTAAACACCACCAAAGCAAGAGCAAAGACCACCTTACCTAAAAGGTCGTCTGTTACTTTTGCATCCGATTTCTCCAAAGACTCCAAAACCAGCATGGACAGATCAGCAGCACTGTTTTGCTACAAAATAGATGCATACCGGTAGTAATGAACATAGCAGTAGAGAAAACATCAAGAAAAGTTTTGTTCCTCCAACAGAATTCTGTCAGAGGCATATTAATGTTGTTATCAGCAGCTACAGCTAAGGCAGATATCAAATTTCAATCCTCCCTTACAAAAGTCTACAGTAACTCAATGGCATCTGAGAGAAGCCTTCAGGAAAGCAAAACAAACACTTGGTTAAGATCATGTTTGGATGCTCACAAACACTTCTACTTTGTGTCCCAGCTTGGAATAATCCTTCTTTGTGGAGAACAGCTCAACAAAGAGACAAAGCAAAAGATCACCAAGCAATTAGCCCAAACATTTGCCACTGAGGATTCAGTGCTCACCCTATAAAATCTTTCAATAACCCCTCCCGACCCCCATGCAAGAGCACTGACATACCTGGTTGTGGCTGAAGAACAGCAGAGCCCCTGAATACATTAACTCTCTCGCTTCTGGGTGTTTTCCTTGTGACATATACCTGAAAACAACACCAAAGTGGTGTATGCTTAAATGAACTGCATTTAAAGGATTAAAGAGCAGTGACATTTAAAACAAAGGCAGCAAGACATTCATTTTTAAATCAGATTAGTTTCAATAATGACGTTCCTGTAGCTGCTGCTGTGATTTGGTTTCTGCCTGTGACTGGATGGAATACGAGCAAATAGCGTAAGGATGAAAACCGAGCTCCCAAACTGATCTGGGCTGAAGCAAGGCACAAATGATTCCAGAAGTTCACCTAAGCAAAAGATGTCAAGGCATTAACCCCAGCTGTTAAGCGCAGCTCAGACTGTCGCACAGCTTTTACTACACGGAAAGCAGGCACAGTGACAGCGTAAGGAATACAAAGTGACTCCAGCCTCCTCCCCGAGCTCTGCTTCCTGCCCTTCTACGCCTCTGACCGCCACTTCTGCTGCTGGCAAGGGGACAGCAGCCACACGCAGGCCCTTTGCTGAACCAAGGAAGCCGGTTCCTCTGGTGGTCTCTAGAAAGAGACGAGTGGCCGGCAAGATTTACCATGCAACATGTGACAGTGTTCTCTTAAATGCAATGCTTTGGGATGCACCTGCTGCAGCTTCTGCCTTCCTCTGCTGGGAGTTAACCAAGAAATGAAGCAGGACAGAATTTGGTCCCAACAGTCACATCAAGAACAGGAACCTGTTAACACGGCACGGTGATTACAGCCTGCTGCACGTCACCACTACAGGCAACTGAAGGTCTTGGACAGTCACATCTCTAGATCAGAAATTTGGCATTTCCTATAAAAGTGGTTGAGGAGTGGCAGCAGACGTAGCTCCCAATTCCCATTTCTCTCAGCTGCCTCTCAAAACGCACATTTCCTGACTAGTCAGTAACAGCGGGCAGTGTGCTCAGGTCAAAGATAAGGCACCGATTCTACCGCACGGCTTCAGCACCTGCAGCTCTTCCTCTGTGCCAACAGCTGGTTGTGCTGGGCCCCTGCTTCCACCCTCCTGCTCCCGAGGGCCAGGGCAGCGCCAGGCAAGGGGGGCACTGCCTGCAGGGAAACGGAGCGCTTGGTAGCTCCCCAGTGTCCTGGTGCTGCACGTGAGGTTCCTGTCACAGGGTGACATTCCTGGGAACAAGTCCTACTGGTAAAATCGGATCTGACAGTGAACGAGGGAGGAGGCAGAGTCCTCCTGCCCCGCTCACCACCTCGCACACCACCCAGGTCTGTCCAAACGGGTGAGCAACGCGGTCAGCACGGATGGCATGGCAGTGGGGCTGTCAGAGTGAGCACCCTCAGCAGTTCAGATTTGTGATCACCACAGCGAGTGCTTCCCACATCAGGCAAGCAGCTCGGCGGCTCCAGCACCTTTACAGCTGGCCTCACATCCACGTTTGCTCCTACATTTTAACTCCAAATCTCACACTGGATTCCACTTCCACAAATTCATTTTCATTAGATTCCCAGAGTAATTTAGGAGCTCCTAATCTGGGACTTATTACAGCCAACACCAAAAGAAACTGTCAACAGTTTTACTATATAAAATACGTTAACTTTTAAAATATATATAATTATTAAAAGTGCTGGGATTTTTGGAAAGAACTTTTACTACAAAGAATTTTTAATAAATATTAATTACGTTGATCTAAATGGCATTTAGAACCAAGCAGTAACACCCTGCCAGCCTCAAACACATTTTGGCTTATGACGTTTGGAACCGAGTCAGGATTTCAAGTTTAACTTGCACTTCATGACAGAGCAGACTGGTATTTTACCGGCTGGTTTTGTTTACGGTGAACAAGCACAGGGTATCCCCAGTCCAATTCCGCAGTTGCAGTCGCCTCACTCTGTGCTAATCTTTCGAGAAAACTTTACATGTAACACGTTTTACAGAGGCCAGACAAGGCTATCTGGACTCTTTCCTGGCCTCAGTGACTTTCCCAACAAGTTCCACAGTCCCATTACATCTTTTTGCCTGGAAGGAAATGCTTTCCTAGCTACGCAAATACCACCTTTCCATTTAACTGGGCACCTTCTTTCTCCTGCATTTAAAATGGAAAAGACTGTAACTTTGATTCCAAATTAATTCAGTGAGGCTTAAGCAAAGCATGTGAGCTAATACACTGAGAACACTGGATGAGAAGTGACCTGCTGAGCCAAGCCATCTCCCCCACTGCAGCCACTGCATCGCATAATCCCTCCTATGAAACAGGCCACGCTTTGTTTCAGATTTATTCTCCAACGCAATTTAAGTCTTAAGACTGTGACGGTGCCCTCGCTGACCCCACCAGAAGGGTGCCGCAGCACACGACTGCCTTCATTTAACGGTGCTGAGTGCGGGCAGCAGGGCAGCCCCCCCATGCTGGCAGCGTAAGCGGCCAACGCAGCAAGGACAGGGCGCCAGGACTCTGGCCCTGCTGATGACACACCGAGGACTCTGTCCCCAGGGGCTGGCTCCTGCTGTGAGGACACCCACGGGCCCGTCCCCGTCTCGCTGTGAGGGGCCGTGACACCGGGGGGCTGCGGGATGAGCGCCCGGGCCTGCTCCCCTCGTCACGGCCGTGAGCACGAGCACCGCGCTGACGGGGAGAGCTGTAACCGGGCTCTGTCGGAGGTGACCGGCGGAGCCCCGCGGCTGTTTTGGGGCACCTCCGGTGGCCGTGGCCGTGCCCGTGGGGCCGGGGCCAGGCCCTCAGCGCCCCCTCAGCGCCCCCCGGCCCGGCGGCGCCGCTGCCCCTGAGCGCGGGCCGGGCCCCCTCAGGCCTCTCAGCCTAACCTGCCACACGGCTGCCCGCCCCGCCCCGCCCCTCCCGCGGACCAATGAGAGGGCGGGAAGCGGAGACAGGCAGCGGCTCCGACCAATGCGGAGGCGGCGTGGGCGCGGCGGGCGGCAGCAGGGTAGGGTGCGTGGGAAGGCTCTGGAAGGCCGGGCGGGGGAGGGGCAGGGCGGGCCGGGCCGTACCTGAAGAAGAGCGTGCGGTACATCTGGTGCGCCTCGTAGTAGTCGCCCTTCTCGACGCTGGCGCGCAGCTTGCCCTCCACGCGCTGCACGCCGCCGCGGTTCCTGCCGCCGCCTTTCGCAGCTTCCTGCTCCGCCGCCATAATCGCCGCCGCCATCGACGCGGAGGAGGCGGGGGGGGTGAAGGGAAGGGAGGGCGCATGCGCACGCACGCCCGGAGCGGCGTCGCGACTCCGCTGCCCGGCTTCCGCCCACTGCGACGGCGGCCGGCGAGGGGCAAAAGGCGCGGCTGCGCGGAGCGGCGCCAGAGGGCGGGGCGGGGAGGGGCTGGCTCTGGGCTCCCGGGGAGGGAAGGGCAGGGGGCATAGGGAAGGTGATTTACTGCGGGACAGGCCTGCTAAAAAGTATTTTCAGTCTTTTTTTTTCAGCTGCCAGAACCTCCCCGCTCCAGTCTTGCCCACCAGGAATGCTGCAGTGATAACTACACCTTCAGCCTAAGGTGCCCGTGCTGCCTGACATCACACAGCCCTCCTACATTAATTGTAATTATAAAACTAAAGCCATCCGGGTATCCCCCTGCCCCGCACAGCGAAGGGCAAAAGGTCTTTCAGCCTCCTGGTAAGGCTCAGTCTCATCTGTCCTCCTTAGCTATTTAAACGGGTCATGGAAAAATACAGAAAAAGAATCTTTATTTCTTATTTCAAATATTACATGCACTTTCAAAAATTAAAACTCTTTATTTAAACATTTCAATAGCATCTTGTCAGTTTTGGAGGCAGCAAAGTAACAGACGATTTGAAAAGCATTTACAAAAATACATTGCACAAAGTCCTATCTTGCTTTTTTAAAAATAAGTTAGTGTTATCCAAAATATTCCCACCCTAGCTACCTAATTTCAATTTATACAGGATAATTCTAATTTTAAATATGTAACATAGAATATGAAAACACCTGTACATGTGTAATCTAACTCCTCTGCATAGGCCATAGGTTCTGTCTCTAGCTCAAGTGAAAAAAAAGTTCTTCACGCAGAGACTTTAAACATTCGAGGACTGTTGTGCAACATACATATAGCTCTATTCAGAAAACCAGTCAGCAGTTCAGTGTGTTAACAGTTCACAGGTTACTATAAAATGCGTTGTAATAGCAAGATAAAAATTCTGCACACAAGTGCATTTTAGGAGTCTTTTCTGAAAAGGATCTTCCAAAGTAGCAATCCTAAAGGAGGCCGGCCCTAAAGCAGTCTCAGCACATTCTACATGGAAATGGCACAAGACTGAGACACCACTCTCATCTTCAAATTTCAGGGGAGGATCTCAAGAATACCCATATATCCCAATACAGCAGCACTGAGCATAACTCTGTCTTGTGCATGTTAAATAATGAGCTCTACTTCAGTTGTATTTCCCACATCCTGCATTATCACAGCACAACATTTACTGACTATAAAATAAACCAGATTAAGGAATTATTATAAAGATATTTTTTGACAAATTAAGATTTTTCTTCTCTAGGCTTAGTTCCAAATCAGCCTTGATGGATGTACTGCTCGTACAAGAGCTGATAAGCCTCCTAAATTGCTTAGTAAACAGTATACAGCAGTTAAACTAATCAAGTTGCCATGGTAAAAACCCTTAAAGTAATTTTAAGTTATCCCTGACTTTTAGAACAATTCATGGCCACAAGTTGCAGTAAAGCATTCTCAGTCGCTGGTGTTTAAACTAGTTTTGGTTGTGTTAACTTTCCCTGATAGTAATATTTATTATGTAGTCAACATTTATTGAATAAGCCCTTTTGGATCCTGCAGAAGGACAAAAAAGGTCAACTGAAGGACACCTTTAGCCGCAGGCGGTGTTCAAAGTGTACTACATTATTTGTCTTATGGTGCCAAGCTAACAAAGATGCAGTTGAGTCCTGAATTAAAAAAAAAAAAAAAAAAAAAAAGATCCTAGTTGCAGAAAAGTGTGGTTTTTATTCTTTTTAAAAACCCTATACATTCATTTGTAATAAAATAGGTATATCACCTGTTTGCTAACTGCGCTTTAAGAACCAGAGTAGTTTGCATGCATTATTTCTCTCAGCATGGACACAAAAATATGAAGCTAACTGGCTATTACAAGCTGAGCATGAGCAAATAAATTTTATTTTATACATTTCTGCTGACAGTCTTCTGCCTTTATCAGAGGATTGGTAATTCCGTAGTATATATCTTGCATCCTTGTCCTTTAAAGATTCCAGTGTTCTAGGCTTTCCGGTATATACAAATTGAGAACAAAATGTACAACAAAGCAGCCCAAGCTGTAGTGTAGATTATTCGGCAGGTTTCCCATGCACTCTGAACCGATAAAGACACGTATATTCAGCATGTCCCCAATTAGAGAGAATTCTCAGTTCCACTATTTGGAATACATTGTTACTGTTCTCCTAGAGAAGGAAAAAGCAAACACACAAAACAGAGTTAGGTTTCTACGATGAACACATACAACTGAAGCTGCTTCCTGCAACTACAAACTTCTATTAATAATTAAATTATGCCTTGGAAAATTTATACCACTTTAAAAAACAACTTCCTTTGCCTTGCAACTGCTTGTTTATTAATCGAGTTAGAAGTGTGAAGTAAGTTTATCTTTTCTTTTTTCTCTTCATAAGTTTATTATCTTCACACCATTTGTGTCCAGATGGCACAAACTTTTCCTCCCTTCTCATCTACTCAGATCACAGATTGATGTAGACAGGCAGATACTTTCTACCTCTGTTTTTACAATGCACAACAGAGAACAAGGCCCTTTTCTTCACTGGCACTACTGTACCTGACAATTCAAATCCCATCACCCAGACTCACCATCACTGGAAACATCTGCAGTGGCTCTCCTTCTTGATCGTAGACGTACTGTCCTAGGAGTACACCTTCTTCTTGATATTCATCATCTAAACCCTGTAACAATAAGATGAAGATTTTGTTTTAATGTTGATTTTAAAGGAAAAAAAAGCTAAAAGTGTATCTACATTACTGAGTATCAACAAGCTGCACCCAGAAGTCTATCAAACCAGGATCAGAGTGTTTCCTGCGCAACTTAATGCTAGTTCAGGCATGGCTGCACATTGGAGTTTCCTACATTGCAAATACCTGTGCTATGTTTTCAAGTTTTTAGTCACCCCCCTTAATTTCTACAGCAGAACCACTATTGTAGTGTAAAATATAAAGTGTTCAGGACAAACAAGAATGAGAGAACATCATGGTTATAAACAAGACAGAAGCCAAGAATCAGATGTTTGCAGATGACTCTTATTACTGCAGTTGTATAGCCTAAGAAAGATCTATTTAAAAAAAAATAAGATGCATTATAAATACAGTGAAGAGCTAAAATTGGGAAGGGGAGGACAGATGAAGGTGTATGAAACAACTAAATACATCATTTAAATCATCATCTCCCTCCAAAGGAACTTGTTACACAAGCAAGACAAAGCAAATACAACTCCCCCCAAATTAGTTTTAGCGCTTACTTCTAGGTCTCAAAGCTCATCAAGAACACAAGCAATTCTAAGAGCAATGACAAACATCCGTTTCTCTTCTTAGCTGTTCTCTTTCAAGCTGTTTATTTTTCAAGACATGCATCACAAATATTCTTTACGTTTACAAACTTCACTTAAGTTTAGGAAGACTTACATATACTGAGAAGTTCCTAGGAGCACTGGTGATATTTCCTGATGGTGAAAGTGTTTTTGGTATGTGTTCCATCGTAAAGGCAGTTGGATAGATCTTCATGGAAAGTCTAATGACAAGATACCCCTCCGATCCCTTGAAAGCCCAGCAGTTACCTGGATACACGTCCGGCTAGACAACAGATTTCAAGGCAAGGAGGCAGGAGGGTGGGGACAGAACATGACAAGACAAGAATACAAGAATTTTGTTATTTTTCGTAATGAATTCTGAATCATGAGAAATCTTAAAAAGATAGATAATTTCTACCAAATAGCAAGTGGCAGGACATAAAAGTCATATTCACAACTTTGATTTTAATTACAAATTCACTCCTGCCTCTGAAGGACAAACAACATCAGATGACACTTAATTGTGTTAGCAGGACTGTGTAATTTCACGCTACAGAAAATGGAAGATATAGACTGCACAATTTTAGTTGCACTCTTTAGGAAGACAGCATACCTGCCTGAACCACCGCCAACATACCAAAGAGCCAGCTTATTATTTTATTTTTTATTTATTCATTTATTTTACAGGAATCCTCCCAGTGCTTACACTTCACAGAAGTCCGATACACCACTCAAGCCTTCTATGAGAACCTTAGTTTTTCTAAAGCAGAGCATGGGCAATGCCACTGAACTTCAAGAAATAAGTTCAAAATATCCCTGTCTCCCACTGCCCACAGTGTATTACAGACAAAGATCCAGCATCCAAAAACAACTCAGACCACTCAATGCAAGATAATGTTACTGAATTTGTTTACTTGGCCTTTAATTACCTGAATCACCACTCTGGGAGATTGAGAGAAGTACCATAAAGGAATTCCAAAGAGGCTAATTAACGCTGTTTTGGTCTCATAGGTTTCAGAGCAGCGAGTACTCAGAATGCTGCCACCTCAAAAAAGAAAAGCAAGTTAGCAGAAATAAGTTTTTAGGAAGGAGTAAAGAATTATTTTGTGAAGGCAGAGATGTCTGTGTAGCTTAATGAATATACCATTTCCCCCCCAACCCCCCCCCAAAAAAAAAACTAAACTAGTAAAGGTATTGTTGGTCTAATAATTTTCCAATTTTCTCATTTTCCAGTGCAGTGCTTCTATCAAATACAATGTTAGTTAAAGAAAATGTGAAAGGTTTTTAGTTTTATAGGGCTGAAAGAGCATGTATTTTCTATAGTGAATTCAGTGATGTGTACATCCCACACATACAGATCCATGGTTCTCAATTATCCAGTTACACATGTTTAGAAGTTATTCTATCCCAGTCCATGCGTACACTGGGAGTCACCTGTTTTCAGCTGTGATAAAGTAGGTGGCTGGTATATGACCCTGTAAACAATATGCACAGACTGCAGTACTCTGACCATTTGGTGATACACAAGGATGCTCTCTACCCTTTAGCCCTCATTTTAAGATTTGTAGCAAACACTATTTTTACTACTCAGGTTATTTATATTATTTCTTCTACTATTTACCTCCAGATTCTAAGGCAAAATCCACCATACCGGTCTTGTCTTGAGAGTAGAGTTTCAGTGCATTGTTTACAATAATCTGTGCTTGCTACAGATGGACACATAGAATAGAATGGAAAGAAATGTTTTAATATCAAATGATAAAAATTGATATATACACACACCTGTGAAGTCACAAACTTGAGTTTGAGATGTTATACTTCATCACAAGTCTTTGAAAGCCTCTGTCAACATAGAAGCTATTTTTAAATGCTTCGTTATTGGCTTAAAACAAATTGATACTGCATCTTGACTGATGTTTTCTTCAGAATTTGCATTCATTCCCCACCTTCTGAAATCATTGAGCTTTTTTTTTTTTTTTTTTTTCCAGTTTGGAGATAACATACTTTTGCAGGGAAAAAAGCACATTCACAATGGCTGTAAGTGCTGTAAGAATTCACTGAAACCATTTTCTGTAGCTCTCCCCATTTCAGTTTCTTTCTTGAATCTCTTAAAAATCACTACCATTTATATTGACAGTCATGCTCCACAAAATGCCTATAAAGGACAATTTGTCTGAACTTATCACTTAATTTTACTCACCGCTTCCGTGATTCCAGAGATCCCTGCATTGTTCACAACATTTGTTACTACTTCAGATGTTACTCTTTGGTTTGTAATAGCCATATGTTGGGTAATATTCTTCAGGATCTGCAGCTCCAGATCCTGCAGCAAAGTCTGCAGGTCACTTTTGGTCACAAAATTGGATGTAAGCCATTGGAGAAGTGATTCAGAAAAGTCCTTGTGTTGATCACCAAAAAACATCATCCTGACAGATTCTTTAACCTGGGCATCTACCTAGTAGAAGCCATTAACAAGAGAACTGATTAGTCTTTATAAACCAATAAGTAATACCATCTGTATATAATAGGCACATGTGAAAAATCAACATATATATTTCCAGTAGTACCGCTAGGTCTAGATTTCACATGTCTTTTAACTAAACTGACTTACAGTGGAACAACAGATAAGGTAGGTATGCAGAAGACATGGACAAAATGGATGTTTACCTGGTTTGGTAAACAGCACACAACTAACAAAGCCCTACAATCTAGCAGTTTACATTAGGGGGTCTGTTTCAGAACATAAATAAGTTGATTGCAACATTCAGCTCTTAAGGGGAGCAGTGTACCTGTTAGGCCTAGTTAAGCACATCACTAAGTCACTTGCTTATGGCATACTTTGATTTGTAGACATACATGTAGCTAGACTATCTTGTGATGACACTCAGATATGGTATTTTAGTCAAAGTGGATAATCCTGAATCTAGACCTGTATTTTATTGTCTATATTCAAACTGAACCTTACAGAAGGCATCAAAAAAAAGAGAATGATTTTTTTTATTTTTTAAATAAGTCTCAGATCAAAAACCTAACTAGCTTTTACATGACCTCCTTTCCATATTTACATGATACACCAGCTGTAGCACCAGCTGTAACAGCAATGTACAATACACACAACTGCTATTGCATCATCTCAAATGCAAATAAAACTGCCATTGTGGAAAACAAACCACAAACTCATCTGATAAGACGCCACATAGTAATGGAAAAAAATGTCACAGTACCACTACCAAAAACACTACTGTTCTTTAAAATGAATACTATCACCATGTTACTTTTGCAGTGCCTTTCAAATAAGTTTGTGAATGAAATCTAGTATTACTAAGTTTTACAAGAATGATGACAGAACTTACTTTTTCATGAATGACATCCATTTTCTCACAACTCGTCTTTGCACTTTCCCCAGTTAACAGCTCCGATTTCACCTGAGACAACTCTAGTTCTAGCTTTTTAACTCTGGATAAAAGTTGATTATGTTCATCCTCTCTGATAAAAACAAGGAGTCAATAATTAGGAAAGAGCAGTTTCAATCATTCCATCAAATTCCAAAGGCATGAGAATATATTCGTCTACCACAAAGTGCTTTCGTAGTTCAGTTATTCAGAAATGGACATTGGGAGCTTACAGCTCCTTGAAGGTGCTAAGGCATACTTCGAATGAATTTATTCAAAGCAAAACATTTCAAACTTGTGAACAAATCCAGAAGCGATGACTTTCAGAACATCATCACATTGACAAGTTAGTAACTCAGACACAGATTTCTGGTAGCTTAAGGCTGGACAGACCAGTTGAGCTTTATTTGCCTGAGTTTGCCACTGATTAGAGTGAATTTCAGGTTACCTTAGTTAACGCTTGCCTGCCTACAAAGTTATTCTGGTTTTGGTTGTGTCTATAGGTAGCAGGTTACATGACCACTACAGATCAGTGTTCAGTATGCAGTATTGGAAAAAACAGTATTAGTCAGCATTTAGAAGCTATTTACATCTAATTTAAATTAAAATTCACTAAGTGTTTTTCTCCTCCCAAAGGGGAAACTACTTAACGAAGTTCTGCAGTTTTTTTTTCTAGTATTACACACAGTACATTAGTAGTGAGTATAGATGACAAACCAAAAACACAAATTAAGTTTATAAATCGTAAAATTAAAAAAAAAAAGTTAAATGTAAAGTGTATCAAAGTCATCTACTGTATTCTTCACTAAGCAATTTAAGGAAAAACTCTCAAGCTTCCATAAATACGTAAGTCATTCTACTCTGCTACATAAGCAGATTTCTCTAGTAAAACATGTAGCTGCAGATCACTCACGTCAGAAGTGGGCCTTGTGCTGATGTTCAGCATTAGAAAATCAAGTTTGTGCTTGCTGACATACACTCTTAAGGTCAGTTAACTGACACAAGGGAAATTATAATTGTATTTCAAAGAATGTCTATTGCCATCAGTTAGCTCTAGGACTGGAAAAAATATTTAAAAATTGCTCATACCTTACTGTTTTTGCTTTGGCTATGTCAAACTCCTTCTGAATATCCTAAAAAAATACAAAAAGCGTTAAGTTTAACATACAGAAAGAATAAACACAAATGAAAAAGTGACACTTTCTAGCCCCACCTATACAGGAGTATGTTCCTACGTTATTTATATTTGTGCCTCTGTATCATAAGATTTTATTCCAAATAGCATCTACCTCCCTGGCAGAGTAATTTTTAACCTTTAAACTGAAAATACCTTTAAGAATGGAGAAGGAAGAGAAAGAGCACAAGTTTTGAGGCTTAAACAAGCATTAAAAGCTAAAATGAAGCAAACTGGATTTTGGGATAGCTAACACACAACTTAAAGCTTTTATCCTATTTTATTAGTTACCACTATAGCTACTTATCAAAGCTGACTTTCAATACCTTAGATTCAGCAGACAGCTTTTTAAGAAGATCTTCCAGCATCACAATGCGCAGCTCATGTTCTCGATGTAAAGCCAGGAAGTCAGTCTGAAAAACAGGGAAGGAAAAGGCGTGTACTTTGAGTACAAATAGCATAACTGACACTTTATAAAAAGTACAATGTTTCTTTCATTCTGTGATCAAAGAATATCAAGAGTGCTTAAGTGATTTATCCTGCAGGTAGCATAATAAATTAAAGTTTGTAATAGAAAATAAAAAGATTTGATTCCATGGTAGGAGGAGTTACACGCAGGTAAGTTTACCATAAAATCCCTTCATCACTAGTCTTTCCTAGTGTTTCCTTTCTGTATTAAAACAGGTAAATCCAGCTGCTTCTCAGCAACATAAGATTCTACTTTAGACCATCTATCCGGAATTATTTCGTTGTCAGCAATAACAGAATACTACTGAGCACTTCCTCATATTTACTGCTTAAGAGTTAATTCATACCAAGAAGAGAATCATAAAGACAGATCACTAATAAACCACATTAATAAAATAATACTATTATCAGTCTCAGAAAGTGTCAGTAACTGACTTATCTTTACCTTTTCCTCCAGTTTCATCTCTTTAAGATGTTGACCCATTACATTTTCTATTAGCTTCAATATTTCACTTCTGTCACCCATCTGGGCAACCTGATCTTGAAGATTATGGAGTAGAAGCATCACTTTACTGTACTCTTCATCGTGGTGATGGCATCTATCAGACACGAAGGCCATTTGCTTTTCCAGCTCACTTATACGACCGGAATCAAAGATATTTATGGTATCCTAAGGTGTAAAGATTTTTTTTTAATATATAAAAGTTATTTTAATTACTCTTGGATGTCAAGCAGTTATTGCAAAATACTGAGGACAGGGGAGTTAAGAGGTCTTAAGAGACTAAAGTACTCGCCTAGACTGTTTTGCCTTACCTTTGTAGGCTGTACAGTATGAGAAGAACCAGGCTGGGGCTCAGGAACATAAATAGAGTCATCTATCCTCTGTACTTTATCAATTCTTGTCCAGTTCAACAAAGGCAATAATGAAACGAAGCCATCAAACCCCCAGAACCATATACCTTTAGTGAGCAGAAGCAAAAGCAGAAAGGGTGTTCAATCTACAGATTATCTTCTTATTTAAGGACACAAACTACCTTTCATTTTAACACACAGTAGACACTACCCCAGTCTGAATAGGAGTTAGCTACATGAGCCAACTTAATGTTTTTTTAAAGTCAACCACTCAAGAGCATTAGGGAACATCCATCAGTACCACTTACACAACTATGAGGCAGGTGACTTCTGATTATATATCCTGATATATCCTTACTTTTGTATTACTACTTCCCCGGAACATAGATCCCATTTATTGAGTAGGACAGGCCATACTCACTGAAGGTGAGTATAAATATTGCTTTTTATCTTATGGCAAAATATTTTCCTTTACACCCTATTAACTTAAGGGAAAATATCTTGCCTTACACCCTATTTACTTCATACTGCATTGCATAATATCTAACAGAAGTTGGAAGAAACTTATGCTTCCATGGAAACAGCAATTGACAAAGACTACATTTATTTCTGCAATATCTTAGTGAGAAGAAATAGTGTTTCCTACACAGGGTATCTTCTTCCTTTCTTATTCTCCCTAAAGCTCCCCACTGTAAGTCTCTTAGAAGTTATCTTCTCCCTAAAGTGGATATAAGCTTTTTAGGGCATGCAAAGACATGAAGTTGCTTTTCAAAAATATCTCAACACCTTCTATTTCAAAAGAGACAACCAGCTTGGAACATTGCCAGCTAACCTGTCTAAAGTAGCAGTATTTCAAGCAGTTAAGGTATGGTTTAAAGAAAAAGAATGATTTAGTGTGCACCGTTAAGAGAATTTAAACACAGTTTTATGGAGATTGACAGCAATCAAAAGCAATCAGTACATAGCCTACTCTTTATGATCTCAATGCTGTTCCTATAAAGGGAAGTAAGGAAAAGAGTCTTCAGCGCATTTATACTTACTCTGTTTGAAGAGCTCTATGAAATTAAACCAAAGTTATTCCTTTCATAGGAAAAGAGCCTATGGTACTTTGAAAGCATTCACAAACGCTTCACAAACTGAAACTTGGTCTTTTTGCTTCTGAATTATCTCCTTAAGCCTAACGTTCAACTAAAAGTACTATTTTGGTACAGCAGTAGGAAGCAATCAGTATGATAACTAAACAATTCACGTACCTAATAGAAACAGCAGTGGGATGACAAACAGTAATAGCTTGAAAATCTTTGGAAGGCATCTAGAGAAGGACAGGAAAGAAACAATGCATTTATTATGTAATATCTGGGTAAAGAATTTGCTCACAAGAAGTTATTTGGAAAGAATACATACCTTCTAAGAAGAAACACCTTGAGCAAAGACAGCAAAGTAACAAGTTGATACCAGCCAGTTCTAAGCAACCTGAACACGCCAGAAGCTGCTCTCCCTAGAAGACAAAAGCAGTGACACGAAATAGTTATTGCAGCACATGTTCACGGAAACCAAGGAGAGGGACATGCAACTGTGGCCAAGAGTACTTTGCAGAGCAGAGAAAGGCACAAGCACAGGCAACACACGCAGATTAACATCTAGGTTTGTATCACAGTATGACAGCATTATAACAACAGGTACTCAACAAAAGCAATAGCCATGCAAAAAGAAGAAACAAATCTCTTGTAACAATGCTATCTTGCCAGAAATTCAACAGCGAAGTTTGAGTCCAAGTTATTACACACCGAGGACCTCAGTATGTTTCAAGAAATGCACAGATTAGCAGAACGAGTTTTTGCTAAGAGGAATACCATGACAGGAAGTGACTAGCAAACCAAAACACACCCCATTTTTCTTGACACCCCTTATCTGGGTTATTCACACACATAGTCCCTCATCAAACAGTCTGGTTAGTCTCCCATTATGCCTGCGAACAGAAGCATGTTCTTATTAACCATATTTTGGTCAATAAAGCACAGTAGCATGTGCATTTCAAGATACCAAAGTTACAGCATAAGCACAGCAGAATTAGTGTAAGCCAACTACTGCAGATTCCTACTTTGCCAAGAAGAAACAGGCAACGTACAGACATACACACACAAATTAGGATAGTAACCTGGAGAAAGAATGGCCAGCCAAAGTAGAGACAACACCTTCTGAGACACAAGCCATCCGGTTGCTCCCACTGTTCGCAACACGTGAAGCATAAAGTAACCTAGGTTATAACAAATTAACTATATGGTAATAAGCTTAAGGTTCTCTCGCAGTACATGCACTAGAATAAACTCAATTACCCCGATCATTACTTGTTCTGCTTAATTTTAAACCATACCTTCCAGTAACCTACAGACTTGTCTTTTCAGTATTTAAAAGCAAAGTGAATCATTCATAAATATGAATCCAAGCAAAATCAAGACAGTTTAGAAGCAGAATTCTCAGGTATAGCAATAGACAACAATCAACAACCTCTATGTAGTTAGAATACCACTTCTCAATAGACAAAGTTTATATTTTGTATCACGGCATTATCAGAACAACATGCCAAATATAATGGATAATATCAAAAAAGTAATACTGTAAAATGTTTTAAGCACATCATTTTAAAAGTGTTGTATTTGTTCTGAATTACGCATTGAGTTTGTTATCTAGGTTCATATGTAAAAAAAGGAAACAAAATTTAAAAACCCAGTGAAAGAGTTAATGTCATCTCAAATATACTGATAAACAGAAAAAAAAACACTAATGAAAGTTACAAGCAATTAATTTTCATTTAATTGAATGCTCCCAGGGATCTTCAGAATGTCAATTTCAAGTCTCTTAAAACAAAAGCCAAAAGCAGCAGGCTACAACAAAATGCTGTAACTTCAATCCTACTGAAGCCAACAGCTACTGTATCTAGGACTAGGACTGTTCATTCCACAGAACAGACTACATAAGAGACATTTAGAAAGTAATCCTACATTTTTAGATTAGCAGATATGTCCAGGTTAATCTGAGGGATTATAGATATACCAACCCAATATTTTGCAAAGCATTTAAGTGAATGAAGGGTCTCAAATCATTTTCCTTTGCTGAATAAAGAACACTCAACCGATTCTTGATGCCTGTGCCATTCAAACTAGGGAACACTCATCTCACAGGGAAGAGTCTATCACTGTATAGGATTCCTGTAAAAACTGACTACCATTAGAACAAAAATAAAATGTTAAAAACCCTTTATTTAAATTATTGCATACCCATACCTCATATTGCTTTAACAGCGGCTTTCTACCCTATCAAGAGTACAGGCTTCCCCAAAGCGCAATAAATTAACAATCCGACTTTTCTGTCTAACACACAAGATGTATGCTGTCACCACACCTTGTTTTTAAATAGGTAAGCCAGCTACCAAGCTTGTACAAAAGCCATTATCAGCACAAGAAATCAGAAAAGAAAGATGCTGAAAGATGTTAAGCAATTTGATTTCCTAGACACTTTACATTTTAGTCTACATTGATAGATGAAGATTTTAGAAAAAATAATCACAGAACAGTACGAATGATTAATATTGAGACATTGTGATGCAAAATAAAAGCAAAATTAAAAAAATGTTCAAGTCAACCTGCATAAGAAAAGGTGTGCGAAATGGTCCTTGCTACCCTTTTAGCCCTTGAAGATTGCATGTGCTCTGTGGTGTATGTTTCAAGAAGTTTCTTCCCCTTACAGTCATCACCTGTTGGTTGTGGTAACAGGTGATTAATGGGACAAAATCAGGATCAAATCAAGATTGTTACAAGATAATTTGAACAAGTCTACTTCATGACATCAGTTAGCAAGCCAAGAACTATTAAGCAAACTCCAACATACTAAAACTTGTCTGGGGTACAGTATACTAGGTAATCACTGTTCTCCCCTCTACACCTAAATTAGAAAACAAGCATTTACTGTGTAGCTTCCATACCATCATTAGAGCAACACCCTAGCATACAGCCCAAGGCTAATGGTAATAAATTCTTGTACTTACATATTGATTCCTCATTCACATCATGATGGCTATCCTCTCTGTAAAACTCCTTTACATTCATGCTTCCACAGTAATCTGAGTGAGCTGCAATATATCCAGAAAGGATAAATGGAATGCAATTCTCAAGCTCAAAGCCTTTCATATATCTTGATTTTAACTAAATTTGCTTGGTTCACTATTAAAAGCCACGTTACCCATAGGAAACCTGAAAAGTGATCATGGAAGAAGTATACCCTTTGCAATCCTATTTTGTCTTCCTTAAATAAGAAGGGGTTTTTGGGTTGAAAAAAGAAAAAATATCTTCCTGCTTCTTTTCAGATAGCAAAGTTAATTTAAAAAACAAGTTACAACTCATCAAATCCTGAGTAACTGTTCCCATCTGTCAAGTGAGCCATGTCTTTATATTGGTTTTATCAGAAATCTTAAGCAACTGAGAAAAGAGCACTAAGACAGGCTATAGAGCACTGAGGCAGAGAAGACAGGAAAATACACAAGAAATTTTTATACACACAAAAATCAGTTACCTTCTATATAGAGTGATTTAACTTCACTCATAGAGCATATGTTACAGACGAAAAAGACAAAGAAGAATTGAACTTATTCAAGGAAAACAAGAATTGAACTTAAAGGAAAACAAGATGTGTATTATTGTAATACAGAGCAACAACTGGAGTTTTAGATTTACAAGACAAATTGAATTAAGGTTTAAGTGCAAAATGGCCTGAAAGATTCAAAAAAGTAGTCCAAACCTTAGCAGTCACTGAGCAGTTATGATTCCACACTATCACACAAAACAGTTTTGAAAAACAACTTAAGCTTCTATCTTCTACAATCTTCTAGTAGAAAATCAACATGGGAATCATAACTAAAACACAGATGTCTCTCACATACCTGGATCCTGATACTTCCAGAACAGAGGCAAAATATGAAAAGGGCAGCACAAGTGAGAGAATTAAAAAATAAGAGAGAAAGACAAGAGCCAGCCAAGACTATAAAAAAAAAGAACACCATAGTGCCATACATGAAGTCTGTAAGAAAAAAACACAAAGAAAGACACACTGGTTTTCTGTGGAGACCAAGGAAGACAACTGAAAAGGTACCTTTAAATTCATAACTCAGCTTCAGCAAAACCATTTGAAATAGTTGCACTAACAGGGATGCAAAAGATGTTGCAGTATGTTTGACCAATCGCAGAATCTTACTCATGAAGAAATACGTGCCCCCTATTAAAAAAAAGAAGTGTGAATATAAGTTATTCACTCACATAAAGATGTACCTCTATTCTCTGATGACCATTAACTTGCAGAAAAGTGAGGATGAAGCATCAAAAGCCTTTGTTTAGCCAGGAGCACGACAGTCAAGAAAGCATGGTTTGAGAAGTCTAGATGCATTTGGTATTACAGGTGAATGTTTTTGCAAGAACTACGACTTCAAGACGATGGCTTCAGCACAAGTACTTTTCCTTAGTGAGGAATTAAGAACTCCAGTGAATAGTGATGAATTCCTTGCTTACAGAACTAACGATTTCTCAGCGATTTGAGCTGTCGATCATGATTTTATGAGCCACAACTCCAAACAATTTGGATTTACAAGGGAAAGGACTTTTTACCTTCTTCTTGCATTTACACTAAGGGAAGAGAGTTACTGTAGAGGTCTGCCTCAAGTGCTGAAGAGAGTTCTCCTTCGAGCAGCAGGAACAAAATCAGTCCTCCATAGTGCTGCTTTCCTAGTATCAGCCACATTCCAAAAACCTGCCATGATTCTGTGCTGTCCCACCCCCGACACAACTTCAATTGCTGGGTTAGAGTTCAAAAGAGTATATAAAGATGGATTCATTTCTAAGATTATCCTCTGTGAATACGAACTCTGGAACACAACAACTTCCATACAGTGTCAAAAACTAGCTCATTTTGCCAAGATAACAGAATTCCTACCTGTGCTATACAGTTTCAGAAAAGAAATACTTGTCTCAAAAGTGTTCGAAGTCATACCTTGCACTCCAAAACAGGTTTACTGCTACTGAAAACGTGCATCATTCAAGAATAACACATTTACAGAATCCCAAAAGAGGTTCCTTTCTAATTCAAGGCCATTGAAGAAATATCACATTAGTGATCATTGAGGACTTCCAACAATAAAGAAGCTCAGGATGCTATGCAACAGATACATAGATAAAGCCAAGACACTGATGCCAACTATCCACTATCCAGAGAATGGAGATTGCCTTGGGAAGGCAGAAGTCTTCCTTTCTTCTTCCCCTCCCCCAGCAGATTCAAGTGTTTTCAAGTTTCAAGAATATAGTCGCTATACAGTCTATTTAGAAAGAGTTTTTTCTCCTTTGGAGTTCAATCTTTTGAGTGGTTGCGGTTCACCTCTTAAAAAACAACTCTAAAAAACAACTCTGTTTCATATCATTTTGGACATATAATTTAAGATACCATGAGTTTCAGTTGATACAGAAACAAAAATATTTCATACAATCCAATCTCTAGAATTATATTAACCGATAATCAAACAGGGGAGGAAGAGTACTTAAATAGCACTACGAGGAAAATGCATCAATTAAACCATATAACATTCTGCTATGTAAACAAAGCACAGTAGAAAGTTACTTACTAGATGGATGTTTCTGGCTCCTGTCCCTAGAGTAAATTCTGGAAGATGGCACATAAGAAGCTGATTTTGCTGTAAGAGCCTCCTTCCGTTCAGAAAGCATGCTGCAATCACTGCAGGTGTAGCCATTTATCATTGTGGTCTGTGTTTCTGCTGTTGCCATATCTCCATTTCCCTGTGTTAGCATAGTACCACTACCTAGCAAACCAAGAGTAGAAAATTCAGTGCAAAAATTACTGACTTCACTAATTACCATTAAATAGAACGCATGGAAAAGCAGAAGGAAAGCTTAGTTACCCTTAGGTTCGCCATCATCATCAAGACCTTCAAAGAAGAAAGAAAAAAAAAGACGAGTTCATTCCCAAATATCAGGAAGCCCCACAAACAACTATTATATCTGACATGAACTTAAATTAGGATTCTTAAAAATGACTTTTCTTTGCGGTCTTAAATGATTGGTATTTAACTTTTTTTTCAGTCCCTCAGATTAGCAAAGTCTTTTATTCAGATATTAATGTAGTATGGCAACAGTTAATAAAAAGCATTCTATCACAAAAGCAGCAAAATATGAATGACAAAGCTACACTTTTCCTTAACTCCCATTTGACTTCAAATCTGTTAATTACAAGCTTACGCTGTTTTCGTTGCTTAGTAATTACACTTTGGTACTACCATGTTTTAAGATTCTGTTTCAAGAGACAAGTAATCTAAAGTTTAGCATGCATTCTACTAAGTTTGAAACAATTTTTCACATTAGTACTCTTGAGAGGTCACAAGCATACTGACTAAAAACAAAGTAATCTGAACTGGGAGATATAATTAGACACTGATCTCCTGCACAATACTTTATATAGTTAACTCCCATATTTTCCTCTACAATGAAAAAAGACTCCAGAAAAGCATACCTGTACATACTTGCTAAAACAAACCAACCAATGACACAAACAAGAAACCTCTTGGGAAATCCTAAAGTACTGCTAAGTTAAAACTTTCAGACTAAGGTATTTTAAATTCAAACACACTACTGCCTATAACAAACAAAAAAAATCTTGTCCTTTGTTTTTTCAAGAGAAACTTCAAGTTATGTGTTTACTCTATGCACGTTTTGAAGTGATAGAGATAAAAATATAACTTAAAATTCTTATCTGTAAACCTATACCACCTATAATGTTGTGTCACATAATCGTATACTTTTGGTTTATATATCAGCTACACTGTGCAGTATGTCCTGATGTTGAATATGTCAGCACAACCAGCTTTACTAGAGTGCAAATTTCCAGCAGACATCTTAGCAATGAGACACCTACAGCACAAGTAGAAGTATGTGCAGGTGTTCGGGGGCAGTGTGGAAAAACAAGTGGGGAAGACATGGTTTGGTGTGTATAAACATATGTCTATAAGTGTTTTTCACAGTTTGATGACCAATAGCAATCATTACCTACCCCAGAAATGATCAACTTCTGTTTGCTCTCGAATCGAAGATTCATCCAATACTGTGGACACCATGGATGCATCAGTGGTATGGCTATTGAAACTGCTTTGGCTATAAACGGGAGAGCTGAATAGGGTTTTCCTCGGTGTGTCTCTCACACTGCCAGATTGTTTATTTGTACTTTTGCGCTGCCTTACCACCCTAGAGAACAAAGCAAAGATAAGAGACATAGCACTAAAGTTTTGTGTTTTGTTTTGTTTGTTTGTTTTTTTTAAAGGCTTTTTCAATACAGATGTGACTGGACAAGTCAGGTTTCAAAGAAAATTATCACTTTAAAGCATCTACAGTTCTGCAAAGACTTCATTATAAACCACATAATGAATATCCTTTTCAAAATTATGATAGTAAACTTTGAGAACAAGGAATAAAAATAAACTATTTTTGTACTATCACATTCAAACAGCAAGTCTCAAGACTCCAATAAATTGTGATTATAAAAATGCTTACTTAGACTGTTCTCTGAAAGTCACGTTTCCAGAGTAAGAGCTGTCATGAAGGGTATCACTTCGGGCATCATCTGTTTTATTAAATCCTGCAGCAGCTAACCGTAAACTACGCCGTGACATTCTTGGTGAATCAAATACTGGATCTATTTTGTGTTCAATTTCAAAATCCAAAGCATCTGAAGAATAACTTGAACTAAAGCAAAATAAGAATGGCAAAGTTACCAGAGTTGAAGAGAAAATTCCCCTAGAAACAAACATGCCATTCAAGTTAGACTGTTTCCATTAAAAGTAGTTTATCCAGGGCTGTGGAGCAAACCCCACACGATACGCTGTATTACTCAAACAGTTTAGGAGTATGAAGGTATTCAAGGTTCTCCCAAGCAATTCCCATTACAAGTTTAACAATGGAAAGCAAATCACAGTTAGAAAGAAACAACTGCCATGGAAAACATGTTTGCAGTTGACCCAGAGTAAACATTCATAGCGCAGCCCCACACACACAGAATTTCTGAGATCAATTGAAGAGACAAAGCCATTTGTGACAAAGTTTCTTTATCGTGCCTAGCAACAAATTAAAAATCACAGTACACTAAGTCACAAGGTAGTTTCATTTTCATTTTTGTTTCATGTTTCATCACACAAAGGGCAAATTTACACACAGACAAGCTTCACACCAATATCCCAGGAACACTACACATCTTTACACTTAATTCTCTCAGAATCCTCCTGAAAACTCACAATGAAAGCAAAGCAGAAACACAAGGCAAATACAAATAGATTAAGCAGAAGGATCAGTAAGACACACGTTTCCTAAAACAGAAGCTTAGCCTTGAGCTAAACTTGCACTCACAATGAACAGAAACATTCAGTTATGTAACTGAGCAGAGCTTGTCATCGCAGGGCATCCTGCAGCAGGCCAGCTCCTAGAACCACTCAGCACTGTGAACCAAAGGGTCTAAACTCAAAACGCTCTAGGTCAGCGCACCAATGGAGTCTGTCCCCTGCTGGGCCGCAGGAATATGCAGAGCTGTAACAGAAGGTGCTTTAATACTCCTGGGGTTGGTTTTTCTTTTTTGAGGGGAAAAAAACACAACTGAGAAATGTATGAAGTATTGAAGCAGCTTCCTCACCAAAATCCCTAGAACGAACAAACAAGTTAGAGCTGAGCGAATATTCTCCTGTGCAGTAAGAATTTAAAATGGATTCTTTCCTGTTAAGAAGGCATCCAAACAGCTGCTGTAAAATGGAATTTTGCAAAAGCAACCTTTCTGATGCAAACAATAAAAATCACAGAACATTACAAAGTAATCGTATGGAAGTGGTGCATTACTCTGGCATACAAATAAGTTAACATCACGAGTCCTCCTAGCTACACTTACAGCAGTGACTTAATTCTGATGAGGGGGTGCTTCTGAAGCAAGTTTCTTGATTGCTGCACAATGTGAAATAAAGCATACAAGGTGCAACTGAGTTAGAGCACGTCAACTGAATTTCTTTTGCCTAAAAAACCTAGTTTCTTTCCTGCAATGTGCTGAGTTTGGTGCTCCAGCAGCAGACAGGCAATCAGCTCACAGAACCAGACCAGAGTTTGTCTGGAATGGCTTCTTCTATCGCCCAGAGGTAGGCAGATCTGACAGCAGGTGTTTGGCACCACCTGCCTGATTGTACTGATCTGCCTGCTAATGCTGCCATGCACAGTGCAACCTTGGGCAAGGCAGGAGTCTTAAGCACGGCTTAAGATCAATCTGGCATACTTTATACATTATGCTGATTAATCCTTCCCGATGTTTGGGGTGAGGGGAAAAGGAAACAGACAGGAGTGGCCTCATGTGAGAACAGACTTAGTTTTCATCTGGATAGGCACAGACGGCTGTAACAGAGTTTTTTTCAAAAATGGTACATTTAAGCAGTTTGCACTGTGACAGATGTGAAGCGAGAATACAGGTTAAATACAGCTCTTCCTGTTGTTCATCCTGAAGTGACCAGCCTCAATAGTTAACTGTTGAGTCCCTCCCTAAACAGTTGTTTCAGAACTCAGTTTTGCTATTTACACTTGCCACTATCATTTGCTTTGCCTCATCTTTGCCCAACATTTCTTACAGACACTCAATTCACAAGAACACAAAGTACACAGGACAAGCCGACAGCTGTAAGCAGCCTCAATTTGTTTCTGTTTGCAAACACTTGCTGCTATTAGGGATGTCAATGAGCATTTATATCAATTTGGGTTCAATACACAGCCTGGAGGTGGGCTCTACTACCTAAAAAAAAAAAAGAAGTCACTGTACCTTTTATTCTAAACAAAAAAGAGCTTATCTTGCTTACACAGGAAAATGATTCTTTTCATACTGAAATAAAGTCTCCAAAGGCAGGACGGTGTCTACAGATCTAACTTGCCATTTCACTCCCCACGTTTTGAGAAAAAGATCTTTTCCTTCCACAAAAGAGGCATTACAGCAAACAAAAACCAGTCCTTCCTTTCAGGAGACAGAAGTGAACCTGTACATGGATGGTATTTCTACCTAGTATGCACGGCTAGCCAAAAAACACTAAAGGCAGGATGCAGTTAGCCTACACTGCTAGGTTACCTAGGAGACAGTGCAGATGGGTTCCTTCCCCTGACAAGCAGCTCCCCCGGCTGCGGGCAGACCTGCTGACTTATCCAATCTTACATCTATTTCCAGCTTCTTAGCTATTACCTTCATACCTCCTTCACACGAGATCTGCAGAGTAAGAATGCCCTAGAATTCAGAGGGATTATTCTCAAGTTGTACCTTTACAAGCGGAATGAGAATGACATCTGCCAATTTTAGCACACATGTACCTTTGTCTAGAGGACAGCATTGTGTATTTTGTGAGCATTCCTCAGCACAAAGCAGGCATTAATGCTCTTGATTAGTTAAGAGCACAGTAGAAAAGTGCTACAGCTACATTTCTCTTAGGTGTAAAGAGACATCATAAAACACGGACACAGGCATACGAACAGCATACAAGCATTTACATGCCTTCTGACCAGGGCATCACACACCCACAGAATGGCCTGGGTTTGAAGCAGCTTTAAAGACCACCCAGCTCCACCCCGTGCCATGGCAGGGATGCCACCTGCTAGGTCAGGGTGCTGTCCAACCTGGCCCTGAACACCTCCAAGGCATCACTTACAGCAACTGACCAAGGGCGCTACCCTTTGATTAGTCCCAGAACACATACAAATAGTCATTTACCTAATTACTTCACTGAAAGATGAATCCTGATTTAATGCTTTGGGACAAAAATTAAACTGAAATTTTATCATTTTAATTCAGGCTTGGAAGAAAAAGCGTTAGAGGTACCTGAATTGACAAAAACATCTCAAAAGATGTTGTTTCAAAAGATCTCAAGAGGAGAGATCAGCCTGAAGAGGGGGCGTAAATTACATGTTGACAAGTGAGTGCGATTCACAAGTTTGACTCGCATTTTGAGGAGGATAAAAGGTTATTTAGCTGTATCAGTTTAATGTTTTTCTGATCTCGGCTGAAAGAGTACAAGCACAAAGTACAAGCACTACAAACAGCTATGAATACACAGTAATCCCTGTAAGTATTAATAGAAATTCTATTAATAGTTTATAACCAACTCTACATGTATTAATAGCTTTATGGCATCTGGATTCATTAAACTTTTTTCCAGTGCTATACACACAAGCAGTTTTCTTTAAAGAAGCCCACAAACAGATTTTGTAAAGATGGAATTGTCAAAGGCAGAACAAGACTTATCAAGATGTAAGCAAAGCAAACACAGGCAGGGATGGAGGGAATGAATTTCAGCATGAAAACACTTCCGATGAGCAACTCCCCTAACTCACCCTTTCTTCAGGTTATTCCAATATTAATTGGCACAACACTGAAAAAATTACACGAGTAATACATGGCTTTCTGCAGATTCAGCATGCAGACTGCAGTTTACTCTTAACACCCTGAAAGCAGGCACTGCACCAAGCAGTTTTCCCCCATTATTTTAGGATTTTGGGCTTCGTATAATTTTTTCAAGAGGAAATTTTAGAGTGCTGTCTAATCCTTTCTTCCTATCCAAGGAAGAGTTACAATGAGAAAATGTTGACCTAGTTTAACTATACCTGCCTTCATTAAGGCCATTTTAAAATTTCAGCTTAGCAAGCTCTGTTTTAACACAGAAAAACAGGATTCCAAAAAGCTTTGAGAAGTGTAACCCTCCCCTTCTATGAAGAATTCTTCACAATTTACCAGCTTTGCAATGTAACAGTCTTTGTTTACATAGGAAGTCAAACACTTTCTACATACTTTCCACACAAAAGCTACTAAAGTTAAAATGAACTATACTCCAAATTCACAATAGGACTTATCATTCTGCATCCTCCCTTCCTGGCAGGCTAATCTTGCTTGTATGGTATTCTTGTCTGCTTCAGTGAGAAACCAACTCATAGCTGACAAAATAGTAAGCAAGGAGACAAACCTAGCTCAGACTGAAATTAACATGGGGTTAGAACAAGCATGCCATTGAAGTTTACGTTTCTAGTACTTTTCAAAAAGAGTATTACAATGTAAATAAAAAAAAATAAATCTTGATAACTGAAGTTAGTACTAGGATCTTCTTATTCTCTCCTCTGCAAGAAAGATTAGTTGCTGTGGAGAAGATTGTAGCGTTGAACATAGTAGTATTGTTTCAGGCAAATGTAACAACACAGGAAAAGAAATCCAATTAGATGACAATTGCACAGCTCAGTTTAAGAAAGATATGCTCACACAGACATCAAATCATCATCTAAACAACCTAAGGAATCAAAGTCAGCTTCTGTTGTCCAGCACGTCCACTTGTATTTAATCAACATTTAACCAATCGTTTTCTAGAGCTCCAGGAAGAGCTGCAATTTGTTTTAATTGGTACAACATAAACACATTCCATTTTGCAAGAGCTTCTGACAGTCTATAGTTAAGAAAACGACACTCCCCCAGCTACACGGTTTTAGAGTATACAAAAACAATTAAATTCTAAAAGTATTAAATTCTACAATTTTGTCAATTCCTGGTTTAATGGCAAGAAGCCAAGTATCCTGAAAGCTAAATACTAGATTAACACATGTTAAATACATAATAGTGATTTACAAGCACAGAATAGAAAAAGAATCTTAATGATTTTTTTTTTTAATCCTAAAATAGCCAAACCAGTAACTCAGACCCATTCATGCATACTTGCTTCAAAATGCCTTTACTAATTCAACAGGAAAAACTAGATGGATTTAATTAGCAGACTATCTCCTCTATTAACATTCAAAAAACTCAAATGGGTATTGCATCTATTTTGAGTAGCGTAACACTGAAAATAGTAGACACACTACAGAGTTGTTTTCTGAAAACTGAAGTGTCTAATGGTCAAATTAATAAAAACACAGGCAAAAAACAAGTTCATTAGAACACAGCTTTTTGTATTTGCACAACAAGCAATTTTGATTATAAAGAGTGACCAATGCGCAACTTCCACACAAATTCCACACTAGCAGCAATCAGGACATACTAATCAGTATTTTAGAGTGGAAAATAATGCTAAGTCACAAAAGCAAACACACAGAACTTGCAATAGAAACATCTAAGAATTTGGTGACTTTTAGAGAGAGAACAGAAATCGTAACTAGGTGGAGACTAGTTTATTCATAGTAACTAATAAACACTGAGTCATATCACAGCCACTGTCCCATCAGTTCAGCATGTATCCTTTCCTCCATTTAGGACACCAGTTATTTTCAAAACAGACGAGTTAAAACATGCTTCTTTAGAGAGGCTGTCTACTTACCGTGAAAGCTATACTCTCCAGAATTAACAACAGTCAGAGCACAGACAGTTCCTCTACAAGAAGAAAAGAGTTCTCACCTGAGTGCATATGTATAGCCAGTGTTCTCTGGCACACATTGGGGAGGAGTATACATGTGAAGTCGTGAAAAATCCATGTTGACTGTTTCAAATCATACTGTAAAAGGTGAAAATAAAGCAATGCAATGACTTAAAACTATGTATAGTCAACGTAAGAGCCCTTGCATTGTTCAGCCTGTGTTATGAAGTATTGAAATAATAAAAGCTGTTACCAAAAATATGGAGCTCTCAGTATTTCAGCAGTATTGCTGCTAGTGCTAGATAGCCCTTATCATTACTGCATGAAGCTCAGTGTACTTCTGACTGCAGTTGGGTGTTTTGTTTTTTTTTTTTTAATGATACTCTATTTTTGGCAATTTCCGAGTTCTCTGGCACATTACTGTAGCGTGAGCCAAGCCTTTATCAGCACTGAACTACACCACTTCCATATGAACTGAGTGATGCTGCCAGCCCCAAAAGCTAAACAATATAGATTTCAACATGTTGCCTTGCTTTCAGAGGTCTCTTCATAATGAGTTTTGCTCCAAAAGCCCATTGAGCAAAGCACGTGCTGTTTCGTGTACTACACTTTGTTAGTGCATGAAACGTCAGAAAGTTTTTACATATATTCAAATCATTTTATTCTGTAACCTTTGAACATGATCCAGTAAGCAGCAAGGTTCCCTGTGTTTCACATTAAATTGTATTTATTATTGTATTTATTTTCAGTTAACTTGTGAACTTGTGTCATAGAAATACTAACACGCCCTAACTGAACAGCCAAGTGCAGAATGACTCACGTGGCTAGAATTTTCCAGAGTGCCAGCCACTTAAAGAAAACACACACACTGAACAAAAACAAACCCAAAAACTTACAAAAACTTCTCACAGGGTCTTCAAAAAGATATTGCAGTTTTAGGAAGGAAAAAAAAAGAGATGTATCAAGAAACTTGTGTGACTATTTGTAGTGCTATGTAAACTTGAACTTTTAAAATATCTGCAGAAAAGCTTAATCCTGTCTCTACTCAATTAGTTACAAGAAAGCTGTTTTGCTTTTCTAGAAAATAGTCTTTGATAGTAGGTTACTGATAGTTAACAAGTAGGGACCAGGCTATTCTGGAATCACATGGTTAGTAATGTGGAATCCTGGCTATTTTCAGATTATCTATGGCTCCTGTTTCAGCAGCAGTAAGAGATATTCCACACAACTGTATTGACATGCCTAAAGTAAAATGAAAATATCCTTAGCTACACTGTAATCAAAACATCAACAAATCTCTCATTTTGGGGTTGTTTACTATGCCGAACCGAGTTTTCAGTTGTATAGCAGCCTACACATAAGAAATAAGGACAAAAAACAGAGTCACAGGTACAACTAATGCCAGTTCAAAAGGAAATCTCTGCATGTAACACTAAAACTGCTCTTTGCCACTCCACCTGCAGCCCCCAAATCCTAGTAGCAGGCTGGATGGGGCTTTGAGCAGCCTGGTCTGGTGGGACGTGTCCCTGCCCATGGCAGGGCGTTGGAAGTAGGTGATCTTTAAGGTCCCTTCCAACCCAACCCATCCTACAATTCTATGTCAATAGGGTAGGAGGGTACTTCCACTGCTACTGGCAAGTGTTTCTCTCTTGTTTTTACATTGAAAGTTACAGGCCTAAACACTGTAGCTTTCTCAATGCTAGCACCTCCCATGAATTTGTAGTGTTAATGAGAAATAATATCTCTGGCTTCTGCTCCTTACGCACTAGCTCCTGAAGATTAGGAAAAAAAGGCATTTCCATTAAGTCATCTTTCTCTAAATTTGCTTCACTTGTCCCAGAGCCATAATGCTTTCACTGGCTTGTGCATCACGTTTGTTCTTGCTTAGAGGAAGTTTGGCTCAGTAGTGCAGAAGCATTAGCAAAGCAGTCTAATTCTGTGCTAGAATAAGCAGCACATACTGCTGGAATGAACAGCAACCACTGCCATACTTCAACAAACAGAGCTCAGGAAACTGAGACCAGACAGCAACGAGCCCCCCAATAATGAAAGTGGAAACACAGTGAATTTTGAGTTGAGGGATGTTGACATTGAAGACTGGACTTAGGATGAAACACTGGCAATTCAACAACTGATGTCATGCTCCTGACATCCAGCAATATTTTCCCCACGTAGGGAACTTGCTCGCATAGCCTAGCTTTCCATAGCTACTAGCATTCCCATCTGCTACTCACGTAGGCAAAGCGAAGGCAGACCAGAAAATAACATGCTGGCTTGGCTCAACTTTTTTTCCCCTGTTCTTTTCTCCTTCCCCACCAGTTCTCTTTAGTTGATTTCTGAAGAAATCAAATGCTAGAATTGCCATCATTTTATTTTATAAAGTTTGAAACATACCATTTAGCTATGTAAAATGAGTACTTGACAATGGCATTGCTAACTAAAAAGCCTTGCATGCATTAATGCCTAGGTCTATTAATAGTTGGCTTTCATAGCACCAAGATCTCCAGTAGGGACAAGGAGTTCACCATCTAAACATCCCACAGCTAGAAACTGCACTTAGAAAACTTGGGGACTTTGTTTGACTCACTGTTGGTCTGATACTCTAAAATTAATTCAGAATCAAAGGGAAAACCATTTACTCAATTTTTTGAAGTAACAAAACTGCCTTAACTGACCTAAGCAGAACTTAAATTTTAATAGGTATAACCAAAACTTTCAAAAATAGGCACCTAAAATCTATTACGAAGCTGGATTTATTTATTATTATTTTTTTTAAAACCTTGCTACTAGTTCAATAGTCCAATTTTAGGTAATCACTTCTTTAGGACAACCCCCCACGCCCCCTCCTCAAAACAAATAATCAGCCCATTTTATTCTGAAATATTCTACATACTTATTACAGCAGAACTTTAAACTACAGAGCAGACCAGGTGTGGTGGGTGGAAGACAATAACTCCCTCTAATTTGTTCGCTCTTGTTTGACAGCACTCCAGCGTTCACCCATCCCAGTAATTCCTCCTGTTTATGAAACTTCCATATACAACTGGAGCAGAAAAAAGGCACGCTAACAGAATAGTTTGGAATTTCAAAACTACAAGACCTGGCAGGGAACCTGAGAGGTAGTCTCAGTACTTATTTCTAGTTTCATCATTTTCAGGGGCTCACCAGCCTTCTGACTTGGCTACCATAGATCTGTCTGGACCAAGATTAATGCAGGTTTTGAGTACCAGTTTGGTGCAAGCATTAGTAGGCCTAGATTTTAACCACACCATTTTTTTTTTCCTTTAGAAAGACCATAAAACATTTTTATTACTATTTTTTTTAAGCAGTTAGATATGTTAAGACAACTTAAACACAACTGAAGAGAAGCACACGTTTAATCTGAAACAGAAGCAGCGCCTAGATAGCCCTGTCATACCACTACAAACCAGCTTCTCTCCTACAGAGACAGCTGGATTATCTGCTTTTAGGGGAAGCAGACAAAAAGTCATCTCAAGCATCATCTCTCTCTCTTGCTATCCAACTGAATCAGTGTTCGAGTAAATCAGCAGAATAGAAGTGCAGGAGAAAACAAGTTCTGAGCTGGGCAGAACACAAGGAAGCCCTGGGATTCCTCTGATCAGTGCAGAACTGAGCTTTGAACAAAGCTCCCTGGCTGTCTCCAGAGGAGCTGACTATGAAGTGTCCGAGCGACACCAGCTTGGAAGCCTGTTTACCTAACAGAACTATACGCTTGATCATCACTTTCAGAATCAAACTGCCTCAATAAAACCCTAACAGCACTGCTGGAAGCTTCCTTGGTTTTATTGTTGTTGATAGGATGCTTTGACAGGGGCCTTGGAGCATAGAAGTGTCACAAGAGGAAGGCAGCACCAGATATATGTTGTATTATACGCTACAAATATGTACCAGGGAAAGGATAGCCTCCACTTACTCTTTTTTTGGGCTACAGAGACAAAAATACTTTCTAGGCACTTTCTAACGAACGCCCCTTGCAACAAAGGAAGCAGTAGATGGGCATTTCACAAGTGGGACCCTGGCAGAGCAGTAACACCCACCAGGAAGTCTGCTAAACAGAAGAAAACCGAAACCAAATTTCCCAAGGCCCAGAAAACTTTTGTAATTGCTGGACCACCCTGTGACAGAGGACACAAAGGAAGCAAGCCAGGACTTGTGCAATACTTTAGCTTTTTGGGGGGGGGATCACAAGTACTTATCAGTAAAATAAATCAGCTGTCTACAGCAAACTGACAGAGTTATGTCACAAATCAGGAATGAGAAAGTTTGCAAAGTATAGCTTATACTATAGATTATAAGGTTAGTAATAAATGATGTATTTAAAGCCTTAGAAAGATGTCAGCAGTACTACAAGTAGAACCTATTCTACCCCTATCTTTTAAAGCAAATAACTCATTTAAGCAACTATGACCACAAAAACTACTCCGACTTTTGGGCAAAAATTGTTAACAGCAATGGAAATCTAGTATGTAACCTTAGCAGTTCCTGAGAGCAACCTATTTTTACTTGTAATTTCAAATTTTATAGTAGTATTCAGAATAACCAAAGAAATTTCTTCTTTGTCTAAAAGGCAAAGTAATTATACCCCATGAAGTATGTTTCCATATATCCAAATAACTACAAGTTTAAACAGGCTGAAGAGCAAAGAGCTCCATGCTAAATCAACATTTTATTAAAAATACACATTCTTAAAAGATCAGCACTCTTAAAACAGAAGCAAAACGAACAAGACAGTAATCAAATTCACGTTTTAAACTACACGTTACCGTTGAGTGCCATCAGAGAGATCCCCAAACACAGCTGTCAAGCTGAAACGCTAGTAACGAAGAGGTTTTCCACAAAGCGGTAAAAACGAATATTCACAGTAAGCCCCCTTTAAATGGCTTTTGAAGGGAAGGCTGATATAAGCCAGCCACACATGCAGCAACAGCGAGGCAATAAACACGGCTGCTCATTGTTTACACACACGCAGCACCCGGAGCGCTGCATGGCAAGGCACTGAGTCACTTTACAAAGGAGGGAACCTCCGCGCTGTCTCACAGACAGGCACCGGGCGATTTTATAAAGCAGGGACCTCCACGTTATCCCCCAGCCGGTTACAAAGAGCCGAAAGGCGAGGCCGGACGCCGCTAGCGAAGCGGCTCGGCTCCCCGCCGCGGACCTGCCTCCATCGGGTTCCAAGAGCCGCTCCAGAAGCCCGAGCTCGCTCGCTCGCTCACGCAGCTCTCCCGGCCGCTGCCCCCAGCGAATGGAGGCGGTGCAGAGACCCGAGAAGGGCCCGGTACCAGCCCGGAGGAGAGCCGGGCTCTGCCGCCCGGGTGCCGGGATCCCGCGGGCCGGCCCCGCCGAGCGCTGAGGGCAGCGGGCGCCGGGCGCCGTCGCAAAATGGCCGCCCGGGCCCACAAAGCCCGCAGGCCGCGGCGGTCGGGGGCGGCCGCTCCGAGCCTCCCGTGCCACTCAGAGCCGCGCTTGGAAGCCACTGGACGAGGCCGCTGGGGCCAGCCCTCGCCGCTCTTAACCCCTGAGCTGCTGCGAGCAGCAGGGCAGGAGGGATGCGCTCTTCGGAAGCGCGGAGTTGCGCGGTGTGCTCGTGCGCTGAGGGGAAGCGCGCTGACAGACAGCGAAAAGCGCGGCGTGGTCAGCATCTCGCACTCCCTGCTTACCTAATAAAATAGCTTCAATATTAACTGTCTAATAGCAAAAATACAACCCAGCATCCCACTCGGTGTCCGGCTCCCAACTCTTTACCTGCATACCCCAAAAAATCTTCAACTTGCACTCACCAAACCGCAAGTCAGTGGAACAGCGCAGCCATAGTAGGTGACGTATCACAGTAGAAGAAGCCTTGATGACAAAACTCAGCAATAAAATGATCACTTACAACGTACAAGCCCCACGGCTCACTTTCCTGTTATTAAAATCAATATGAATAAAGCCCTTCAGATGAGCAACGAAATTAGTCATTGGCTTGTAAATTCAACAGAAGCATGAACCCCTAACAGCCAACTCCAAAGCACTAAGATTTGTTTATTTTTTAAAGTTTGCCAAAGTGAGATTTTCAGTTCAGTTTTGTGAAATGATAATCAGAAAAACAGAGAGAGTGAGATACAGGGATTGCAAGCACTGCAGAAACACTGATCCTGGAGTTTGCTATCTAAGATTGTCCTTTTCTGTAACAGATGATAGACTTGTAGATTTGTTTTTAATAAGTGGAGACGAAGTAGGGCAAATCAAACGCTTTCTTTTCAGCCAACATAAAACTTTGTGAGACCACCACAAACCAGGCGCTGCATCTAAACAGTTCCATGTTCCACCAGCCCCCCATCATTACGGGGCAGTAACCAAACCTGGCTATCACGTGCCAAACACACCTCTACAATCTCGAAGTGAACCCAATACTGACCTATGTGATGTTATTCTGTAATAAAGCCACAGACAGGGCTGATACCTTTTAACAATGCGCTCCCTACAGGAGCAGCACACAGACAGGAGCCAGCCTGAGGTACCAGCCCGAGGGGGCACAGCCTGGGCAGGACTAAAGCTTTGATTATAGCCTGTCAGCTCCGCACTAAAGCCAAGTGACTGTATAACACCAAGTGCTACAGCACACATAGTGACTCTCCCAAAAATCAGTGTGTGAAGATCTTGGTTATAGTTACCTCTAAAAAAAAAAGCAACACACCAAGAGCCAGGCCAAGAGGAACCCAAGCAGCAGCTAGCTACGGCAGATTTCCTGCTCCCACTCCAGCAGTGCTGATTCAAACAGCTTTGGGCGCCA